>NW_027491405.1:0-480000 GCF_021521415.1 Bidens hawaiensis | reverse complement strand
TTATGTTAGCCGGAAAATATCATGGAGATGCTTCCTTGATTTTTGACCCTCTAAATATGCTTTTCTAAGGTAGTTTAAGTACTAAGAGCATATGCAAAATAATGTCGTCGGAGTTTTTTCCGGCAAGATTTCTGTAAATGTCAAGTAGAATGAAGAAGATGATAAGTTGGTGGTGCTATGCTAGTTTACAATGCTCTACAGTTTTCTACTTAGCACCCCTATATTAATAATTTAAATCTTATATTTAAATATATTTTCATGTGCTACTATTACCGAGACAACATGAAAAAAATTGATTGATGTATTACTTTTTTACTATTACATGAATTTATTTATTTATATTAATAAGTTATGTAATTAGGTTACTATTTTTAATTATTTTTTATATCATTTTTTATGTATAGGTTATTATTCTTTTCTAAAAAGAAAGTTTATAAATTTTAAATCATATAGTTAAAAGGCATTTGTCAGACATAAAAATGTTTCTTTTTAATATATATATATATATATTACAAAATATAAAAACTGAAACCGATATTTTTTTTCAAAATTTGAAAATGAAATAATTAAAATGGTTTTAAGATACGAAGACTCGAGTAACTGATCTACCCTATCCATCGAAAATAATTTTTGGACCCTCTCATTTAGATCTTCTGGTTCCGCCACTGATTATGAATCTTGGAAAGCTGTTGTGGTCAAGTACATTATTCCATGAAATGAGAATGGTACAAGATATTGGTTATCCCAAATACCTTTGGGTGAAAAATCAAGATTTCTTAGGGAAAAGAAGATGATGAATCTTTTTCAACAAGCCATTAAGTCTGAGATTTTCCAGCTGTTACAACACAATGGCTTGTGTCACTCAATTTGGGAAGCTTTACTAAATAAAGACAGAGGGAATCTAGACATGAGATAATCTAAAATGGCTCTACTGAAGAAAGAATTTGATAATTACACTATGGTCAAGGGAGAATCAATGGCACAATTGATTGAAAGATATTGCCATCTGGTTAATGAGATGAAAAGATTAGGCATTTTAATGTAAGAGTATGAATAAATTGACAAACTTGTTTCTCTATCTGATGACTGGGAGACTTTCATAATGATTCAACAGTCAAACCCGATTGCATATGCTCGATTAACTCTTGCTCGATTCATTGAAAAACTAGAAGCCCAAGAACTAGAAATCCCCAAGAAGCAGAAAATGAAGAGTACTGCGGTAGCTCAAGATATCAGTTTATACTTCGATTCATCACAATCTATGGTAGCTCCTAGCCCGAAGATTCAAACTGGTTTTGTCACAAATATAGTTTTAGTGGTAGTTCTCAATCAAGTCAACCACCTAACATACCACACTACTCAAACACCTACACTGGAACCACTTCTTCTATTGATTAATCCTCAAAACCCACGAGTCAATCATACGATGTTATGCATTGCAACATAGCTGTTAACATCAAGAACATCAATGGACTTACTGTTGAAAATGTTCAAGAACATATGGCTTTTCTAGGATCCGTCCTTGAGTCATATGAATGTTTAGTAGCTGGGAGAATTAGAAACTACAACATGACAAAGGAGGATTATGATCAAATCGATCCTAAAGAGATGGAAATGTTAGATATTCGTTGGTGCATGGCTAGTGTTGTCAGGAGAGCTCAAAGATTTGGGGAAATTACTGGAAAAAATTGTCTTGATGGGGGCGACTTTAAAACTGGGATTTGACAAGTCAAAGGTACAATGTTTTCGATGCACGGAGAAAGGACATTTCTAAATGGAATGCACGAATCCAGAAGTTAGAGAAACTAGTCCTAATCCTTTTGATAGGGACTACAACAAACATGCCATTTATCATCAAAGCTCTCCTACACTAGATGAATCATCAAAGAAACCCGAGGCCTCGTCATCAAAATCTTGTCACGTATAACTGGATAAAGGGTTCAACTGGAACACTATTGTGCACAGGGCAAATATAGTTGAGTTAATTGGTGAACAAGCTGGAGAACATGTAAGTTTTGTGAATGCAGGTGAAGCAGTGGAAGATGTGGAAAATGAAGATGCTGAGAACCAAGAAGCTGATCACACTGATGATGAAAAGACTGAGAGTGATTGCACAAATGATGATCAAGTGGAGAACAACTTTGATGAAATGTCAAGTGATCCTGAAGGGATAGAATCTCCTAAGAGTTTTTATTCAATTCCAAATGAATTTTTTTAATCATTTTTACCACCTGACGTGTTAGAAAGTTCTGCAGGTTGGTTTAATGGAGAGAAAGTGCCTCATGGAAAGAATGACTTTGGAGTTGATGATGAAGATGAGACTGTAGAAACTGATGAAAGTCAAGAGGCAGCAAATATTGAGGAATTGAGTGATGCAACTATGCCAGTTGAAGGTGTTCTAGCAATAGTTGATGCAGTGAGAAATGAAGATGTTCCAAGAGAATCCATTCATCATGCTAGCATGGCTGGACAAGTAACATTTTCTACTCAGAAGGTTAAACATATTTGTGAGTCATATGATGAAAAAGAATTTGTTATTAACTCATTAATAACCGACTATAATAACATGTTTCATGATTATCAAAATATAAAAGAGGCTTATGACAAGCTTCAAACGTGTGAGAAAAACTTGTGGGTGAAAATCCTACACGATGAGAAAACAATCACAATGCTTAAACACACGGTTGAGGACAAATAGATTGCCATCAATAGGCATATTGATGAGAAAACAGAACTTAAAAGAGAACTTCAACTAATTAAAATTGAAACTGAAAGAGTTGAAACTAAACTAAAAAGCTATTCCGCATCATCAGATATCTTTAATCATATTGTTCCAAAATAGGTTCCGAAATATCATGTTGTAGCGCCTCCTATCTGGAGCTCTTATGCTCCAAAAGAACCTGAAGGATTCTTTAAGGCGATGAATGTGGTGACCGATTCACCACATCATGATATTCCATCATCTCTATCATGTGATGGGCAAGCTGTTAAGTCTTCTCATAGTTCTGAATGTGATACTGAGGTGGGTAAGCAAGTTGCCGAATTTGTGCTTTGTGAGGTAATATCCGAAAATCAGTCAAGTAATAAAACTGGTAATAAAAAAAACCAGATCTGAAACTCAATCATGTATTAAAACTGGTAATCAGAATTCTAAATTTGCTAACACCAGTTTTTACCACAAAAAAAAAAGGTATTGGGTTCAAAGAGGGTAACAAAGAGTCTGTAAAACCGAATGATGGTTTTCAAAACATTGTTTTTGTTAAAGGTGAAACCTCTGAGGAACAAAAAGAGACGATCTTTAGAAAACAATCTAATGAAGAGTTTTATAGATTTAAGGCTGAAAGAGATCGGGAAGAGAATCAAGCTTTTCCAGTTAACGAGTTTGTTGACACGAGGAAATGTTTTTGTTGTAATGAGGAAAGGACATTTCATCCGTGAGACTTACTTCTCCACCCATAAAGATTTTAAAACGGGTTGTGGAGAAAGAATTGTTCAAAGACAAGTTTGAGGTCAGTGAGTCTTCAAATGTTAAGATAATTAATGATTGTTTTTATAAGAAATCAAGTTCTGTTGGGCAGAACTGGGTGGTAAAGAGTAAAATAAAATATGAAAATGTTAAACCACCTATTGAACAAGTTTTTAACTACCTATTGAACAAAATGAACAAGTTGTTGAGTCTTCTAATAAACTTGTTAATACATTTGTTGAACAAATTATTGAGTCTGTTTCAACTAGTTCATGTTCATCTGTTGAGTCGTCTGATTGTGAATATTATGACTCTGAGGATATTTTAAATGAAAATATGAAACAACCCAAGACCAAGAAGGGTTGGGTTTCCTTGTTTCACTAATCACATATTTTTGTAGGGGCTTCCAAGATCAATGACTCACGTTGGATAATGGATAGTGGAGCCTCTCGACACATGACTGGAACTCTCCATTTACTGAAGAATGTTAAATCTATTCGGGGAGGTTATGTGGGTATTGCGGGAAATCAAGGAGGTAAAATTGTTGGTGAGGGCACTTTGTCAAATGGGAAGGTGATTTTTTAGAATGTGAACTACATCACTGAGTTAGAGAATACTCTGTTGAGTATTTCACAAATCTGTGACAAAGGCTTTTCTACTAACTTTACAAGTCAAGATTGTTTGATTCTAAAGCAAGGATTCAAGATACCGGACGAGTGGATATTGATGAAGGCATCGCGAGAGAATGATCTTTATGTTCAAAATATGGGTGTTGCATCATCTACTCAAGGTAATGTTCAGTGCTTTGTCACTAAGGCATCATAAAAGGAATCGATGTTATGGTATCGATGGATGGGTCACATCAACATTCGTAAGATGAACTATATAGTTCACAACCAACTTGTTGAAGGAATAAACGTTAAAGGATTTCATTTGAGTACCGATTGTTTGAGTTGTAAGAAAGGAAAACAAAATAAGAAGTCTCACCCAGCGAAGTATATCAACTCAATCAGCTTACCTTTCGAGAGGCTACACATGGATTTATTTGGTCCCGTGAATGTCAAAAGTATCACAAGGGAACTTTATTGTTTGGTGGTCACTGATGATTACTCACGCTTCTCGTGGGTGATGTTTCTTGAGTCGAAAGATGAGACCTTCGACAGCTTAATGATCTTATTCAAGTAACTCGAGATGTTATATAATCTGCCGATCAAAAGAATTAGAAGTGACAATGGTAAAGAGTTCAGGAATAACCGAATGCTTCAATATTGTGATGAACGTGGTATTTTGCATGAACTTAGTGCTCCTTATATAGTCCACAACAGAATGGAGTTGTTGAACGAAAGAATAGGACTTTGATTGAGGCAGCTAGGGCTATGTTGGCTGATTCGAAACTATCAGTTAGCTTTAGGTCAGAAGCCGTTGCCTCAGCTTGTTATACTCTCAACAACGTTCTAACGGTAAAGAAGTTTGGCAAAACTTGTTTCGAGTTTCTTAATCGACGAAAACCGAACTTAAAGTGGCTTGAGCCATTTGGATCACTTAAATGAAAATATGAAACAACCCAAGACGAAGAAGGGTTGGGTTTCCTTGTTTCACTAATCACATATTTTTGTAGGGGCTTCCAAGATCAATGACTCACGTTGGATAATGGATAGTGGAGCCTCTCGACACATGACTGGAACTCTCCATTTACTGAAGAATGTTAAATCTATTCGGGGAGGTTATGTGGGTATTGCGGGAAATCAAGGAGGTCAAATTGTTGGTGAGGGTACTTTGTCAAATGGGAAGGTGATTTTTTAGAATGTGAACTACATCACTGAGTTAGAGAATACTCTGTTGAGTATTTCACAAATCTGTGACAAAGGCTTTTCTACTAACTTTAGAAGTCAACATTGTTTGATTCTAAAGCAAGGATTCAAGATACCGGACGAGTGGATATTGATGAAGGCATCGCGAGAGAATGATCTTTATGTTCAAAATATGGGTGTTGCATCATCTACTCAAGGTAATGTTCAGTGCTTTGTCACTAAGGCATCATAAAAGGAATCGATGTTATGGTATCGATGGATGGGTCACATCAACATTCGTAAGATGAACTACATAGTGCACGACCAACTTGTTGAAGGAATAAACGTTAAAGGATTTCATTTGAGTACCGATTGTTTGAGTTGTAAGAAAGGAAAACAAAATAAGAAGTCTCACCCAGCGAAGTATATCAACTCAATCAGCTTACCTTTCGAGAGGCTACACATGGATTTATTTGGTCCCGTGAATGTCAAAAGTATCACAAGGGAACTTTATTGTTTGGTGGTCACTGATGATTACTCACGTTTCTCGTGGGTGATGTTTCTTGAGTCGAAAGATGAGACCTTCGACAGCTTAATGATCTTATTCAAGTAACTCGAGATGTTATATAATCTGCCGATCAAAAGAATTAGAAGTGACAATGGTAAAGAGTTCAGGAATAACCGAATGCTTCAATATTGTGATGAACGTGGTATTTTGCATGAACCTAGTGCTCCTTATATAGTCCACAACAGAATGGAGTTGTGGAACGAAATAATAGGACTTTGATTGAGGCAGCTAGGGCTATGTTGGCTGATTCGAAACTATCAGTTAGCTTTAGGTCAGAAGCCGTTACCTCAGCTTGTTATACTCTCAACAACGTTCTAACGGTAAAGAAGTTTGGCAAAACTTGTTTCGAGTTTCTTAATCGACGAAAACCGAACTTAAAGTGGCTTGAGCCATTTGGATCACAATGTACCGTTCTTGATCCAAATGGTAAATTTGGTGCTAAGTTTGTGGGGGAATTATTTGTTGGTTTTGTTTGTCCATTACGACGTGTATTCTTACCTAGCATTGACCGGATTGTGCAAGTGCAACATGTTGATTGTCAACGTTATGCTACTCCAATTCAACGAAAGGGCCATTCGTGGATATTTGATTATGATAGCGTGTGGAGTTGTTTCTCATTTTCTGAAGTGGAAATCACTGATGAAATGGCCACTGTTTTATTTCAACAATATTTGGGTGAAGGATTTAGTGAAGACATTACACCACAAGAAGTTCCAATTTTCACTGATTACCCGGCACCAGATGTTGATGATCCGTTTGAAGATACACCGGCCGCACCATCCTTTGATGATGATGGTGAGGAACATGATGATGTGATATAATCCTTTGTTTAATCAACACCTGTTTCAAATGAAGTGGTTGGAGTAGAGAATGCCAATAATTTTCCAACTGATGTGGTGGTCCCTGCTGAAGTTATTCCTCGAACATTTTCATATCTACTCTATGGTTCGGTTCTTTGGCAGGTTTATTGATAGAGATTAATCGTTTTTTCCCGGATGCGTTGAAGTTCCCATTCTAGTTATTGTCGCGGGACGGAATAAAGAATAGTAGAGATACAATTAAATATCAGCCCCCCTCTTTTCTCCTTTTTCCATTTTTTAGAAGAAGGGAGGAAAGAGAAAGAATAAAAGTGCATTCAACAGCTGTGAGACTCGGGTTCAGTTTGGAATTGAATTAATATTCAATTTCTATGGAAGTCGAATACAAACAGTGGTTCTAGGGAAAGAGTATAATACAAGATACTTATTTATAAAATATAAAATTTTGTACTGTGATTTGAAATTTAAAAATCTTTCTATCTTATTATCGATATCGAGTGTAGTGAAATCTTGCATAAGAGGATAGCAAGTTACAAATTCTATTTTTTTCCTTCCTTTCTTCTTTTTCGTTTCGGATTGAAAGAGGAAGAGTTGAGCAAATGAAAAATCCAAAGGAGATTCATGGCCAAGGGTAAAGATGTGCAAAAACCGGTTCTTTTGGAATGTACTGCTTGTGTTCAAAACGGTGTTAATAAGGAATCAACGGACATTTCCAGATATATTACTCAAAAGAACCGGCACAATACGCCTAATCGATTGGAGTTACGAAAATTCTGTCCATATTGTTACAAACATACGATTCACGGGGAGATAAAGAAATAGATTGATGCCAGTACTTGCGCCCTTATCTTAATCTTACAAGGCAAGGAAAGGGAAAGATGACATTCTATATATATAACATATTTAACATAGTTAAAAATAATTATAAACAAACCAAATCCTATTTATTTATTCTAATTATATATCCGGCTGAAATAGAATTTTAGGGATAAGAAATAAACTAACCAAACCATGGATAAATCCAAACGAACTTTTCTTAAATCCAAGCGATCTTTTCGTAAGAGCTTGCCCCCGATCCTATCGGGGGATCGAATTGATTATAAAAACATGAGTTTAATTAGTTGATTTATTAGTGAACAGGGAAAAATATTATCTAGACGAGTAAATAGATTGACCTTGAAACAACAACGACTAATTACTATTGCTATAAAACAAGCTCATATTTTATGTTTGTTACCTTTTCTTAATAATGAGAAACAATTTGAAAGAACTGAGTCGACCTCTAGAACTCCTAGTCTTAGAGCCAGAAAAAGATAGGTTTACTCTTTATTAACTTGAATTCAAACCCCCATCCGAATTCAAACGCGGATTTCTATTTTGTGGTCAAAATCCAAGAATCCGGATTGAATTCTCATGTCATAAGAAAAAAAGAAGAATCTGGGAAGAAGAAAATTTTTTATTGAGCGTGCTTATTCATTTTTATTTTGACTACTTTCTTTTCTCATATTTTATCATATTATATTCATTTTGATTTTCTTTTTTATTCGACCTTCCGGGAGGTCATTCTCCTGGCAACTCCGTTTAGCTGGTGAATTCCTTCCAACTTACTTCTTTTATGATCTCATTGGAAATCATATAAAGATAATTCCTATTTGATATAGCTAGTTGTGCAAGTATTTTACGATTAAGAAGCAACTGTCTCTTGTAAAAATCTTTATTATTCTACTTTAACTATAGCATACCCCCCTTTTGCGAATTGCTGCATTTATTCGAGTGATCCACAAATGACGAAAATCTATTTTTTTCCTATCCCTATCCCGTTGAGCCGAAACCAAAGCTCTTATTTTTTGTTGAGTAATAGTTCGAGTAAGTCTTGAATGAGCCCCCCGGAAGCTTGATTCAAATAAACGAATTTTTGTTCTACGTCTCCGAGCGAAATCCCCGTCTAATTCTGGTCATTGAATAAATGAAACTTTAACGAATAACTAATAGATTTCCTAGATTTCCTTTCTTTTAGTATTTCTTTTGCCCCTTTCCTAGTATATTAATAACAAAACTGATTTTTCCAATGTATAAACTAAGAATTCCATTGGCTTTGGCTACTATAACCTTCCCAACCACAATTTTTTATTTTTTCTAGGCATTTCACCTCGTAATACGAAATGGAATCTTGTTGTTTGGGTACGACCGGACAACTACCGATATCTATTAATATCTTTTCTTAGAATGTTGTTGTTAAATATATATCTATCTATATCGTAAACTATCGGATCGAGTATTACTTAGATGTGAAACTTGCAGACCTCATTGGTTGTGATATTGATCTTACAGGGGGAACGAAATCAAAGAATATATAGACTGACTTGTAGAGACCCTCTATGTAGTTGTCTATCTAGGGAGTTCCGAACCAGCAGCAAGCCCTTTCTCTTTCTATTGTCCTAGGCGAAGGCAGCGCAGGTGAAAGCCCAATAGGTCCCGTTTTTTTATCGGTCCACATAGCTCACGACCCGGCACGAAGAAATCTCTTAGATGGGCGGATGCGAATCTGGATCTATCAATGGAGCAATTCCCACCCGGAAGAGAACATTATTGGTGAACTTTATACTGGAGTACAAACTCGAAGTCAGATTGACCAGAGCCTTCGCTATTACTATACTCAAGTTGCTTCTCTTCAAAATTAGTTTTCGTTCAAATGTTTCATCTCACAACTCAAATTGAAGACATATAAGCAAGCATTGACAGAAGAGACATGGGTAAATACGATGCAAGAAGAGTTGTTACAGTTTGAGAAACTTGGTGTGTGGAAACTTGTAGATCTACCTGAAGACAAAAAGGTGTATAAATACCAAGTGGGTTTTCAAGTGTAAAAGGGACGAAAATGGAATCATTGTTAGAAAAAAAAGCTCGATTGGTGCTTCTTGGATTTAATCAAAGGGTAGGAATCAATTATAATGAATTCTATGCTCCCGTTTCTAGACTTAAAGCAATCAGAATCGTCTTGGCTTTTGCATCTTGGAAAGGATTCAAGGTTTATCAGCTAGATGTGAGGTCTGCTTTCCTTAACGGAAAATTGGGTGAAGAAGTCTATGTGGGACAACCACTGGGGTTTGTCGATCCAATTCACAAAGATAAGGTGTATTTTCTCGACAAATCTCTTTACGGATTACATCTGTTATTGTCTCAACAGGTATGAAACATTGTCTCAACACCTGTTAGACAATAGCTTTGTTCATGGCATCGTCAATTGTACACTCTTCACAAAGGAAGTAGATGATCATTTACTAATAGTCCAGGTCTACGTTGACGATATCATATTTGGGTCGACAAATGATGTTCTGTGCAAGGAATTCGAGGAGGTAATGAAATCGAAGTTTGAGATGAGCACAACGGGAGAATTGAACTTTTTCTTGGGTTTGCAAGTCGAACAGCTGTCTGATGGTATCTTTATTCACCAGACGAAGTATGTCAAAGATATCCTAGAGAAGTTCAACATGGCTGACTTAACGCCGATCAGCACTCCTATACCTCTTAATCATGGAATTGGTCCTGATCCCACCGGGTAGAAGGTTGACGAGACGCTTTATCGTTCTATGATTGGCTCTCTCATGTATCTTACAACATCAAGGCCATACATCATGTATCCTACCTATTTATGCCCCCGATATCAATCCAATCCAAAAGTCTCTCACTTGACGTTAGTGAAGCGGATACTTCGGTATCTAAAGGGATGTCCATGGGTCGGTCTTTGGTATCCAAGAGACGATATATTTGAGCTAAGAGCATATTCTAATTCTGAATATGGAAGCTGCAAACTGAATGCTAATTCTAGCAGGTTGGTGACATGGCAGTGTAAGAAGCAGACGACTGTATCGCTCCCTACCTGTGAAGCTGAGTACGTGGCTGCCTCCGGTTGCTGTTATGAGGTTTTGTGGATACAACAACAGATGCGCGATTATGGTTTAACATTTCTTACTACTCCTATTTTTGTAGATAACTCTGTTGCCATCTCCATAACAAATATTCTGGTAAATCACTCTAAAACTAAACATATCCAAATACGGTATCACTTCATTCGTGATTGCTACGAAAAGAAGTTGATAACCGTAGACAAAATTCACACCAACGATCAAAAAGTCAATCTTTTTACTAAAGCTTTCGATAATAACATATTTTTGTATTTGTTGGGGCTTAATGGTATTAAGAATTTGGGAGGTGGGAAAGTGAGTGATCCCGAGGTTATGGATCCCAACCTTGAATAGTCATTCATCAAGGTCAAATTTCTTTGTAAATATTCTTTCTTTAAATAGTTTTTGAATTTAGGGGGATAAATGGTTTGGGAAAATACAAAAACATTTGAAAAATCTTAAAAGTCAAAAACATTTGAAAAGGTAAAAAACCAAAATCACTGAAAAATGTGAAAATACGAAAACAATAGAAAATGCTCCTCAAAATGAATTTTGAATCATAAAAGAAAAATGATAGTACATTGATCATCTTGTTCCAAGTACCAGAAATACTAAGTATAAAAGTCTATTTTAATGTTCGGTGCATTGGTAGGCTTTTAAACAAATAAGTAAGGGAATAAGTGATATAAACCTAAATAGCCTAATTGAAAGATAGGTTAGAATTCTAGCGAAAGTCTTGGTAATGAAGGCAGAAATGTAATAGCCTGTCATACTCAAGCCTTATGTTTCAGTAGATAAGAAAATAAAGTGTTAATAAAAGTGTTTTAAGCATCTACTATATAATCTACACTTCAATGGTGTATGGTTTTATGACCTTAAATCATGTATTGATGGGATGCTTTAGGTTTCTGGAACCATTGGGTTTTTATGCGGTTTATCATCTGGGTATTCATTTCGGTAAATATTTAAAAATGTGCTCTAAGAGTGAACCATAAAAAGTCATTAAACTTGATCACTTTGTACTTTGTGTGAAACTTTCACTACTGTCTTCATCAAACACGTTATTAGTCATACATTGTCCCCTTGCTCGTGTCTTATTACCATTAAGAAACGGACCACAAGGGACACAATGTCTGCAAGCCGACAGATGAAATCGTGCATACTCATCCATGGTAAAGGAATCTTAGGGTTTTGCTTGATAGCGGGGGTATGCCTTATTGTGGAACATTATTGATAACATTGCCAAATTAAAATTTTTAAATGTTTTGATCTGCTAATTCTAAGGTTTAAGTCAAGTTGGGGTGACATGGTAAAAATCAAAATAAGCCTGAATCAATATTATAATCTGATAATGTTATGATATTTTGTGCTTAATTGAACCTTAATCGTACCACTGATATCTCTGAATATTTTGTTATAAAATTTTAAGTGGACAACAATACCCATGACCGACTAAAAATCAGACACAATAAAGCTGAAATATAAAACCGTGATGGAAGAACATATTGACAATATGATTCCTTGATCAACTCACAAAAATATGTTTATGTCTGGTCATATATTGGTGTTGTAAATACTTTTATTTTGAAATTTTTTGTTTTGAATACTACTTTCATTTATCAACCAAAAAGATTTTACATTTATGTATTATTTTTTATTTTGGTGAATGGTTAATCGAGTTTGGATACCTGAGAACCGGATTCGAGTGGTTGTTTCAGTCAAAATTTTGTAAAAATGGAGTTTAACTACCAAAGAATTTATCAAGGTCATTAATTTGGACTTGATTGAGTTCGAAAGTGTAAAAGTGATTGGTTTTGTCAAAAATGTTCAAATTAGGGTTTAAATTTCAAGTGAATTCATCAAGGTCATTAATTTGGACTTGATTGCGTTCGAAAGTGTGAAATTAGTCGGTTAAACATTGCTTGAAAGTTAACAATGTATAAGTATTAAACTTATACGGAGTATAAGTTGTTATGACTTATACGGCGTACAAGTCCAAGACTTATACGAGCGTATATGTCTTTCTATATATGTATGTTATACGCTGATCTTTCATTATCTGCTTATACATTATCTGCGTATATATGTATGTTATACTTGAAAGAAACATATACGTTGCTCAAAAATGTTAATCATTTATTCATATATCTTGTTCGTTTCACAGTATAACAGAAACTTTTGATTCTAGTGGTTGATTTACACACCACGTGAATTGTTAAAGGCGGTGAAAGATTTTAATGTTAGTCATAACATTTGTGCATTTTTGGATGGCACAGATTGTCACACCCTTAAAATCCACTAACGGAGTTTTACCGTCAGAGGGTGTGAACTAACAGGATCCGAATCATCAGTTATATCAAACCATAAAATAAAGTTTCAAAACCATGAAAACGTTTACGAGTAAATAAATGCGGAAGCGTAAAAACCTTTAATCCAAAAGTTGCGTCACGCAGGACGACTTAAAACCAATGATAACCGTTAAAAATAAGTTTGCATAACAAAAGCGTTTTCAATCAATGCATGTTCCTAAACCGCGCGTCCGCCTCGGCTACCTGAGAATAACATACTAAAAGTGTCAACACAAGGTTGGTGAGTTCACAAGTTATATAAAAATAAAGTGATTAGCGTTTGCGTTCAGCGTGTTGCGTTACAGCGTTTTGCGTTACAGCGTTTTGCGTTACAGATAGTGTTACGTCAATTATATATCGATAGGTAGCTAGTCTATACAACAAGTATTACTAAGTGTTCGATACCGAAGCTGACTCGTTTATTAAGTGCCTTGTCACCAGGTCCTCCAGACCATGGTACGTGTTAGCCAAAATTACACCCGCTCGTCCTCCAGTCGAGTTTAGCGTTGGGTGGGGTTTGTCAAACCCAGTAGTACTACTCAACAGTGACTCGCTATTCTAAATATTAACCGGTTCGATGTGTAGGACTTCAAATGTTTCGTTTGCCACTTAGCCTTTACAAGTGATATATAATTTATAACAAAATCTTAAATGCGTTGTGGAGTATGTTATCTCCCCTAAGTGAAAAGCGTTTGAAAAAAGTTTAAAGAGGGGAAAGTGAAACTCACTGTTTGCGAAGAATTTCCCAAATTAAATCACCAAGATGCGCGTCACCGAAAAACTCTCTCTAGCGTTCCAAAACAATAAAGAGATTTTTCTAAGTGTCGGAATATTATCGAGTCTCTAGACCCGGCACATAATACCTATGCACATAACATGTTTCGTGTTTCGTTTGTGAATCGTGTGTGACTTTAGCAAGTGTTTTTGTGACACATTACATGTGTAAGCAATCATATACGTGTCATGTATTCATAACGTACATTACTAGCAATTATTCCCCGTAAGGGCATTTTGGTCAAATCATGACAATTAATTAGCCATTATTCCCCATAAGGGCATTTTAGTCAAAACACGACAATTATCTTGCAATCATTCCCCTCAAGGGCAATTTGGTCAAAACACGATAATAAATTAGCAAGTATCATATTTCATGCATTTTCACAAAACTCAGCAGCTAGTTTCACTGAGACAGAAATTCTACTTAAAAGATTGTACTATTCCACCGATCATAACATCTCAATTAATTTACCAAAAATCATCACAGAAGCATATATGTCTTAGGTTTCCAGAACATATTTTATTACTTTTTTATTCTACATAGTTTTCTCACAATCATCAAATCATTACAGCAAACTCATAACAGTCAAATTCATGCGCAGCAGAATGTTATTTGCAATTCCTGTTAAACGAAAAATCCAATAAATGCAAGACCACTTGGGTTAGGTTCCTAACTCAATAAGTCAACTTCCAGAAGTGGAACCAACCCAATTGCTCTCGTAGTTCATGAGATATAACATTTACAACACAACCTAACAGCAGGTCTAACAGCTCAGCTTTGCACAACGTTTTTGTAAAATCATAAAAGTTAACTTCTACTTGTCCAAAAATTACAAGTTTATATTATTTAGAAACTAGACTCAACCTAGTTTACTGTAGTACCAATAATCTCAACCAATTTTCATCTTTACACTTCGTTACAGTCACTTAAACATCAATAATACATTCTGTCCAGAAACTGTTTGCATCCAAACTCAACATAATAACAAACTATGAACTATCATGCATTCATATAACCCTCTAGACTCCATAAACACCATCCATGCACATCAATTACCCATTACATACATGATTAGGGTTTTTGTTTGAACTCAAATCATAGACACAAAAAATCAACATGTAACAATATCAATTCTAGTTATCAAATCATCAACAATCATAATAACTATATATACATATAGAATCGGCAGCTAGGGTTTACAATTAACCCAACAAACATAAAAATCAAGTAATAAGAATGTATAGGATAATCAATTATACATTCCTAGCACCTAATTCTTCAATCAAAAGCTTGAATTGGTGGTTGTATGTGTGTGTGAGGGTGACGGCAGCCAAGGAGAACCAAGAGGGTGGCTGATCGGTTTTGAGTGGGGAGGAAAAGAAATAAGTTAGGGTTTAGTTTATTGTTATTATTTATAGAATACTATGTTACACTTTGGCCCCTCCACTTCTAAGTATTACTTTTCCTAGCTTAAACTAACTTAGTTCTTGTTTCTTGTCTAGCATTACACAATATAATCAAGTAACACATATGTTAACACATAATTATCACATAATTATTATGTTGACGTTTTTCGTTTATTCATCAACCGTTTGCGTCAACTCGTTTGCGTTTCGGTGTAAATCCCGAAAGACTACACATGTAGTAAGTGTTAAGCGTCATTTAAACCCTAGTTTAAATGTAATGAGGTGTGCATTAGAGATTCAATGATCTTAAGTTTGAATTGACGGAGTTGAGTTAACGGAGTTAACCTGAAATTGACCTTTGTCACATCATTCCCATGTTAAAGAATTTTCGTCCCAAAAATTTGAGTCAAGTCGTGATGAGTGTCAGAAAAAGTAAGAAGAAAAATTTTCAGTTTGTCATATCATCCCCTAGTAGAAAGAAATTTCGTCCCGAAATTTAATTCATACCTCCGGTGATGTCTGACGGTTTCCCGGGTTTCGCAGTTTTCTGTGTTTGGTTAGCCCTTCAAAAAGGTGAGGATACTTTTTCATCATTTGATCCTCGCGTTCCCACGTGAACTCCGGTCCACGTCTCGAGTTCCAACGAACCTTAACGATTGGAATTTTGCTGTGCTTGAGCGTTTTGGTTTCCCAATCCAAAACCTTGACTGGTTCCTCAATGAAACGTAACTGTTCATCAACTTGCAGTTCGTCCAAAGGGACTACTTGGGTCTCATCAGATAGGCATTTCTTCAAATTGGACACGTGGAATACATTGTGTATGCCACAGAGTTCCGCTGGTAAGTCCAGTCGGTACGCCACCGGACCAACGCGCTCAGTTATCCGGTAAGGACCAACATATCATGGGTTGAGTTTGTTTCGCTTACCAAAGCGAACCACACCTTTCCAAGGTGAGACTTTGAGTAACACTTGGTCATTCACTTGAAATTCGAGAGGCTTTCGGCGCTTGTCGGCGTAACTCTTTTGGCGATCTCGTGCTGCTGCCATGCGATTTCGGATTTGAACAATCTTTTCCGAAGTTTCGAGTACCGGTTCTGGACCAGTGATTTGGCTGTCACCCACCTCTGCCCAGCAGAGTGGTGATCGACACTTCCGTCCATACAGCGCTTCAAACGGCGCTGCTTTAATACTTGCGTGGTAGTTGTTATTATACGAAAACTTTACCAAAGGTAAGTGGGGTTCCCAACTTTTTCCGAAATCCAATACGCAGGCACGCAACATATCTTCCAGGATCTGAATAGTTCGTTCACTTTGCCCATCCGTTTGCGGATGGTATGCTGTGCTCATATCAAGACGGGTGCCTAGTGCGCTTTGCAGCGACTTCCAAAAGTGTGAAGTGAAACGAGAATCTCGATCAGAAATGATTGAGACAGGCACTCCGTGTCTAGACACTACTTTCTTCATGTAGACGCGAGTCAGTCTTTCCATTTTGTCCGTTTCTTTAATTGCTAAGAAGTGTGCAGACTTAGTCAACCGGTCAACGATCACCCAGATGGTATCGCATCCCGTCGGTGTCTTAGGTAGACCCGTAATAAAATCCATTGAGATATGTTCCCATTTCCACATTGGGAGTTCCGGTTGTTGCAATAGACCAGATGGTTTCTGGTATTCTATCTTGACTCTGGCACAAGTCAGGCATTTGCTCACGTAAGTGGCAATGTCGGCTTTCATGTTCGGCCACCAGTAAAGTGCCTTTAAATCATGACACATTTTATCCGAGCCAGGGTGGATAGAATATCGGGACTTGTGAGCTTCGTCCATCACTAGAGTCCTCAACTCTCCGTACCGTGGAACCCAAATCCGGTTCTCAAAATATCGGACCCCGTCCGGTCTGGTTTCAAGTTGCTTGTTCATGCCCCGCATGAGTTCCGACGGAAGATTGTCATCTTTCAAAGCTTCAAGTTGCGCATCGCGAATCTGATCGGGTAAGCTGGCATGAATCGTGAGTTGCAATGCTCGCACTCGTCTGGGTTTATCTGTTTCTTTTCTGCTGAGGGCGTCGGCCACTACATTGGCCTTGCCAGGGTGGTACTTGATGGCACAATCGTAATCTTTGAGCAGTTCGACCCAACGACGCTGTCGCATATTCAGCTCTTTTTGATCGTAGATATGTTGGAGACTCTTGTGGTCGGTGTAGATGGTAAACTTGGTACCGTACAAGTAATGCCTCCATATCTTAAGAGCAAACACCAGAGCTCCGAGTTCCAAATCATGGGTCGTGTAGTTCTTCTCGTGAACCCGTAGTTGTCGAGAGGCGTAGGCTATTACCTTCTCGAGTTGCATCAGCACACAACCGAGACCTTGTATAGATGCGTCACAGTGTACCTCAAAATTTTCCGTTCCCTCGGGGAGGGCTAGAATAGGGGCGCTACAAAGTTTGGTTTTCAACAGTTGAAAAGCGGATTCTTGCGCGTCACCCCAATTGTACTTAGTGCCTTTGTGAGTCAAAGCGGTGAGGGGTTGAGCAATCTTTGAAAATCCCTCGATGAAACGTCGGTAGTAGCCGGCCAGTCCTAGGAATTGCCGCACCTCAGTCGGAGTCTTAGGTGCTTCCCAGTTTTTGATGGCCTCTACCTTACCGGGATCGACATGGATACCATTCTCGTTGATCACATGTCCTAAAAAGTGAACTTCGCGAAGCCAAAATTCACATTTCGAGAGTTTAGCATACATTTGTTCCTTCTTCAATAACTCCAGAATTACCCTTAAGTGTTCTTCATGGTCAGCTTCGTTCTTGGAGTAGACGAGAATATCGTCAATGAACACAATCACAAACTTGTCGAGGTACGCCTTGCATACTCGATTCATGAGATCCATAAATACAGCTGGTGCGTTGGTTAGGCCAAAAGGCATAACCGAAAACTCGTAGTGACCATACCGTGTTCTGAAAGCCGTCTTTGAGATATCTTCTTCGCGCACTCTCAGTTGGTGGTAACCGGATCGTAGATCGATCTTCGAGTAGTAACTCGATCCTTGAAGCTGGTCAAACACATCATCAATTCGGGGTAAAGGATTACGGTTCTTGACCGTCACCTTGTTCAACTCCCGGTAGTCGATGCACATTCGGAAAGTCCCGTCTTTCTTTCGGACAAACAAGACAGGGGCTCCCCACGGCGATGAGCTAGGTCGGATAAAACCCTTATCCAATAAATCTTGCAGCTGAGTGGACAACTCCTGAAGTTCCGCCGGTGCAAGCCGATACGGGGCTCGTGCTATGGGTGCTGCACCGGGTGTCAACTCGATTTGGAATTTGACTTGACGTATTGGAGGGAGTCCAGGAAAATCCTCCGGGAAAACTTTTGGAAAATCTCACACAACCGGTATATCTTCAATTCGCTTCTCCTCCGCCGGTTTCTCAACAATTTGCGCCAAAATTGCCGGATGACCCTTTCGTAGATACTTTTGCGCCTTCATAAGGGTAATGACGCTGGTGGTCATGCTGCTTCTCTCACCTCGGACCGAAATGATCTCGCCGGAAGGGGTAGAAATGTGAACTATCTTGTCGTGACATATAATCTCCGCTCGGTTCTCGGATAACCAGTCCATGCCGACAACGACATCGAAACTACTAAGCGTAAAAGGAATAAGGTCGATGTCAAAGACATGACCTGACAGTTTTAACTTGCATCCCGCAAGTACATGAGTCGTTACTATAGTCTTACCGTCAGCTAATTCAACAGGAAACTTAGCATCTAACGGAGTTGGAATTTAGTCTAAGAGTTGACTAAAGGCTTTCGACACAAAACTCCTATCAGCTCCAGTGTCAAACAATACAGAAGCAAAACAATCGTTCACAGGGAACTTACCAGTCACCACGTGCGGATCATTGCGGGCTTGACCCGACCCAATCACAAAAGCTCTTCCCTTGCCATTGCTTCCACCATTACTGCCACTTCCATTACCCCCATTGTTGTCGTTCTGTTTCAGCTTGGGATAATCTTTCCTGAAATGACCTTCCTGCCCACATTCGTAACATCCCTTCGTCGTCATAGGTGGTTTAGGAGCACCCGTTGCCGCAAGGTCTCCTCTACACTCCTTCGCCTGGTGACCCATCTTTCCGCATCTCTGACACTTGACACGGTTACACGGGCCAACATGATGATAGTTGCACCTATTGCACTTCGGATATTTTCCAGCATATCCGCCCGAACCCTGCCCGCTACCGTTGTTATTGTTTTTGTGATTCTGAGTGTTAAAGCTCCGAGTGAATTCGGGCTTACGGTAGTGTTGTTGCGGTGGGAGGTTCGAGGACGAGGATCTGGTGTTGTCAAACTTCCTCTTTCCGCTGCTCGGGTTGCTGTTGCTGTGGTTGTCATTGCTCGGGTTGTCACGGGCCTTAGTGGTTGAACCCCTAGGTGGTAACGCACCTTGGGTCACAGCCTGATCCGTCAGTTTGTGAGCTAAACGGATCGCTTGTTGAATCGTGGCTGGTCTGGAAGACGTCACCATGCCCTGAATCTGCGGTGCTAACCCATCGATATACATCTCAATCCTCTTACTCGGCGGATCCACCATCCGCAGACACATCACAGCCAACTCGTGAGAACGAGTAGTGTATGCTTCAATTTCCGAGCCCACCATCTTCAGTGACCAGAACTCTGACTCTAACTTCGAAATCTCTTCTCTTGGACAGTACTCCTCTCGCATCATGTTCTTGAACTCCTCCCAGTTCATCGCGTTAGCCAGTTCCAATCCAAGAATTTGCACATCTGCACATCGTCTGGGGACACCTCTGAGTGTGCCTCTGGCTCAGCCGGTTCTTCCTCCGGTTCCTCTTCGGGTTCCTCCTTGGGATCTTCCTCAGGTTCCTCCTCAGGCTCCTCTTCGGGATCTGCCTCAGGCTCGGCCTCAGGCTGCCTCAGGTTCGGCTGCGTTCTGAGCAATTTGCATTTGTAAGACATCGCAACGCTCTCGAGCTATCTCGGTTCGGGTCCTTGCTACTTGGAGTTGCTCTTGCGAGTCTATCATCTCGGCTTGCATCTTCCTCATAATCTTCATTTGTTGATCACTAGTTTCTTGCATTTCCTTCATTGCCGCTGCCATGCGGGCAATCTCCTCCTTAGTCTCAGTTCCGTCTTTTAACAGTCCGGAAACGTTCGCTCTCGTATAGCGCATGTAACCCACGTCACGCTCCAAGCATGAAACAACAGCTGTGAGAACTCGCTCTACAGGTTCGGTTATGGGTGGTAGGGTGTTGGGATAAGCAAGATGGTTCGGGTGAGGTAACGGGGGAACTTGTTCGCGATAGACCATACGTCTGATCATGTTAGGGTACCAATCCCAGCTAACGTCGTTTTCGTATATGCCTCCGGATAGGCGGTACCTCTTCGGTGCGGGAGCTTCGAGTTCCGGGACTATACGGGGTGGCGATGCGGTAGGTAACTGCGGTTCCTTCCCGTGAGCATGCGTCATCGAATCGGATGATGATGAGGGTGGCGTCGACATTCCTACAGGTAAGCCGTGTATGCGCGCGCGTATGAGTGAAAGAGGTAAAGAGATAAGATTACAAGACTACACAAACCTATGCAGTGCGTATCATTATAACTAATGGGTCGTCGCGGTTATAGTCTAGTATGCATGCAGCTTCTAGTTCGCTATAACCAATGGCTCTGATACCAATCTGTCACACCCTCAAAATCCACTAACGGAGTTTTACCGTCAGAGGGTGTGAACTAACAGGATCCGAATCATCAGTTATATCAAACCATAAAATAAAGTTTCAAAACCATGAAAACGTTTACGAGTAAATAAATGCGGAAGCGTAAAAACCTTTAATCCAAAAGTTGCGTCACGCAGGACGACTTAAAACCAATGATAACCGTTAAAAATAAGTTTGCATAACAAAAACGTTTTCAATCAATGCATGTTCCTAAACCGCGCGTCCGCCTCGGCTACCTGAGAATAACATACTAAAAGTGTCAACACAAGGTTGGTGAGTTCACAAGTTATATAAAAATAAAGTGATTAGCGTTTGCGTTCAGCGTGTTGCGTTAAAGCGTTTTGCGTTACAGCGTTTTGCGTTACAGCGTTTTGCGTTACAGATAGTGTTACGTCAATTATATATCGATAGGTAGCTAGTCTATACAACAAGTATTACTAAGTGTTCGATACCGAAGCTGACTCGTTTATTAAGTGCCTTGTCACCAGGTCCTCCAGACCATGGTACGTGTTAGCCAAAATTACACCCGCTCGACCTCCAGTCGAGTTTAGCGTTGGGTGGGGTTTGTCAAACCCAGTAGTACTACTCAACAGTGACTCGCTATTCTAAATATTAACCGGTTCGATGTGTAGGACTTCAAATGTTTCGTTTGCCACTTAGCCTTTACAAGTGATATATAATTTATAACAAAATCTTAAATGCGTTGTGGAGTATGTTATCTCCCCTAAGTGAAAAGCGTTTGAAAACAGTTTAAAGAGGGGAAAGTGAAACTCACTGTTTGCAAAGAATTTCCCAAATTAAATCACCAAGATGCGCGTCACCGAAAAACTCTCTCTAGCGTTCCAAAACAATAAAGAGATTTTTCTAAGTGTCGGAATATTATCGAGTCTCTAGACCCGGCACATAATACCTATGCACATAACATGTTTCGTGTTTCGTTTGTGAATCGTGTGTGACTTTAGCAAGTGTTTTTGTGACACATTACATGTGTAAGCAATCATATACGTGTCATGTATTCATAACGTACATTACTAGCAATTATTCCCCGTAAGGGCATTTTGGTCAAATCATGACAATTAATTAGCCATTATTCCCCATAAGGGCATTTTAGTCAAAACACGACAATTATCTTGCAATCATTCCCCTCAAGGGCAATTTGGTCAAAACACGATAATAAATTAGCAAGTATCATATTTCATGCATTTTCACAAAACTCAGCAGCTAGTTTCACTGAGACAGAAATTCTACTTAAAAGATTGTACTATTCCACCGATCATAGCATCTCAATTAATTTACCAAAAATCATCACAGAAGCATATATGTCTTAGGTTTCCAGAACATATTTTATTACTTTTTTATTCTACATAGTTTTCTCACAATCATCAAATCATTACAGCAAACTCATAACAGTCAAATTCATGCGCAGCAGAATGTTATTTGCAATTCCTGTTAAACGAAAAATCCAATAAATGCAAGACCACTTGGGTTAGGTTCCTAACTCAATAAGTCAACTTCCAGAAGTGGAACCAACCCAATTGCTCTCGTAGTTCATGAGATATAACATTTACAACACAACCTAACAGCAGGTCTAACAGCTCAGCTTTGCACAACGTTTTTGTAAAATCATAAAAGTTAACTTCTACTTGTCCAAAAATTACAAGTTTATATTCTTTAGAAACTAGACTCAACCTAGTTTACTGTAGTACCAATAATCTGAACCAATTTTCACCATTACACTTCGTTACAGTCACTTAAACATCAATAATACATTCTGTCCAGAAACTGTTTGCATCCAAACTCAACATAATAACAAACTATGAACTATCATGCATTCATATAACCCTCTAGACTCCATAAACACCATCCATGCACATCAATTACCCATTACATACATGATTAGGGTTTTTGTTTGAACTCAAATCATAGACACAAAAAATCAACATGTAACAATATCAATTCTAGTTATCAAATCATCAACAATCATAATAACTATATATACATATAGAATCGGCAGCTAGGGTTTACAATTATCCCAACAAACATCAAAATCAAGTAATAAGAATGTATAGGATAATCAATTATACCTTCCTAGCACCTAATTCTTCAATCAAAAGCTTGAATTGGTGGTTGTATGTGTGTGTGAGGGTGACGGCAGCCAAGGAGAACCAAGAGGGTGGCTGATCGGTTTTGAGTGGGGAGGAAAAGAAATAAGTTAGGGTTTAGTTTATTGTTATTATTTATAGAATACTATGTTACACTTTGGCCCCTCCACTTCTAAGTATTACTTTTCCTAGCTTAAACTAACTTAGTTCTTGTTTCTTGTCTAGCATTACACAATATAATCAAGTAACACATATGTTAACACATAATTATCACATAATTATTATGTTGACGTTTTTTTGTTTATTCATCAACCGTTTGCGTCAACTTGTTTGCGTTTCGGTGCAAATCCCGAAAGACTACACATGTAGTAAGTGTTAAGCGTCATTTAAACCTTAGTTTAAATGTAATGAGGTGTGCATTAGAGATTCAATGATCTTAAGTTTGAATTGACGGAGTTGAGTTAACGGAGTTAACCTGAAATTGACGATTGTCACACAGATGACAAGATGGAACCATTCAGGCCTATATTGCTGTTCTTTTAACGTTCGAGAATTCTTAAGGAGATTACGGAAAACACCATCGTGATAAAAGATATTGTAGAAGAATTCTAGAAAAATGGCAAGCTCGAGGATGAATGCATTAAGTCTGTGGTACAGAAGAAAGAGATTATTAATTCTGAGCAAGTGCTTTGTGATGTTTTGGAGATATGTGATGAGTCGACTGATCCTGCTTTAGAGGAAAGGATGGTCAAAGGATGCTTACTTAGGATGGGTTATTAGAATGATGTGAATAGGGTTGCATATTTGAAGACGGGATTGTCGAGACCGTTCAATTTTTTGGTGCACGTGATTTTACATTGTTTGAGACATCGGAAAGGAGGGTACGAGGATATTTTAGACTACCAGATGTGCATGATGACCGCTCTTTGTCTAAACTTGAAATATAACTTCTCTAAGGTTATATTCAAGCATATGAAAATGTACTTTGAGAGCAAAAGGTTGATGTACCCACGTTTCATCCAGCTTATTGTAGATTATCAATTTCTATAGGTAGTTAAGGCTGGAGAAGAAATGAAACTTGTTCACATGTCTGGGAAGGGGTGTGCCAAGTTAAAATCTTATAGGAAAAGGTCTGAGGATGAGATTCCTGTTTTTCGTGCTATATTTGGACACTAAAAAAATCCAGATTATATAGCACCGTCCGATAACAAGTGGAAGAATGATGGAAGTGACTTTGATAGAGAGAATGAGTTGGTTTGTTTACAAAGGTTTGTGCCTATTGGTGGAAGTCGTTGGTTTATAAAACTGAGGAAGAACTTGCTGATGAAGCAGAGGGTTCTCAGAAAACCAAGAAGAAGAGGAAGCGATCGGTTAAAGTGGAACAAGTAACACCTGTTGCTCCTGTTGCATAAAAAGCCTGCTGTCGATGCTGAACAGACTGTTGATCCAGATGGATATGAAGAGAAAACAAAGTCTGATTCTAAGACTCGTAGGAGTATATTGGCTGATCCTCATGCTTTATATGATATGAGGGTAAAAGAGAGGCCTACGAAGATGAAGTTTGATTAAGATGAAACCTATGTACCTGAATCTAGCCAGCCAAAGAAGAGACGTACAAAACATATGGCTAAAAAGCCTAAATCTGGTTTTAGTTTGGTTGATGAGCCAGAGGATACTGTTGAGGTTGAAAAGACTCCTGAACCTGCAAATGTTGATCAACATGTAGACGTTGAAAAGACTCCAGTGGTTGAGGTAAGTCTGGATGATGCGATAGATAAACTGATGAAAAGTTCTACTGCTCAGAAGTTTATTCAGCGCTCTAAACCAGCTGTTGAAAAACCAGTTACTAAGGAGACTCCTAAAGTTGATCCAAATGTGTCTCAGCAATCGTTTGGAAGTTTTTCTAATGCATATCTATTGTTGGATGGACTGACTAGATTGGAATTCAATGAGTTGAAAGATAAGGTTGATAATCAAGAAGTGAGAATCACAAGTATGACTGAGGAAAATGATCGATTAAGAGCTGAGAATGTTGAAATAAAGAAAAGATTGGATGAAAGTGAAAGGAAGAGATAGCTATCTGATGATATGTTGATTGAACACATGAAGTATTTTGTAATCATCAAGAAGAAGTTGGGTATTTGACTTAACTCTGAAGTTGATAGGGCTGAAGCTAGCGACACAGTATTTGAACGAGTGTATGGTGGAGATATTTGTGTTGTTGAAGGCTTATTTCGTATGGAGTATGATAATGAAAGAGCTGCTGAGAAGGAAAAGTCTAAAGTTGAAGATCCTATCTTTGATGACGATATAGTTAAAGAAGATGCCTTTGTGCATGCTGGGGGATCTAGTATGATAGTGGATGAACCTGTGGTTGAAACTTTGATAACACATGTTGAACAAAATGTTGAAGAAACCAAGATTGTTGAAGAAGAAAAAGATAACGAGGAATAAGAAAAAAAGAAGATGAGGAAAAATTAGATTTTGGGGATTCAGATGATGATTATACTGATTTAGATGATGATGACGCTCCACAAGGTGGTGTTGTTGTTGTATCTAGAAAGTCTGAGAAAAAGTTTGACTCTGTTAGTGGTGATGTTCAAACTGATGAACCATAATAGGAGCCAGAAACTAAAGATACTTCTATAGAGAAACCGTTGGAAAATTTAGAAGATCGTGATCCTTCGAAATTCAGAATATCTAATATGGTGGATGATTTAGAAGAAGGGGAGATACCAATGGATCGATCAGAGATTGCAAAGATGTTAGAAGTATCTGTGGATGATCTGACTTTTGATTTTGAAAAATATATCTCCGAGACAAATATAAATGAAGACTGGTTGAATCAAGATGTTGAGTTTGATGAACAACTAGTGTTTGTTAAATATGTTGGAGAATCTGAGGAGTTTGATGCTTTTGATGAGGTATTCGATGAAGAAATTGAAATGGGGCCGAATCCTTATAATCAGTCAAATAAATTCACTAAGGAGGAGATGAAGGGTTGCCATTATGATCGTACTGTTGAGCCGAAACAGGTATACTTGAACCTAGTGAAATATTATAAGAAAACAAAAAAAGATGTCGCGTGGGGTCAATGTATAAGCATAGCTTATTTGAGTAAGATTCGAAAGATTGCTATACGAAGACTATTTGGAGTTCAATACTTCAATAGTTTGATGGAGCTTAAGACGTTGCCATGGTTCGATGTGCATGAACTTTGTACACATTATGACCTACTATACAAGCCGAATAGTGGTCATGTGAAAGAAATATGGGATTTCATGGTTAATGAAGCGAAAAGAGGATTTAAGAAGTGGACACCTCAGGTTTCTCGTGTTTTCAAGTATAAATCAAGAAAGAATCCTGAAGGTGAGTTGATTCGCACTTAGAGATTTTCACGAACAGATTCGCTACGTGTTATACCGTTATACCCAATGAAAAATGATTTTCATCCTTATTTCCAATGCTGGTCATATTTAGCGTTAACTGGTGAAGCAAGCATTTATTTGGATCGTGGTGAGAAGAAGTATGATGTGATACGTGTGTATGATCCGATGTGGTTAGTGAAATGTTCTTTGAAAGACATATAGATGTTACATTTGAACATGAGCTAATGCTCTGATGATAAAGTGAAAACTCAAGCCAATCAATTCCAGAAAGTTGTGGATTTATGTTTTGATAAGACGATACATTCTGAACATGCTTGGGAAACTAATTGGAGAGTGGTTAGTGCTGAACAAGACAGAAATGAGGCGAAGTTGGATGCTGAATGTCAGGAAAGGATTACTCAGGCATCGCGGAATCGTTTTCAATATATGCCTAGCCGAGTACCTCGTCCAACATCACAATTGAACTCAACAAAGCCGTCATTTGAAGAAGCAAGGAAAGCTTATAGAAAGAAGCATTTTGGTATTTATTAAAGATGCAAGGACCTAGCAATATCCAAGGGGGAGCTTGTTAGTGCAAAATGTCTAATGCTAGGTCTTGTAGTGATAAACGAGCCGAATATGTCAATTTAGTATGTTAAGGGGCTGAATATGTCAAACTAGATATGTGTTAAGGGGCATATAAGTATATGTCAACGTATAAGACTTATACGCGGCTATAAGTCTTATACGCAAACTAAACTTATACGCCTCATAGGGAAATGTATAAATAGGCTAGAATTGTCATATTTATAATAGTTTTGTAATCTTGGAAATCACTTGTACTGAAAATTGGTATATGAATATTGGTGATTGTTACAGTGAGTTATAATTTGTTTAGTTCCTTTGCTACGTGTTTCCTCCATTTAGGATAGTATAGTAAACGCAATGTTATCGATCCGTATCATATCGTATCTACATGTTTATGATGACGTATTATGATCGGGCATCAGGTCTTTCCAAATATGCCTATTTACTAGGCCTTTAGCTTGAGCTGCACTCATATGACCGTTGTAGACTCATTCCACCATTATTCACGTGGAAATAAATGGTCCTTCAACTTTCCCCTTCGAAAACTGTGGTTCTAATTACGATTAAGAACCCATGGTTCTAGTAGGTTTGTTAATCAAATATCTTCTTGGAAAACTCACCTGATCTTGAGAACAACAAAAATATGTTTGGGAATTGAACCTGAAATTATTATTTGTCAATAGGGATTCTATCCCTGGCGTCAAAGATTCTCCTTTTCAATGGGTTATCAAGGGTAGGATATTAAATATAGAAAGATAGGCAACAAATATTTTGAAGATATTAACTTTTATCTCCTTTGTAACATAACCGAAGTTCGAAGATCTTGCTCATCCATCTAGACATTCTGGTTGGAGATCCCTTCTTCCTCATCCACTAGTCATGTCTCAGAGAGTATGTTTGGTGAGTTTTATTTTCGGAACCCTGGATTAAATTTCCTACGTGATAGTGAAATTATAATAACTTATCTGTTTCTGTTACAACCGGGAAAGGTTTTGAGTTTGTTAGTGCATATTTTGTGTGACAACAGCTAATAGATAGGTTGTGATTGTTTATTATGTAATTGGTTATGTTATGTTTAAGTTATGTATTAGGCGAACTTGATGGGCGAGCGAACTAAAGCCGAATCCCAAACCCAATGAACATGTCATCTATATAAATGATATTTAGTTAGGTTTTAGGCTTAGACATCAGAAATATTCCCGCCACCAAGTTTGCCCTAAGAGAAAAGAATAAATCGTGTAGTAGTCTCGTGTTCTAGTATTGACTGTATCTTGTTAATAAGAGAAGTATTAAAAGTGATTGTTCCATATCTACGCATTCTGTTGCTTGTAATGTTAATCAGAGGGTGACGGGTGGTCCATGGGACAACCCTTAAGTGGTTTAAGTTCGTTAATAATCATGCGTTTAGTCGGTTTATCTTGTTGAATTAGATAACTACGTTTACTCGTATAATTTCAGGTATGAGAAGATAGAAGATGGAATTACGAGAACGTGGGTGAAAACGTGGACGAAAATGGATTTCGAACGAGAAAGTTATGACGAAGACAAGGTAGCCATGTTCAAGGACACCATAGCTTACGCTAGCCACCGGAAGCTACGGTGGAGACTAGAGTTATAACTGCCGTAAGGCAGTTTTATGCCACCACGGGTTTTTTGTAAGCCACCGTAAGCTACGGTGGCCACCGTAGCTTACGGTGGAGGCGACGCTGCAAACGTAACTACCCTTATTTATTTGTATTGGGGACGGCTTTTGGGAATTATCATAACTTTTCATCTAAGGACGACCTAAGGGCAATTTGGAGGTGCCATAACTTAATTTTGAGTGTGGTAATCATTAGAAACTCTATTTTGATTCATATGCAAACTATAATCGAAGGGATAACGAACCGAATCATGCTCAGCTAAATTCCTTTGTGTTTTCCCTCGGATTGTAAGGTTTATTATGTTTGTTTGGTTGAATGTTTAGATAATTTCTGAGATAATGTTTGATCTTATTGATTTCATTATTATGGTGTTTATGTATTGATTGATAGATTATTAGTTTATCGATTTTGTGTTCTAAACCGTCAGTTATTGGTTCTTTAAGTAATCGATATTAATCTAGAGGGATTTAGGGTTAGATAAACTAATTGGTTTTTGAGTGATTACCTTGCATTTTATAATCCAAGTACTTGATCTTCAATTATCGCATTCGTTTACATAAACACGAACTTTATCTATTGTTCATCTCAGTTAAACATT
This sequence comes from Bidens hawaiensis, assembly GCF_021521415.1. NCBI lineage: Eukaryota > Viridiplantae > Streptophyta > Magnoliopsida > Asterales > Asteraceae > Bidens > Bidens hawaiensis. Next base: position 450,903 of record NW_027491405.1, on the reverse strand, counting down.
AACCGTAACATTCATGGAAACCAGAAACCGAGGGATGACATATTTTCTCATATTGATTAAAACTCGTTTATTGCTTTAGTTCTTTTTGTTATTCAAATCAAACAACCGACTCATTGAATTTACTTTTCACACTTAGTTTAATATAGTTTAATTACATAGCTACTTAGTAACGCATTTTCCACAAACTTCCTGTGTTCGATACCCGCTTACCACTATTTAATTGTTGTAATCGGTTTATTTTTGAGTGAGTCTTCGACCTCACATCAAATTTTGGCGCCGTTGCAGGGGAGTAGTGCGCAACGTGTGTTAGCTTTAGTAGTTTGTGTTTGTTATTTTCGGGTTTACGCTGGTTGTGTTAGTATGCAGGTACCTACAGGTGTATGCATACTAGAAGCTCTAACAGGTCATCACCGCTAGTTATTGATCCCGAGATTGACATAACACTTCAAAGAAACCGAGTTTTACTTAGAGAGAACAAGCTTACTGGTTCTCCAACTGCATCAAATAGCAACATTATTCACCAATTCCCACTTCAGGTCAAACAATCCCGACTACACCTACACCAAATCCACCTCCACCAATCACTACTAATATACATACAGCATCAAGTGAACTCCAACCACCACTCACAACCGAACCCATCAATGCTCAATTCACATATGCAACATCATTCACATTGCCACCCATTACCAACCTTTTTTATAACTTTGGTGCGTCATCATCATCTCAATAACACCAACAACCACCCTTTCAACCATCACAATCAAGCTACCAATATCAACCACAACCTTTCATGCAACATTCAAGAACACAAGGTGATGGATACGGATATGGGTTTGACAATGAATTTGAAGGATATGAAGTAGAAGGTTGCTATATGGGAGGTGATGGAAGAAAAAGGGTAAATCCGGGAAATTTTGGTTATGGTCAATGGAATCAACCGGAACCGTTGCAAGATTTTAATCGACGACAACCACCGCCGGTTATTCAACAACAACAACCACCAGTCCAACAAGCTCAACCACCAGTTCAACAAGCTCAACAACGGTGGTTGTTGTTAATCAAGTTCAACCGCCAACGATTATTCAACAACCGCAAGTGCAACCTCAAGATCAACAATTCCAACCTCAAATGCCCCAACCACAATTTTAACAAAAATTTGCGCAGCCAAGGTCCGTTTATAGACAAATGGGTCAACCAAGAGTACCAATGGGGGTACCAAGAAGGAATGCAAGAGAGATGGTAAGGGGGATTGAAGCCCATTTCCGACCCATAATTACTAATAATCCATCTCTGATGGTTATCCCTCTCAATCATTAAGGGAGGACATTTGAGGTGAGAAGAAATTTACTTCAAAGTCTCCCGAAGTATAAGGGTTTAGCAACGGAGGAACCTTATTTCCACTTGGAGGCATATGACTCCATTTGCAACACAATTGGGGGTCAAGGTTTTACATCGGATGAAGTCAAGTTGGTTTTATTTCAATTTTCGTTGGAAGACAAGGCGAAGAGATGGTTTTATACTTTGCCTTCTGCGTCTATTTATACTTGGGCCGAAGTGCAACAAAGATTTTTTGAAGAATTTTACACGGCCCAAAAGACAAACGATGCGAGAAGAAGTTTGAGAACCTTTCAACAACAAACGGGGGAAATGTTTCATGAAGCATTCGAGAGGTTTAACATGATGATTAAGAATTGTCCCCATCATGGAATTGCTCTTTGGGAGTTATTAAATGCTTTTCATGAAGGGTTGAGTATGGAGGATGAACGGGATTTGCGGTCGATCACTAATGGTACATTTGGTACCAATTATGAGCAAGATGATTGGGCATATTTGGAACAAATGGCGGTTACCTCAAAGAGAAAGGCCCAAACCGGACTAAGAGCAAGACCGGCGATTGGTAGACCCCAAGTGCAAGCTGTGGAAGAAGGAAATGTACAAACCACTAATCAAGTAATCAATGTTTGTACAAATTGTAACGAGTTGGGTCATGCAACGGAGGTATGTACGGTAGGTCAAGCACCGGTGGAAGAGGTGAATGCACTTCAAGGGGGAGGTGGTAGAAATTACAACATGAACTCCAAAACCTACCACCTCGGGTTAAGAAATCACCCGAATTTTCGATATGGAAATCCAGCCACTCAATCTAACCTGAATTTTCAAGGAAATAAAGGCAATTATGTTCCTCGCCAACAATACAATAACCAAGGTAATTTTCATGGTGGGAATAGTCAAGGGTTTCAAGGTCAAGGGGGTGGCGGTCAAAGCGGGTCAACAGGTCAAAGTTCATCGAGTGGAAATGAGGTTATGGACATGTTGAAGTTGATGCAACAAGACATGCAACGAAGAAATCAACTTGATGAGGTTAGAATGCAAAAGGATGAAGTTAGAGATAAGGCCATCCAATCCTTGACCACACAAATGGGTCAACTCGCAACTGAAGTGTCCGAGTTGAAGAAGAATAAAGGTCAACTGCCAAGCGACACAAAGGTAAATCCTTTTCATAACTCTTCTCGTAATGTTCCTATTAATCACGTTAGTGTTTTAAGAAGTGGTAAAGAATATAAAAAAGATTTATCACCGGGTGTGGTCGATGGGGAAGTTGAGGATATTACGGGTAATGAAAGTGATGATGAAATAGTAACAAATAAACCCACTAAACATGTCACTTTTGAAAAAACCGTTACAAAATCCGGGTCAAACTTCAAATTTAAACGATAAAAATACAGAAGTGGAACCAAATGCGGTTCCATTTCCCCCGGCTTTACTTGACCCGGGTAAGAAAAATATCATTTCTAGAAGGGGTCCTCAAAAAGAAGAGATGTGGGAAGTTTTTAAACAAGTAAAGGTAAATTTACCTCTACTTGAGGCAATTAAGAAAGTACCCTCATATGCAAAATTTTTGAAAGAATTGTACACTCAAAAGAGGCAACAAAAAATGCCTCTATGAGTGGATTTAACTGAGAGGGTAAGTGCGGTTTTAAAAGGAGATCTTCCTCCTAAGCTTCAAGATCCGGGAACGCCCATAATTAACATTCAAGTAGGCGATTTTCAAATGTCTAAGGCGTTACTAGATCTTGGGGCCGGAGTAAGTATTCTTCCGGGGGGTTTATACGACCAATGTGATTTTGGTCCTTTAAAACGAGTTGAGACAATGGTTGTGTTAGCCGATTTGTCTCATAAACTTCCTCGAGGAATTGTGCGGGACGTGATAGTAAAAGTTGAAGAATTTTACTATCCGGTTGACTTTTGGTCTTATACTACTCATCGGTTGATTCGACCCAACAACAAAATGGTATATTGGGTTGACCGTTTTTAAACGCGGCTCATGCTATTATTGATTGTCGATTCCAAGTCAACCGATGTTAATAGGAGGCAAAACCAACCCGAGATACTCAAAGAAGGTTGAATCCCAATTTGAGAGAAGTTGTGAAGAATGAGGTAATCAAGTGGTTAGATGCGGGAATTATCTATCCCATCTCGGATAGCGCATGGGTAAGTCCAACACAGGTGGTATCGAAAAAAGCAAGTATACAGGTAATTAAAGATGAAAGCGATGAACAAATCGCCACCCGACCGGTCACCGGGTGGCGAGTTTGCATTGATTATCGTAAATTAAATGCCGCTACATCTAAAGATCATTTTCCATTACCTTTTATTGACCAAATTATTGAAAAATTATCGGGTCAAAAGTATTACTGTTTTTTGGATGGGTACTCGGGTTATAACCAAATTACTATCCACTCGGGATGACCAACACAAGACCACCTTCACCTGTCCGTATAGCACTTTTCTTTTCGGCGAATGCCATTCGGATTGTGTAATGCCCCGACCACATTCCAACGTTGTATGATGAGTATTTTTTCGGATATGGTCGGGAAGTCACTTGAGGTATTTATGGATGACTTTTTTATTTTTGGTCCAACTTATGAATCTTGTTTCAATGAATTAGAAAAAGTTTTAAAAAGGTGTGTTGAAGACAAATAAAGCCGCCATAGGTTGGACAATTTCCGATTTAAAAGGCATTTGTTAATCTATAGTTATGCAGAGGGATTTCACTCCTCTTATCGTACGTATATATAGACCTCGTCAAAATTCAACTAGCGACCTACAAAGGGTATAAGAGCATTATCTCTTGATTTTACGCGTGGTTCGAGATTGCTTTACGATTGTTTCCTGGTGACATAGAATTCAAAAAGTTTTGGTGTGTTTTGCCGGCTCACTATCCTCATCATCTATATTTTTGGTAAGTAGAGTTAACTTGTAGGCGAAGTTGGCAATTTATTCCAGAAATTATTAATATGGTGAACATATCTTCACGAAATTGTCCTTTCCAATGTGGTGTAGTGGTAGGAAGCATGAGTTTCTTAATGGAGACTCAAGTTCAATCATCACACACAACACTTGGGGGAGGGGGGGGCATGGGTGGCTCAATGAAGGAAGACTGAGATCTTTCGGATCGATCTTGAGAGCGTCCGGGTTAACACCATTGGGCCTTCGACGGGTGGGTTTTCCCCGGAACTAAAACTTGGAAGCGTTTAAGGGTTATGTACAACTGGCGGGTGACCTTTTAACATTATGTACAAAGTATCTAGGCATTTTATGTTTGTTGATCATTAAAATACTATCTTCACGGAATTATATCCAAACGAACTTAATATTGCCCTTCACATTTCAACTTGGCAACTTTGTTGATAGAATTAATATCCATGCATATTATAATATTATACTTGTACGTATGACCTTAGTTTTTATCATTTCAAAGAACTTGATCAAGCAACGTATTAAGTCAGGTGAAGCACAGTAATTATTATAATTATAATAGTGGTCATCAATAAGTTTTTGGGTGAACATATTAATTAAACGAAGTCGACATCCAACGAACTGGGCTTGGAAAATTAATTACAGGCGATCATAATTTTGGCGTGTGTGGAAATTGTATTTGGAAAAACTGGCTTCCGAAAGTTATTAGAGCATCCACGATAGTGGACGTGGATGAAGAAAAATAAACTAAACATATCACATCAACTGTCACATCAGATTTCTACTTATTTATTTTCAAAAATCCAAAATTCTTATTTTTTTCAAACACTACATCCACTTTTAAACACTCTATATTCCACATAATCATCTACTTTTACATTTTCTTTCTATAAACCAAAATACTTTTATTTAAGTAACTTATTTTTTATTTCACATTATTTATAAATAAAATAAGTTCTAGTAAATAAATTTTACATAAATAATAGAAGTCATGTAAATAAAAAAAATTTAAATTACACTAACAGTAATAAATAAAACGACCGCACTCAAACATAAACTAAAAAAGTTACATAAACAAATTTTAAAAAATTTACCTCACTCAAACCGACTATTGTTTAATAGACCATATATGCTCCATTAAATAATTTTGAAGCGCATGATGAGCTTTGTTGTTACGTATATTCCTAAATCTTGTCAAGTGTCCTTCGAAATCTACTGTTGGTCCATGGTTTGCTGGTTCAAGTTCGTCACTATCATCATTAAACCAATCGGTTATTGCGTCTCCTTCATCTTCTACAATCATATTATCCAGTACAATGCATGCATACATTATATCACTTGTTAACATTCTTTAATTTAAAAAGATAGATAATTAAAGTGGTGGTTAGAACTGGTTTAAAATTTTAATGGAAATTAATTACATTGGGTCCCCTTATCATGTTTAGTTCCATCCAGTTTTGTGAATATGCTCTAAACTGAACAACATCTCCAATGTGTATTTATCAAGTTTAAAATTCTGAAAAATGTCACGTCAGTACTCAACGCTACACCGAAGATGCTCTTAATCAAAACTCGAGTTTTATCTCAAATAGATGTAAATACAAAAAGTATATTTACCTATTTAGTATACTTTAAAAAAAATTACATTTAGTATACTTTAAATTTTTTTTATCTATTTGGGTGTTTTTCTCTCTCCTCTTTATTTCTACATAATTTATTCATTTCTTTTATATATTTTTTAACAAAAAGTAAATTCAAGAACAAAAATTTAAGAAAATAATACGGTTTACTCTGAAATTAACGTGCTAAACGTGAGAATCAAGTAGAGTAATTATATATACAAGTATGGTAATTACGTATGTATATATACAAGTATAATAATTATATTTACTTAACACATTAATTTTTATTTGTATTTGATCTAAACTTAATTAATAATAATCATATAATAATTGGAACGCGAATAAATCAGATCCCATTTCAGAAGATATTGGCAACCATACATTAAGCCAATTAAAAAACCATTGCTACACCAATCAAAAGAATCTCCGACCATATTTTGGTGATTGAATTACTATATTTAGTGTTAGATCTTTCTATTTATTTGTCTTGTTCCCATAAACATAGTAATATCAATTTAGTTTACAATTCTTTTATTCTCAACAAAATGGCATTAGAATAATCGCTTCTACTCATGCTCATCATCAAGACCGGCCCAATAACTTTATTAGGTCAAGCTAGACCTTTAGACCCAAAAAATTATAAAAGCCCTTAATATTTAAATAAAAAATAAAAAATATATATTAGATTAATAGGTTTTACAAGTCAGTCTGCTGAATGAAGGATGGATGATTGGAAATTTAGACTTAAGCTACAATCTTGGAACACTCAACGCACTTGATTTAACGAAATTGATGGAATGGAGAGCGCAATCTATAAATCATCATTCATGGCTAATGGCTCAATAATTTCATTCGTCGATATTTGTCATGTTTATGGCGCAAGTCTCAAGTTTCTGTTTATTTGACTTGATTTTTGGATATGCGAATTGAGATTTCACAAAATTTGTGTGTTGTGTGTATGAATGCAATAAAGCTAGATTCCTATTCGAGCAAGCAATTGATTCCATTACCGAACCAAACAAGATTATTCCCTTAGTCCTATCTATCCACCTCTCCAGACACAATATCTTGAGTACCTATGATGGTGACCACATCTGCTGGCATGTGATGTTTGGACATAGAATCGAGTCCTTGTGAATGCGCAGAGCCAGGTGCTCTTATTTTACGACGGTAGGGACGATTGCTTCCATTATTGACCAGAAAGACACCAAATTCTCCTTTAGGTGCTTCAATTGCGGTATAAGTAGAAGGAGCTTGTTATTTTTCTTTATGATTTGCAAGTTGTGCGTGAGCTTTCAGTGCATCTATTTCACATACTGTGATTCTCATTGTGACAATTGTCCTATTGTGATAATTCATTGGTCAACCAAATTAGGATTTGGTTGTTTGTATTGGATTTTTATTGTGAACTAATTTTGGATTTGGATTTACTGGTCAACCAATCAGGTTAGTTTATGCCTACTTTATATTCTTATGTTAATAATTATTTGGCAATTTATAATTTGGATTAACATTTGTATAATTCTTGTCCAACTTTTTATCGTTAAGAACCTGTCAATATATATATCTTATATTTTGCTACTTGAATGATAAGGTTATTCGCTTTCACATTGCATTGTTAGTTGTTACTTATTTCAATGTCAAATCAACACCAAACCTACAAGTATGCTAATGAAAAAAAAAGTTAGAAAAAAACTAAAAATGAAGGCTTTAATTGAATAACAAAGGGTGATATTTTTAACTCCACCAAAATAAGCTAAAAAGTTTATATTACTGGTCTCAAGCTCGGGTAAAGAAGAAATATTTATATAATAAAAAAATTTAAGGCCTCCAACCTTTTAGCTTGAGGCTTCTGAAAACCTTAACCGTCACTGCTCATAATTTACCCTTCATTAAAAAAATTCAAATTTGCAAGCCATGTCAGACAACAGCTGTTTGCCTAGCAACGATATGTTAATTCAGATTGCCAATCTCCTAAAATACAATCAACATCATCTTTGGATGAAAACCAATAGCCTTAATGACGATAATAATCGACATTATCCTCCCTGTATAGGAAACGGCCGCGGCGGTGGTAATTTTCAAAAAAAACCCTAATTACCCCTAATTACCACCATCATCCTCCCTATAAGAGTCAATTTCAACACAATTAGCGGTAACAGTTACGTTATATGCAAACACAAACGCTGAATCAACAAATCTGAAGCAACAGTGGCATAAACTAAACACCAACGCCCGTGGTTCTTCAAATGCAAATAACAATATTGGCTACAAAGTCGAGAAAAACATGCATTCATAAATGGTTCTTCAAACGCCCCTGGTTCTTCAAATTCAAGCTAACAATTTGTTCTTTGTTTTATTAAAACCCAAGTTCAAACTAAGCATTCATAACTACCTGCGATATACATAAAAATAATATAGGTTGTCAACATTGTTGAGCAAGTAATCACAAGTCGAGACATATATATTAAATAAATAAAAGTTTCTTTTCCCTCGGCCCAAATATGGTGTCGAGTTACTCCGACGGCGTATTATCATACTATGAGGATGAGGATGAGATATCAACCAACAATAAAAACAGAAACTGTAAACACATAATCATGTAGCATTTAACAACTAATCGAGCAATATCACAACTACGCAAACAGTGGAATTGTGTTAGATAATATATTTGTGTATATAAAATAATTTCAGTTTTGTGTACGTATAAAGCCCCCAAAACAAAAATATAAAAGGGGGGAGAATGATTACTCACCTTGATTATTAGACGAGTGAAAAATGTGATGAGATTAACTTAAGAAAACCGTCAAACTTCAAATGAAATACCCTAAAATTATCAAATAATAAACTATATTAAAATCCGAGAATATACAAACTGAAATTAAATTAGAACTCAAACTGTAACTCTCGCTATAAGAAAAACGAGAGATAAGCGTGCCGAGTGACTTAAAAATAAAATATTCTAGAAAAATTAAAGAAATATATCCTTTTAAAACCGAACTTAACCAAACAATTAATTCCTCCCCTAACTCTAGTTATAGAAAAACTACAGTTAAACGAGTGTCGGTTTGTTATTAACCCAGATACTGGCATGAGACCGGATTCAGGTCGGTTATGTGCAAAATAGTGAAATGAGATTAAAACAAAAAAGGGTCAGAGGCTAGTTCGGGATGGTTCATGGTGAAATCGAAAAGTCCCAAATCGCCAACAGGCCGGAATGCAATTGTCTCCTCAAACCGAATCATCAATCATTGAAATTGATTAAGGGCTTTCGTTTAAAATAAAAAAAAATAAACATTTTTTATTTTCAACACTTACCTGAAAAATGGCCGGATGGAACAAGCAGAAACCAAAAAGTCAAAGTTTTGAACTCATGAAAGTCAAACTTCACAATCTTGAGAAAATAACAACTAATGGCCGGACTTGAGATTGAACTGACGTGGGGAAAACATTGTGCAGAGGCTAGAGGTTATATATAAGAGGAATTGGCTTGAAGAAAAAGAAATCGTCATAATTGAGAATATGAAGATTTGGATAGAATATGGCATATTCAAAAGGTTTCAAAACGAATCCGCTGACACGGGGTTCTTCGCGCCACGCAAAGGACCGGCTTGGTCCCCGCGTAGCGCCGTGAAACCGACGGTGGTCTTAATTATCCTCCGTCGCGCTAAGCCACATTGTTGATCAAGCTCGTCACGTGGCATGATGTGACGCGGTATAATTGTTTTTTAAAATGTTTTACATACTTGGTCCTTGATCTTTTGAATAGCTTAATTCGGTGGTCGACTGGGGAATTGGGTGTACTTGGTGAGTACTAGAAGAGTACTCAGAAAAGATAAATATAAAATGAATTAATTAATAGATATTATATATATGTCAAATATCATAAGTTTACTAATATTGATAACGAAATAAGTAATTGTCAATATATATAAGAGAAATATTATTTTAAATACTGAATTGTTAAATTGCTAAGTCAAAATTATTAAAAATGTTATTCGTTCTTTTATATTATAGAAATACGAATTATGTTTATTTTCTATATCAAAATCAATGGAAGTTGTCCGAATAGATGTCTTACTGGCTAAGGTTGACCACCTTCGATTGATTCTTAGGAACTATGTGGAGTTAAAGAAACTCGCCTCAGCACCATACCTTGTTCTGAGTACTCAGGGAGTACTCGACCTTGTAAATCTACTTTCACAATATTGGCTGCAATATAAGGCTAAAATGTGCAAGTTAGGGTTCGAGAGATGATTACATTAAATAAATGCATTTAAGAACAACCCAAATAACAAACCCGGGTTGGGTAATCAATACAAATACAGAAAAATTAAAATTTTACATCATTAGTTGGAATGATAGCGGACAAAACATAATAGTTGGAATTAATAAAAACAAATACACTTTTATGTTTTGAGTTATGGATTTTTGTTGATTTATTTAGTTTTTGAAAGGATTTTTTTGCTAAGTATTATTCAAATTTCTCATTTTTGTCCTCATTTATAGACTAACTTGACCTTGTGTAAAAGTTCTAATTTACTTTATGTTCTATTATGTAACAAAAGAAAGACAAAATTGTAAATAACTAAAAGCCTCATTTTGTTTTTGTAAATTGAAACGACAATTCACAAAGCACCTCTTCGTTATGTATAAATGCCCTTTCAAACGATCATTTGCAATTTATCAGTTCGTTATTTACTTATTTTTTTTCTTTTGTTTTCTCTATTATTCAATTTCATTCATACTCAAAAACCCTATATACTATCAAATTGGTATCACAGCGTGCTTGCTCTTGAGACTTGTGAAGAAATAATCAGGCGAATTGATTATTGAACAAGTGTAAAAATCGAGCGATTTGATTCTCTACCTTAAATTTTTCACCTCTAACAACGATTTATTCAAGTGTAAAGTCCATGGCCCATCAAGTGATGTTTGAAGAAAGGGACGGCGTTATGGCCCACCTAGAAGTCCCACGTTCTTCGATGGTCTGTTTGAATCTTTGATGACTATAGAGGTAGGGTACCAAAAAGACCCAAATACCCTTAAGTACCACCCGCGGGTCACAGAGAATGCTCTTATAAGCCACCCGCGGGACATATGGATCACCCGCATATCACGATAGAGGAAGAACGTCCTCATAACACGCGCGGAAGCATTCTGGCATCCTCAAAAGTCATCCGCAGGACAGGACATCTGTCCGCCTAAACAACCGGAAGACAGTGCCAGCGGGACAGCTGTCACCAATCAAGTACTCTCTAGAAGAAGGTTCACGATTCTTACTTGGGGAATACGTGACATACTAACCAATGAACAAAGGACACCTGGCCAGGTTGTTATAACCGTGCACATGGCCAGGGTATGATCCGTCCTATCATTTGGCGACACGTGTCCAGGTTGTTATACCCATGTATATGAGACGTGTATCTCAACCTATCACAAGAGGACACGCGTCCAGGCAGTTAACAAAGATCTTCTAGAAGAGGACAGCTGGCTCAATCACCTTCCTACATCCTTCGGCTATAAATACCTTGTCAAACGGTATGAGGTATTCATTCATTCACCTATATTCTTACTATACTTAGTCTTTGTACTTCAGTACTTTCTCCACTACGAACGTTACTGATTCTCACGCCTGAGGGTGGTTACAGGAAGACCCCCCTCTTGTCCTTCCTGTAACGAGACTCTTCTGTTTTGCAGGTTTTCGTCATTGGACTTTGGGAAGTAGTACTCATATCGTGGTAATAGTTATCGTAATGTACCATGTGGACTCATTAGATCCAGGACCCATACCCGGGGATCGGAGCTGTGTTTCTTCATTGGAGCCATCCGTGTTTTGTGTTAGAACAACAAAGGTTTTCGTTGGTTTTTTGGTTCGTTTGATATGAGTAAACTTCCTGAAGGGCCGACGAGAACCCCTGCAACTGATTCACGTGTAACTAACACAGAAGCACCTCAGGGTCTTAGTGTTTTTGCACGCATCACGACTCAAAGTGGTCGTACTCTTGAACGTGTCACAGTTCCGGGGTCACTAAACATTGACGTAACACCTGGGGGTTTCACCTTAGAAAACGTCACAACACCAACCGGTCCCACTCCCCCAGATATGGGACGGGTCTCGGTACCGGAAGGTTCCAATTTGGGTAATCTCAGACGAATAACGGAAGAAACTCGTCGAAACGGTCAGTATTGGACCTGGAAAATGATTCGGGTGATTCTGATATGGCGAGATCTCATCAACGTAATTCCAGATCCAGAGGGCAGCTAACTCCTGAAGAGTGGCTCCGCGTACAACAACAAAGTTTGGTGGCTGAGTATGAGCGCAAAAAGCGTAATGAAAGATTTCATGCTCGCACTTTGAATTATGAGGAATCTCCCAGGAGATCTCCTTCTCCTCCACCAACAGTGAGAGAAAGTCAGGTCCGCTACAGTCAACAGAAGGAACCAGAGTTTAGCGAACTACCAAGATTACGACCTCGTCCTCGCATAGATATGCGGATGCCGTCTTATTTGGAAGAGTTCGATAGCTATGATCCATCTTACAACCGGGATACGGTATGTATACCAGCGACAGTAGGATGAGTTCACGGGCAAGAAGCAGTCGTCCGCAGGACATAGTCCGTCACACCGAGTACCATAGTAATGCTGAGCGTGACTTCACTAAACCGTATCGCCCGGCGGCCTTTGCTGAAAAATCAAAATTCATTGCAAGTATTGCTACAGCTCCCTTCCCTGTCAATGCCAAAATACCTACATCAGTGGGCAAATACAATGGTATGACTGATCCAAGTGATCATCTTCAGAACTTCGTGGCAGTAGGGGGTGTCAGTGGTTGGACGCTCCCCTATTGATGTCATATGTTCGCATTGACATTGACAGGGGCAGCAAGAGAATGGCTTAAAAAGTTACCTGATGGTCAAGTGTCCAGTTGGGATAACCTTGTAAAAAGGTTTTCTCAACAGTTCAGCCAGAAGAAGAAACATACGCGAGACCAGTCGGAAATTTTGGATGTTGTCCGCCGCGATAACGAGTCCATAGAAGATTTTATCACCAGATTCAACGATGAAAGTTTGAACATCGGCGGCATAAGTAAGGATATGCTTCGTGGTGCCTTCCGCAAAAATGTCAAATGTGATGATCTAGTCCGCACCCTCACTGGCAGAGATGGAATGCCAAAAGAGTGGGATGATCTTATGACAGTGGCAAAGTTGTATGCGAACACTGAAAAAACTTTGAGGAGTGGTAATCCGAAGCAAAAATTTAAAGTGGAGTTTCAAACTCCGAGACCTAATAGACAGGCGAAAGGCCCTATTTGGTCGAGACTTCAGCCAAGCACGGACGTGTCAAAACCATTTGATGCAAGGTCCCTCATAGGCAACAAAACAAAGCGAGACCCTCGAACCGAGGCCCCAGCAATTGGACTCCTCTTTCAAAAATCCCGCCGAAATTTTCACTACGGAGAATATAAATTTTAGAAAGCCACAGCCACTGACAAGAAGGTCATTTTTGGACGCCAAGAAACATTGCTCGTATCATGACGACATTTGTCATAAAACGAATGAATGTAGAACATTAAGAAATGAAATTGAAGCGGCTGTGAAGTCCGGAAAACTCGGGCACCTGGTGAAAAATGGAAAACCTGACAATGGTAAAGCGCCCGCTCGGGACAACCAAGGCCCGAGTAAAAAGCAAATTAAATATTTGAACGTTCATATGATACAAGGCGAGTTCAACACAGGGACTAATAGGAAAGAATCTGATGATGAAGAGTGGAAGAATGAGCCAGTGATCTTCCCTAGAATTAAAGGGGGCCCGAACAACAAGAATCCCCTGATCATCACTGCCCTCTTCGGGCATTATCGCTCTCATTACGTCTTCTTCGACACCAGCAGTACGTCGGATATCATGTATGAACAGTGTTTTGAACAGCTTGACGAAGAAGATAAAGAAAGAATGCAACCCATCCACGCTCCAGTATCGAGGTTTGGGGGGAGGGGAATAATGCATCCGCGAGGGGTAATCTCATTTCCAGTCACCCTAAGTGACGGAGTTCACTCAAACCAAAGAGGTCGAATTTCTGGTTTTGCCAGCAACATCGAAACATGACATTATTCTCGGATGATTAGCGATTGGTGACTTCAATGCCCATCCGTCCACAGCACACGGTGTAGTAGGAGTTCCGACTTGCACTGGTATAGCAATAATTCATGTCAATCGACATTGCTTCGCAACCGAGAGCTCAAAACCCAGCAAGATCCCAAAACAAACTTTGAGAACTGAACCAGAAAAGTGGGTCTTGAACAAAAATTTCCCCGATCAAACCGTAACAATTGGACCTGCTATCTCCGAGATAGTACGGACTTTCTTGAAACAGTTATTATCAAAAAATGTTGATGTGTTCACATGGCAGCCCGCGGACATGACCGGTGTCCCGCGGAGTATCACGGAACACAAATTAAGGGTAAACCCGTTGTTTACACCAATTGTTCAGAAACAACGTAAGATGGGTCCGGAACAGACAAAAGCAATGAATGAGCAAGTCCAGGACCTCTTACAAGCCGGGATCATTCGTCCAATCCGTTATCAGACTTGGGTTGCTAACCCAGTCATCGTTCCCAAGAGCAACGGAACGTGGCGGATGTGAATTGATTTTAAAGATTTAAACAAAGCGTGTCCCAAAGATTGTTATCCTTTACCAGAAATTGACCTCAAGGTTGATGCTGTGGCACCATTTAAATTTAAAGATTTAAACAAAGTGCTTCCTAGACTCCTACAAGGGTTATCACCAGATCCGGATGGCAGCAGCTGATGAAGATAAGACAGCATTTCGCACAGACCAGGGCACCTTTTGTTATAAAATGATGCCTTTCGGACTGAAGAATGCGGGAGCCACATATCAACATTGATGGACATAGCGTTTAAAGGTCAAATTGGTCAAAATTTGGAAGTTTATATGGATGATCTCGTAATAAAAAGTGTTGAAGAAGATCAAATGTTGAGAGACATTGAAGAGACATTCGAAACCTTGAAAAGTATCAACATGAAACTAAATCCAGCCAAGTGTTCATTTGGAATGGAGGAGGAAAAGTTTCTCGGAATAATTGTTACGGATGCGGGCTTCAATGCCAACCTAGATAAAGTTCAAGCGATAGCCCGCATGCCTTCTCCTTCCTCCCTCAAGGAAGTTCAGACACTTAATGGTCGATTGGTCGCTTTAAATCGTTTTTTAGCAAATCATGCAGCCAAGTCTCATCCCTTCATCTCGACTTTAAGAAATTGCCTCAAGAAAGCACAATTTAAATGGACCGCAGAAGCTGAACAAGCTTTCTTGGAGGTTAAAAAATGTTTGATGGAACTTCCCACGTTAACAGCACCCCATGCGGAAGAACCTTTAACGTTATAGTTATCAGCTTCAGACATTGCCATTGGGGCCGTCCTTCTGACGGATAGAAAGAATGTCCAAACGCCGATCTATTATGTCAGCAGAACGCTATCAGACCCGGAAACAAGATACTTCATGCTTGAAAAACTTGTTTTGGCACTAGTCTATGCCGCCCAACGCCTCCGCAGATACTTCCAAGAACATCCCATCAATGTCCTAACCGGATACAAACTCAAGAACGTTCTCAGTAACCCAGAATTGTCTGGGCGATTGGCCAAGTGGGCCATTGAGCTAGGTGAACAAGCGATAGAATATAAACCTAGACCAGCAATCAAAGGGCAAGTGTTGGCGGACTTCGTAACAGAAGTCCCGCATCACAAAGAAAAAGAATGTTTGATCGAGCAACAACCCCAAGTACCTCCGGAATTGGGACAGATTTGGTCTCTTTTCACGGACGGAGCTTCAAGCAATGAGGGATCTGGCGCAGGCCTCAGGTTAGTCAATACCGAAGGCCATGAGTTCACATACGCCATAAAATTGGACTTCAAAAGTACTAACAATGAGGCAGAGTATGAAGCTTTTTTGGCAGGCTTACGGATTGCCAAAAAGCTTGGGGTTAAACATCTGGAAGTTCGGGTGGATTCTATGTTAATTGCGGGACAGATCAATGGTACATATGAAGCAAAAAACGATATCATGGCTTCATATGTATCACAAGCGAAAGATTTAATGCTTCAATTCTCCTCATGTAAAGTCATACATATTAAGAGAAGCGAAAACAAACCGGCTGATGCTCTTAGCAAACTAGCTTCAACAAATTTTGAACACTTCGCTAAAGACATGCGTGTCGAAGTATTAGATTGCCCATCTGTTCCGCAACACCAATTTTTAGTAATTCAAACCAGAGCGGAATCTTGGATGACACCCATCACAACTTATTTGTCATCCGGAGTCCTTCCAGAAGAAAAAATGGCGGCCCGGAAGATATAACAAAAAGCCTTGAACTATCAAATGCATGACGGTTCTTTATACCGACGTTCCTTCCTCGGACCACTACTTCGATGTATGGATGCCGAGGACGCAAACTATTTGATTAGAGAGGTTCATGAACGCATATGTGGTCTTCACGCTGGCCCGCGCATGGTCGTTGCCAAATTAATGAACGCTGGATATTATTGGCCAGGAATGCATTTGGATGCTGTGCAAGAGATCAGGAAGTGTGATTCATGCCAGCGTCATGCTCCTAATATGCTATGACCAAAGAACGAGTTAGTCCCAGTGACTTCGGCTTGGCCGTTCCAGAAATGGGCGATTGACATAATGGGACCTTTCCCCGAAGCCCCGGGACGAGTCAAATTCTTGATAGTAGCAATCGACTACTTCACAAAGTGGGTAGAAGCTAAACCGGTCACCTCCATAACGGCAGAAAGCGTTAAGAAATTCCTGTGGGTGTTCATAATATGCCGGTTTGGCCTTCCTTTGGAACTCGTTAGCGATAACGTAACTCAGTTCGCGGACAGTGGGCTACAAGAATGGTTAAAAGAGTTACACATTTCTCAAATCTTTACCTCTGTAGCCCACCCGCAAGCGAATGGTCAGGTTGAAAGAACCAATTGGACCATTAAGGAAGGAATTACGGCCAGATTAGGAACTAAAAGGACGGGTTGGGTCGATGAATTACCCCATGTATTATAGGCTTTCCGCGCTTAAAGGAATTCCAGTAATTCCGAAATCCCCTTTAGTTTAACCTATGGCACAGAGGCCATGATTCCGGCCGAAATCGGGATCCCATCCGCCAGAGTCCTCATGATCGAGGATAATGATAATGAACTCCGGATGAACCTCAACCTCCGTGAGGAAAGAAGAGAATTGGCATCAATCCGCGAGCAGAATTATAAACGCCAGTTGCAAAAATATTATAACTCGCCGGTCCAAAGATGTGAATTCGACGCGGGAGACTTCGTCTTCCGCAATAACGAAGCCTCAGGACATGAGCCCCGGGTAAGTTGGCCCCAAATTGGGAAGGACCTTATAGAATCCAGAAGGTTCTATCTAAAGGTGCTTAAAAATTAGAAAGGTTGGACGGGACGGAGATCCCTAGAACTTGGAATGGGGCCCAACTGAGGAAATGTTACATTTAGTTGGTTTTTCCTTTTGGCCTGCCCGCCTAACTAGATGTTTACAACCTATGTAATTTCATTTCTTGTAATTCGGCTTATGCCTCAGTTATAGAAATTTCCTTTCCAGTCATTTATTGTTATGTAATCCTTTATTAGTAGACAAAGAAGATCCTCCAAACACTTATATTATAAAAAATAAACAAAGTGTACCGGATATAATAATAAGCCTTCTTTATTCATACGAAAAGGGACTACAAGGCACAAAGGAATCCAATTACAATGGAAGAGGAAAATCTATCTACGGCGCAACATCTTTATGACCCGCACCTTCGCCTCCCGCATACTTTCTTCTTCATTATCTCCTCCATCAAGTTCAAGAAGAGATTTTAACTGCTGGATGTTATCCTCCTTGTCAGCAAGCTCGGATATCTGCTCCGTCAAAGAGAATTTCAAAGAATCAAAATCCTTTGATTTCTGTTTAAGGATGGCAACAGTATCTTGGCCAGCAAAACATACTCCTCAGGAAGCTTGGAATTCGAGCCAAACTGGTAACCTTCTTGGAAACCCAGTTGGCGACCGGCCTGCTTAGAAGCTTTTAAGAGGATAGCAACACAGTTCCCAAGCTTATCACTAGCTCGAACATCGGCAATGACCTGTTAAAACAATACCTGTTAAAACACTTAGATTATTTATGATAAAAGTAATACACATACCTTGGGGATGGCTTCCGCTAGTAGCCATTTTTGGTCCGCTTTGGCCCGGACGAGCTCCATTTTGTGGTGAGCACACTCCAAGGCTTGGTCACGGCTTTTGGCGTTAAGATCAGCTAAACGCTTATCCTTGGTCGACGATTCAGCTCGAAGGGCCTCCACTAGTTTGGCCTGTTCGTCCAATTGTTTTTGGAGAACAACCTTGGCCTCCTCAGCAGCAGAACGAGCAGCCTTTTCCGCCTCCAGAGCCTGGCCGGCTTCCCTAGCCTCGTTTATAGCCTTAAGAGCTTCTTCTTTGGCATCAGATGCAGCGGCCGCTAGCTCATCCCATTGATCGTTCATCGCCAACCAGTCTCTGGTTATTTCCTGGTTCGTGGAAATAGTATTCGCCAAGTAATAAGAATGAGAATTTAGCAATTCTTGGTGAATACTCCGACGACGTCTCTCTTTCTCACCATGCGGAAGACATTCCCGCAAAAATTCTGAACACAGGTCCACGTCGCGGAATGTAGAGTCCCGACGTAAAGACCAATTTGGTTGATGCGGGGTGGGATCTTCCTCTCGAACATCTGGGGAAGTTTGAGGAGCATGGGGAAACATGCTCACACCCCTTTGATCCCGGAAGTGATGAACATAATAAGAAGGCGACTTCTTGGCATGCTCAGTTGTGTCAACCTCCTTATTCTTTAACGGAGAGTCATCCGTCACAATGACCGGATCCTCCGCAGTATTAGGAGGCGGCGATGGTGAACGAGGAGGTGAGTCTTTCAAGCCAAAAACACCTTCAGAAAGGTTATCCAGGTTCACTGAAAAACATTAACAATGGGTTAGAAATATTCTAATTCACACAAATAAAAAAAAAGGGGGGGTGGGGATTTTGCATACCCAACGAAGGGTCTTCCGCATCAAGTTGTTCCAAATGTGTCTCCAAGGCGGAAGGATTTGTCTTCTTGGATTTTTTCTTCTTTGAGACAATCTTTACCGGATTAATCTTGCGCTTGCCCGCTGATATAATGCTAATTATATATGTTTCCCTTGTATATTTTATTTAATATTTTTAATGTTTTTGTTCGTTTTAGTCGAGATTTGTATACTACTAACGTTTTTGGGTGTCATAGGTTCCGGGATTTGATTGTGATTAAAAAGGGCGAAAAACAAGCTAAAACGAGCCGAATCGGAGATCCGGAACGCGTCAGGAAGAACCAGAGCAGAGAACCGGTCAAACCGGGCCGGTCGGACCGGCCCTCATAGAAGAGCACGCCGCGCCGCGCCAAGGGGAAAGGCCAAAAGCCCTAGGCGCGGCGCCTAGGTACAACTGGGCTAAAATTATTTCGTTTTTGCTTATTGTCGGGCCTTGTTTTCGTTATTTAAACACCTTTAACTTAAACCTGACACGAGCTGAAAGCCACCAGCCAAATTGGAGAGTTCTTGGAGCTATTTTATGAGTCTTGTGGTGATTTTGAAGGCAAGAGAACATCCGGCGAAGAGAATACGGGTTTTATCGCCTTTAATCTTTCGTTCTTTATTATTTCACCATGTTTTCTGTTTTTATTACTTTTTTTGATTTAGACTATATGATGCTAGGCTAAACTTTATAAGCTACCTAGTTCGGGATGAACCTTAGTTCGGTTTAATTTTATTTGGAGTTTCGTTTCGTTATGGATTTTATGTTCTAAGTAAACGGTTGAGTTTGATTTAATTAATGCGTATGATTGCTTGGTTTTGTTTACTTGAACTTATTGTTTCACATTGCCCTTGGTGATTGTTTCATAGGATAGGGTTTTGTTAGGTCATTTACTGTGTGTTTTTGGCTAGTTTGTGATTAATATGAATTAAAATCATAGAAACAATAAAATCAAGTAAATAGATAAAAGTGAACTGCCAGCCTAGAAAGCTGTAAGGTGATAGGTTGTTGATAGATCTTTGCTTGTCGGGATTGCTAGATTTAGTTCTTCGTAAGGAGTCCGTCTAGATTTGATTGTCAGCTTAGTCTATTAAATTAACTGAGTTTGCTTTGCTATCTTTTGAATTCCGCGCTGTAAGGTAGGTTTTCGTCATAAAAATACTTAGACATAAGCGATTAAATAACCGTAAGAAAGTTTAATATAAAAACTGGTGAGTCTTAAAACTTGTTAGAAATCCATAGGCGTCTTGTTGAAGTTCAAGGGTCCTGTTCGGGTTTGTAATGATTATGTTTTATTATTATTTAAATAATTAGGGTTTTTTTATTATTTTATTAATAGTTTAATTAAAGTAATCATTAATTAATTATTATTAGAGTTTTAATTAATTAGTTTTAAAATCCCCCTCAAATATTATTAATAAATAGCCGTGTCTTGTAGTTGAGTCTAATTTGCTAGTTTCGTAATATAAAGAGTCTCGTGGGTTCGATATCCGGACTTACTTAGCTGTACTAGAGTCGACCGGTTCACTTGCCGGTTAGTAGTTTAAGGGTCTAGAGTATTACTTAGTGTCTAGATTAGTATAATTTTAGTTAATAATTATTTGACTACTTTTAGCACATCAAGTTTTCGGCGCCGTTGCCGGAGACTCTTGGAGATTGCGTTATTAGCTTTGATTAGACTTGCTTGATATATACGTGTTATTTGTTTTTTTTTGTTTTGAGTCGTAGGAGTTAGGTTAATATAGTTTAATTTTATTTTATTTTTATTTTTTTAAATTATTATAGTTTCTTTAATATATTGTTTATTATTAGTATTTGGTGCTCATGATCCTTTTCTGTTTAAGTTTATCTTTGCAGTGATTGTCATGGATTGTAACTACGGGACCAGAGTTGAAGAAAATCCTCATAAAGATCAAAGAGGTTTAAACCTAGATAAAAACAGCTATCAGCCTAAATTCTGCGTTGTGTATGATAGGATGGGGAATATTATCGGTTGTAAAGACTCATCTGGTGCAATGATGGATCACATACCACAACCGGAAGAGATATTATACGATGTTTTACGTGTCATCCATAGCATTAATCCAAAAGCACCAATTTCAGATATCATGGATGATTTCCGGTCAGGTTTAAAGTATCAAATACAATTTAATGAGCCGACGATCGAGTTTGAGGATGTTGGGTTGCAGGATGAGATAGTGGATGAAGTGAATTTGGGAGATTCGCTCGAGTTGATGTTTGGTGTTGAGGAAAAGGTTGATAATGAGTTATGTGATGAGGATGAGTTTTGGGATTTGGAGTTAGAAGGTTTGCCCGAGTATTATGAAATAGGTGAGTTCGATTCGGAGGGTGACTTAGCATTTTTTTGAAGCCCTACTAGAAGATATTGAAGTGGTGGTAGAGGAAGAACACCACAGCTGGCCTGTTGAAGTTATAATAAATGTCGCTCAATAATCAAAACCACGGGAGAAGGCGAAGAAAAAAGTATTTGCGAATCGGAACTATTTTCAAGTCAGAGGATGGTCTACAGGACAAAAGAAGCCATTGAAGTTTAAGAACGACCAGTCTTCTCGATACATGCCATGCATTCGGCTCTTTCCAGGTAAGTTTAAATACAGGTGGTCTGACCCGTTATTGATTTTCAATTCTAATTTAATATTTTGCGGTTCCGTCATTGATATATTACTGTTTGATAAGTACCGGGTGGAACTGAACGGGTAGGATAGGGTTCAGATCAAGGAGAAACCTCCTGATTAAGTTTAAGTGTGGGGAGGTTTCGCAGAGTTTGTATAATTCATCGAGTCACTAACGTAGTTTTTGTAGTTCGACTTTGTTTTGTGTTTTTGAGTTTTGCTAGTTGGGAGTTTGAGTGAGCTAGAGAAACGATCCCTAAGGAAGAGTATATTGAAAAAGACAAGTGTGGGGATGGAGTTGCAGCCGAGCCGTATACTTTATGTTCTTTATTATTTGCTGCTAATTATTCATGTGTTATTTTTGGGTTGATGTGAAACACTTTAATTGCATAATATCTATCATTATGATAAGATACATTTTAGATATTGTTTGTTGAATTTGTGCCGCTTACGTTCGTGTGTGGGATAAGGAGGTACTGTTTGCTGAGCACGTTCGTAGTTGGAGGGCATTCATGGAAGATGACTTAGGCATCATGTTTCATTCGCATATTACCAGCTAAGTCTTTTCCATTATCTAGCTTATTAACTTTTTATTTTGCTTTTGTTTTAATTTTTAGATTTTTTGTTTTTTGTAGTCCGACTTTATTTTAGTTTTATTTTTATTTTAAGTCGTCCTTATCCTTGCATTGAGGACAATGCAAAATTTAAGTGTGGGGATAGGATATTTGAGTCGTAGTTTAAATTGAGTCTATGGTTTTGTTTAAAAAAAAAGAAAAAAAATTGAAAAAAGTTCTTAAAAAAATGTCCCTTGAATCTAGTTTTTTGCGTTAAAGTGGGAGATGATGATATTTATCGGAAATTGGTTTTTCAAACTACTAATAATATGAGATAAATAATAGAAAGCGCACTTAACTTGGGATGTGTCGGTGGGCTCAGCCTTGAAAATGAAAGGCCAATTTGATAAAATGGGTCGGAAATCTCTTGTGGGTAAAGCGTTTTGTCCGTAGAAAATAAGTAATGAAAGGTCAGCTATACTCAAGCCTCAATTCTTGGTATGAAAAGTGAAAAATCATAAAGTTTGAAAAGTTTTTTAAAAAAATTGAATACGTTATCGTATGATGCTTGGGTAGGTTTAACGTTAGAGTATGCCGTGTAGCCTGTGATATAAATCTTAAACTGCTAGTTTTAGTGTTTTACACATCATTGGCGTATGGTTTTATAATCTTAAGTCTTGTGTTGATGGGATGCCCCGGGTCCGGAGACCATGGGTCTGTATGCCGATTATTCATCTGGGTATTCACAATTTCAAATGAGGTTGTGAATATTTAAAATAAAGCTAAAACGAGCAAACCCGCAGTTTTCTGCCACTTAAGTCTTTAAACATGATCATAAAAAGTACAAAAGTACAAATGCATTATAAACTTGATCATCCACGTTGTTAGCCATGTGGGGTCCCCTTGCTCTCGTCTCATTACCATTAAGAAACGGACCACAAGGGATACGCTACATGTAAGCCCTACAGATGAAATTTCGCATACTCACCTATGTAATGGTTCGGTGTATTGCTTGATAACGGGGGTATGTCATGTTGGGGGGAACACTAGCTAATTAATTAATTGTACCTTAATAATATCTAATGGCTGCTTGGTAGACATTGATGCTTAAGCTTAGGTGGATAAACAATACCCTTGACCGTCTTAACTATTCATGAAAAAAATAGAGCAACAAAAAGTGTTAAATCTGCTAATTTTGAGGTTTAAGTCAAGTTGGGGTGGTCTGGTCCGGTAAAAACTGAAAAATAAGCGGGTCTTAGTTGTGTAAACCACTGAGTAAAAAATGTCGGATCATATTTGTGCCGGTAGAGATTAAGGCATGGGTTTAAGTGGACAACAATATCGGTGATCGCAGTTTTTGCGTTTTTCTGAGCTTTAAAAATTAACCTATATGTTTGTTAAACTGTAATTTTCCGATTCTGATCCAACTGCATCAAACTTTTTCAGGGACGAAAAAAGAATAAGTGTGGGGATATTTGATATAATGCTAAATATATATGTTTCCCTTGTATATTTTATTTAATATTTTAATTTTTTTTGTTCGTTTTTAGTCGAGATTTGTATACTACTAACGTTTTTGTGTGTCATAAGTTCCGTGATTTGATTGTGATTAAAAAGGGCGAAAAACGAGCTAAAACGAGCCGAAACGGAGATCCGGAACGCGTCAGGAAGAACCAGAGCAGAGAACCGGTCAAACCGGGCCGGTCGGACCGGCCCTCATAGAAGAGCACGCCGCGCCGCGCCAAGCGGAAAGGCCAAAAGCCCTAGGCGCGGCGCCTAGGCACAACTGGGCTAAAGTTATGTCGTTTTTGCTTATTGTCGGGCCTTGTTTTCGTTATTTAAACACCTTTAACTTAAACCTGACATGAGCTGAAAGCCACCAGCCGAATTAGAGAGTTCTTGGAGCTATTTTACGAGTCTTGTGGTGATTTTGAAGAAAAGAGAACATCCGGTGAAGAGCTAGACGTTTAAGATCGAAGAATACGGGTTTTATCGCCTTTAATCTTTCGTTCTTTATTATTTCACCATGTTTTATGTTTTTATTACTTTGTTTGATTTAGACTATATGATGCTAGGCTAAACTTTATAAGCTACCTAGGTCAGGATGAACCTTAGTTCGGTTTAATTTTTTTTGGAGTTTCGTTTCGTTATGGATTTTATGTTCTAAGTAAGCGGTTGAGTTTGATTTAATTAATGCGTATGATTGCTTGGTTTTGTTTACTTGAACTTATTGTTTCACATTGCCCTTGGTGATTGTTTCATAGGATAGGGTTTTGTTAGGTCATTTACTATGTGTTCTTGGCTAGTTTGTGATTAATATGCATTAAAATCATAGAAATAATAAAATCAAGTAAATAGATAAAAGTGAATTGCCGCCACCTTGGAAATGCCCGCTTCAACGACCGGACGTTTACCCTCAGCGGTAACATCATCAGGTTCCGGACCCTTACCGTCCGCAGCAGTATCAACGTCATCTTGACCCGCCGCCTGGCTAGTAGTGTCTCGGTGACGGGTAAGACCTGCAGGTGAGCCCACAGCTTTATTAGCATCAGTTGAACAAACTTCTTCACAAAGTGACGACTCCTCGCTAGACGAAAAGAGTACGATCACTCCGCTAGAAGTAATGGCAGTCACGGGTCGGGGTTGTAGAATGCCCTCACCTTTGAGTATAGCTTCTCGAACGTACTTCTCACCTTTGGCATACATCGGTTCAGAGACCACAGGCTCCGGACGAAGGACGGTGGGGAACAAAAAATTGGTGCGGGTACGATTCAAAAAAGGGGGCCATCTCTCGGTTCAATCGGACGACGTACCATCATCCCCCCTTCTTGGTCCAACAAAGTATTGAAGGCGGAACCTTCACCTACACAAATAAATAAAACAAATCAGAAATTACTCGTTTACAAAGAGAGAGATAAACAAACTTACTCATGTCGGTCTTCTCATAGTACGGTTCCAACTCAGGAAATGGCCACAACCGACTCATCCTCGCACTCACCATCGCCCCTTCGTGAATGGGACGCATAGGAGTTGGGGTGGAAGTCAGTGTTTTAAACCATGGAAGATCTTCATGAGCAGAGGCAGGAACCACAGGCATGGGAGACTCCGCCTTGCGTTTTGTCATCGTAAAAGGAATGACATCCTCTCGGATCCAGAAGAACTTTGGTTTCCAGCTATGAAGGCTACGGATCCATTCCGTGCCTATGGACTTCTTCTCGATAGATGCAAAACTATACCACCCATCGCGGAAGGCCATTTTATAGAAAACGGCAAACATGCCAACGGAGGGATCAAACTTGTGAACTTGGCAACAAAATTCGAAATGTCGAATCCTCAACATCCCAAATGGATGGATCTGGGAAAGATGAATCCCATAAGTTGTCAAGATTGATTGGAAAAACTTTGTCACCGGAATCCGGAAATTCCCTGTTGTAAAATGGTCTACATATACAACCATTTTCTTCAGAGAAGGATTAGTGGCAATGGAACCACTAGCCGAACGTTTTGGCTCCCACTCCGTCGGCAACCCATACACATGAACAACGTCGTTAAAATCGTCTTCTTTAAGGGCTACGACGACTTCATTGATAGCAGGGGCACCTTTCTTTTCTTTAGCCATTTAAGCAGAAGAAGATGATGAAATCTCAGAGAATATTATAAAGTTTTAAGTGTTGGGAAGAAAGGAAATCTGAAAGTGATAAAAGTTAAATGGAAATCACAAGCGGTATATTTATACCCATCGCAATTAATGCGATCCATGAAGTGCCAGAAGAGAGAGAAACCGCAGACCGCCAGATGATTGACACGTCAGGCGGAAAATTTAAGATAATGCAAACATACTGTCAAAGACGTCATACACGTTGTCACACCCCCATTCTAGGCCTAGGAGTGTGAACCATAGTTGGTACCATATTTGTAAATAGATCAGAGTAGTCTTTATAAAAACATAAGGATTGATATTATAATATTTACAATACAAAAGACGAGACAAAAGTCTCGTTTAGTATTTACTTGTTTATAGTTTACAAAACCACCATGTTTTAATATTTACACAAAATTATCCGAGCCATCGGATTCTAGAGCTTCTTCGTCCTTCAAGCTCTAATCTTGATTACCTGTAAAATGTAATTAAAATACGTCAGCAACAGATGCTGGTGAATATGCTGACGCTAAAATATTTTCTTTACTTAATTAACCATTGAGACCACGTAAGTCTCGGCCCATCTTGGCTTAGGAATAATCAAGTTAAAACAATCATCATAAACTCGAGTCTCTGCACTAGGTCACCTCAGCGAAACACCGCGGCGTTTATGACATAACTTAGGTACCATAAATATACACATGGCCATTCCCCACTCGGACGTAACTTAGGTCCGGCCCATCGTGGCTGGAGGTCGTGACCAAGCGTGGTGCGATGTGCCCACCGCATTCCACATATGTAAGGATCCAGACAAACGTATACCATAGCCTGAGGGCTGGCTTATACTCTTATTTATAATGTTTTTAGATACACGAAGCCTCATGTAAAGTTTTACACATAACATGTTTGTTTGTTTGAAAATAAGTTTGTAAAAGTGGGGCGTATTCATCTTTTCAACGGGATCGGCTTCCAACACCGTCCGTTAGTCTTTCCTTCGCTATCTCGCACCTATAGTACGAGTATAACATTCATTAGTCGGATACACGATCCGGCCTAAGACCTTTAATCTTATTTATCTCGATGAACCTTTAGTTCATAATCTCTTTTTACTTTAAAACCTTTAGTTTTAATAGTAGTTTATAAACCTTTAGTTTATTCATAAAACCCGACGTTTCTTCTTCATTAAGAAACGTATTTCTTTCTTTAATATTTAAGTATACTCATTATACTTAAATAATATATATTTCATAACAAAGAATAATCTTATATATATATATATTTATATATATACTTTATCTTTCTTTTCTTTACTTTCTTTGTTATATCTTTCTTTGTTTATCGAGAATAACTTCGACTTGGGTATTAAGCCGTTGTAATATTTTATTATTATTTTGGTCAGGCATTATGCCTACCTTGCTTGGATTAGAAATACCCTTCACACTCGGGCAGCACTTCGACTCTATCCTTCTAATCAACACACGCTTGTTCAACCCTTGACACGCTTATCGAGACACTTCTGGCACGTACTTCTTGTTAGAGATGTCGGGGAGTGGTATGGAAATCGAGGTAACGGGCACAGAAAACGAGGTTTTGGAGTACGTTTATCGAGGTAGATTAGTGGCACGTAGTTCGAGGTAGTGAGAGAAAGTTAGAGAGAGAGTAAGTGTGTGAAATTTTGTGAGTTGGGAATGAATCCCATGGATGCTATTTATAGAGCCAATTTTGGACCCCATCGCGGTACGCGATGGGTCACTTGGCAGACCTATCGCGTACCGTGATATAGGTCTACTGAGTCAGTGTATAGACCTGCCACGTGTCAACACGTGGCAGGCGCCAAGCCACGTGGCGACACGTGGCGGACGTGTTGCCACGTGGCGGCAGGCGTTGCCACCGTGTGCCATGTGGTACACGTGTCACCATGTGTCAGATACCCCATCGCGGTACGCGATGGGGCTCCCTTCTGATCCATCGCGTAGCGCGATGGGTCAGGAAAACAGAATTTACAATTTAGTCCCTCAAGTTTGGTTATTGGCATAATTGGTCCCTTGACTTTGAAAATTGACATTTTTGCCCGAATTTTATGTTACATCCTCCCCACCTTGAAATAAATCTCGTCCTCGAGATTGCTTACGAGAAAAAGTGGGGGTAATTTTTTTCATCTCGGACTCGAGTTCCCATGTGTACTCGGGTCCTCTTCGGGAATCCTATCTTACTTTCACGATTTTCAACATTCGCGTTTTAAGTTTCTTTAATTTTGAATCTTCGATTTGGATGGGACGTTATACAAATTTTAAATTCTCGTTAATTTCTACATCTTATAGGGGCATCGAAAGAGACTCATCGGCTAGACACTTACGCAGATTCGATACATGGAATACATCGTGTATCCCTTGCATTTCCTCAGGTAGCCGCAAACGGTATGCGACGGTACCAATTTGTTCGAGTACCTCGAAGGGTCCAACGAATCGAGGACTTAGTTTTCCTTTCTTGCCGAAACGTACGACGCCTTTCCATGGCGAGACTTTTAATAAGACTTTGTCACCGACAAAAAACTCTAATGGCTTACGACGGACATCGGCGTAACTCTTTTGGCGATCACGTGCCGTCTTAAGTCGTTCGCGAATTTGAATAACTTTGTCGGTGGTTTCTTGGACTATTTCGGGTCCAGATAATTGATTATCTCCAGTTTCAGACCAGCACACAGGCGTTCTACACTTTCGACCATACAATGCCTCAAATGGTGCGGCTTGAATGCTTGAGTGATAACTATTGTTATATGAGAATTCCATTAGGGGTAAGTGGTCATCCCAACTTCCACCTAAATCTATCACACAAGCGCGGAGCATGTCTTCCAACGTTTGAATAGCCCTTTCGCTTTGCCCATCGGTTTGTGGATGATAGGCGGTGCTAAGGTTAAGCTTTGTGCCGAGTGCTTGTTGGAAGCTTTTCCAAAAGTGAGATGTGAAACGACTATCTCGATCAGAGATTATAGATAGCGGTACTCCATGCAAAGCAACTGTTTCGGATAAAAATCACTCAAGGATAATGTATCCAAATTCGTTTAGTGAGGATTAGTGCTATGGTGATGAAAACAAGTATGTATCGATTGCAAACACAAACACACGGGTTTGTTACGGGGAAAAGCCCTTGATCTGGTTCGAATCGCCGGCACAAAAACCCCGGGTGATGACAAATCGTCTATCACCACTTTATTAATCAAAAAAGGGGTGTTACAATTGTGGAGATTATGATCAGTGGTACAATAATTCTAAGTGTGTGAGCTATGATAGAGAGAATACTCAGGTGTGTGTGTATACAATGTGTCCTATAATTGATCATAATCTCAATTATATATAATAGATAATAACTCAATGGAGTTATTAATAATAAATGCTATTAACTAATTTTCCTAAAAATCCGCCTTTATCTTCAATGTAAACGTAACAGCCACTTTGACCACGTGCTCCATCACTCAGGCTGCGAAATAGGGGGTAGACCAGGTCTTGGAGCCGTTACACTTGATAAATATCAGCCTTCATATAAGAAATAACCGTTAATAGCACCAAATACCGAGGATCCATGATCCTGACATAGCTCTGGAACTCTTCAGAAGGATAATTGATCCAGATACGTAAATATCTTCTTGACTACAAGTTAGTAGATAGACCGAGTCTTCTAATCGTTATACCTGCTAAATATTAGATTACACATGAGAACAACCGTTAGTAAATAATAAGTACTGTGGATCCTTGATCCTAACGGGATCTGGAACACACGCTAAGGATAACTGATCCAAAACATATGCCAGTATAACATATCCATAGTGTCAAATTTCTGTGCACTAACAATTGCCCCCAAAATGGAAGTTGTGATAAGATCACAGCTGTCTTTTTGCCTTTGAATTCAAACTTCCTGCAAAAACATATGAGATTTGACAAGTTGGATATAATTGTCACATATCTTTGGAGTTTCCATGGGAACTTCCCTTCCGGCTGTATATCCTTCTCCCTGCAAATCATGAACAACTAGTAACACCTGTTTAACCCAGGTGGATGATCCATTTTTATGAATGGTGAAATCCGGGTTAAGATTTTTGGTAATTACAAGTAAGTTTAATAGATAGTATCTTTTAACTATTTGTTGATTGTCTGTTATTTTGAAAGTTTGTCTGATATAGCTTTAGAATTGTTGAAAGTTTTGAGAAATATTCTTTAGTAATAAGTTTTTAGGATAAAATATCCTTGCAAAAATAAACCAGGATCTTAAATCCTTATAAAAATAGATTGAGAATAATGAATCCTTACATCTACGAAGATATAAACTGAAATCAAATAAGTGTAAACCGATAAACAGAAATCATACCGTAAGGTCTGGTTAGACCTAAGTTACCATAAGTATTGATCCTTTTGCAATCCTTATAAAACTGAATTAAAGGATTTTGAATCCATAAGTATTGATCCTTCGGTGATCCTCAGAATCTAATTTATGATACCTGATGCAAATAACTTATGATATTATCTGGGATTAAACCCAATAAACCGGGGACAAGCCCGTGCAACTGGGGACAAGCCCGTGCAACTGGGGACAAGCCCGTGTAATCTGGGGACAAGCCCAAAAACTGGGGACAAGCTCAAAACTGGGGACAAGACCAAATACGAATGTTAACTGGGGACTCGCCTAAACCGGGATTTAGCCCAAACGTGAGATAACGTGAAAACGTTATAAACCTTAGCTAACATGAAAATGTTAGAAACCTTTGTCTTGAGATAACGTGAAAACGTTATAAAACGGTGGTATGGTACGTCTACCATAAATCGTAGGATCCTCCATATAGCCGAAAGCAATGAAATTGTCAGCCACTAAGCGTGTACTGGTCCCGCTGCCCCGGACTATACGTTGGATAGCGTGCGCTCCAGGCGAGAGTGTAGAAACTCTAATTTATAAGAAAGGTGAAAACCTTTAAACCTTGGAGGGTATGACCATCGGGGGTCATACCCAATCGTGGGCTAGGCTAAGGAAAATAGCGATGTACCTTAAGCGTGAAGGAGAGGTGGCCAACCTCTTAGACATTGAACTTCTTATTGAAACCTGCATTGTTACTTAAAAACTTGGAAAAGACAAACGTTAAAAATATATTATCCTTAAATTAATAAGAATCTGAAAAGGAATCGTGATCAGATAGATGTTACCGATTTTAGGATCCTAGATCCTTTAAGGATAATATATCCTCTCAGGATACTGGATCCTGATCAGAAAAAATATTTTTTGAGGTGGATAGCATTCCATGCTCTTGGTAATCTGCTTCCCTCCATTGTGAGCAAACGATATGCCCCCTTTCCTGCCTCCGACTTAATCTGATAAGGTCCTTCCCATTTGGGTGCTAGTTTCCCATCTGCCGGATTGGTTGTGTTTTGGAAGGCTTTTCTCAATACCAAATCTCCTTCTTGAAATCTTCTGATCCTTATATTTTTGTTATATGCCCTAGCTACCCTTTGTTGATATGCTACCATTCTGATCTTAGCTAGGTCTCTGAGCTCATCAGCAGTATCTAAATCTTGGAGAAGGATTTCATTATTGGCCTCAGGATCATGGATGCTTGTTCTAGCAGTAGGAACCACCATTTCTGTAGGGATTACAGCTTCTGATCCAAACACCAATGAGAAGGGTGTTTGACCTGTTGCATTCTTAGGTGTTGTTCAATCGGCCCAAAGAACATAAGGAAGTTCCTCAGCCCACTTGCCTTTCTTGGATCCTAGTTTCTTCTTCAAGTTGTTGATGATAATCTTGTTGCTTGACCCTGCTTGACCATTGGCTTGAGGATGAACTGGTGTAGAAGTGATCATCTTGATGCCCCAACTGTCACAAAAGTTAGTGGTTCTTTTCCCGATAAACTGGGAACCATTGTCACAAACAATTTCAGAAGGGATACCAAATCTAGTTATAATATTTCTTTTAATAAAAGATATAACTTCCCTTTCTCGGACTTGCACGAATGCTTCTTCTTCAATCCATTTAGAGAAGTAGTCTGTCATAGAAAGCATAAAGACCTTTCCGCCTGGTGCCTTTGGTAGCTTTCCTACAATATCCATTCCCCATTTCATGAAAGGCCATGAAGAGGATATAGGATACATAGGTTCTACTGGCTGGTGAAGAATGTTTCCATGCCTTTGGCAAGCATCACACTTCTTTGAGTATTCCATAGCATTCTTCTTCATTGTTGGCCAGAAGTATCTAGTCCTAAGTATCCTGGAGAATAATGCTCTCCCCCCTGTGTGGTTGCCGCAATCGCCTTCGTGGAAGTCTTGAAGTACCTCTTATATTTCAGGATCCTCAATGCATCTCAGATAGGGACCTGCAAGAGATTTTCTATACACAATATCTTGTAAAATAATGAATTGTGATACCTTTAATCTGAAAGCTGTAGAATTTTCCCCTGTAGGGATCTCTCCATCTTGTAGGAATTTTTTGATTGGAAGGATCCAAGATCCTACGTTTGAAGAGGATGGAGGATCCGTATGTTCTCCTGTGCAATCCACTGTTATCTTCACGGATTCTTGTTCTCCATTTGCAGGATACAATATATGAATGATGGGTATATTTACATCATCCGGGATCTTCAACGATGATGCTAAGTTTGCTAAGGCATCTGCCCCAGCATTCTCTTCCCTTGGTACCTGTATTATACTAAACAATTCGAAGGATTTCGCCAATTCCTTCACCATTTCCAAATATTTGACCATATTCTCACCTTTCACAGTATAAGAACCGTTAACGTGGTTAGTTATAAGTAAAGAGTCTATATAAACTTGAAGATACCTGATCCTCATCTGCTTAGCTAAGAGTAAACCTGCGATAAGTGCTTCATATTCTGCCTCATTGTTGGTGGCTTGGAATGCACATGCAATGGACTGGGGTATTATGTCCCCCTGTGGCGATTTTAGTAGTATGCCCAAACCTGTTCCTCTTACATTGGATGCTCCATCTGTGAAGAGGATCCAAGGATCCTTGGTTTCTTCAAGTTGTTGGACTTCTAGATCAGCTTCATTTTGCATGTCACTACTGAAATCAGCCACAAAGTCTGCAAGCGCTTGTGATTTAATGGTTGTTCTTGGCTCATACTGAATATCATATGCACTCAGCTTCACAGCCCACTTGGCCATTCTACCTGACATTTCTGGTTTTCTAAGCACATTCTTAACAGGATAGTTAGTTCTCAAAATAATAGTATGTGTTTCAAAATAGTGTCTCAACTTGGTTGAGGCCATAATCAAAGCAAGAATTAATTTTTCAAGGTGAGAATACCTGACCTCTGCGTCTAAGAGGCTTTTACTTTCATAATAAATGGGATGTTGTTCACCTTCATGATCCTTTACCAAAACGGCACTTACTGCATTTCCTGAGATAGCTAAATACAGATATAAGGATTCTCCATCCACAGGCTTCATTAGAGCTGGAGCTGAGGATAAGTAATCCTTCAAGGTTGTAAGCGCAGCCTCATGCTTTTCTGTCCATTCAAACTTCTTATTCATCCTAAGGATGTCATAGAAGTCCTTGCACTTCTCGGAGGATCTTGAGATGAACCTATTGAGGAAACTATTCTTCCCATGAGCCTTTGGACATCCTTTGCATTTGCAGGAGATTTCAAATTGAGGACGGCTTCAATTTGCTCGGGGCTTGCTTCAATTCCTCTTTTAGTCACCATATATCCTAGAAACTTTCCAGCCTTAACACTAAAGTGGCATTTTGACGGATTCAATTTCATGTTATATTGGTCGAGGATATTGAATGCTTCCTCGAGGTCTCTAAGGTGATCCTCAGCTTTCTTTGATTTTACCACCATATCGTCTATGTATACTTCCATAGTCTTGCCCAACTGATCCTTGAACATCATGTTGACTAGTCTTTGGTATGTTGCCCCTGCATTTCTTAGTCCAAACGGCATAGCAGTATAACAGTATATGCCGGTAGGAGTCATGAATGTTGTATCCTCTTGATCAGATGGTTCCATCTGAATTTGTTGGAATCCAGAGGAAGCATCCATAAAGGTAAGCATTTCATGTCCTATCGTTGCATCCACCATGGAATCTATATGTGGTAATGGGAAAGGATCCTTGGGGCATGCCTTGTTTAAATCAGTAAAATCGACACACACACCCTCCACTTTCCATTCCTTTTAGAAACAACAACCACATTAGCTAACCATCGAGGATACTTAACCTCTCTAATCATACCGGCCTTAAGAAGTTTTTCAACTTCTTCTTGTATGATCTTGTTCCTTTCGGGAGCGAATTTTCTTCGCTTCTGATGGACGGGTTTAACAGATAAATCAAGGCCTAATTTATGAGTAATTACCTCCTTTGAAATACCTGTTATGTCTGAGTGCTTGAAGGCAAAGGTAGATTTTCTTCGCCCTAAGAAGGATATGAGATCCTCCTTGATCTTGCTAGGGATACTGGATCCTAAGAACACCTTTATCTCTGGATCCTCGGGGTCCAAAGATACTTCTTTAAGGTCTTTCTCCCGAGCTTCCAACACGTCCCTAGGATGTTGCTGTAATTGCTATGCTACAGTTTGCTTGGTCGTTGGCTTCATCGATGAAGAATAATAGTTCTTGGCCTCTGCCTGATCACCAACTATCTTCACAACTCCCCACGGAGATAGGTAATTTGATGCATTGGTGGTAAGTTGAGGCCACCGCCTTCATTCCATGCAGCCAGGGCCTGCCTAAAATAACATTGCAACAAGAAAGGTTATCAATAACACAAAATTTTTTATATGAATTTAACCCTTCAATATTGATTGGGAGGTTGATGTCCCCCAATGTCTTCTTGGTTTCTCCACTGAAACCGACTAGCACTGATGTTCTAGGAATGATCTCCGAATCCGGTATATTAATCGTCTTGAGGACATCATGCTGGATAATGTTGACCGAGCTCCCACCGTCAACTAGGATCCTGCGTACATAATGGTTAGCGATAAATAAAGTAATAATCAAACCGTCATGGTGAGGATCCTGGATGTTTAGATTATCTTCCTCATCGAAGAATATCCTTTTATCTGTTGTCAAAGTGGTAGATACTATCGGTCGGTCTCCGTTATCCAACTTGATCTCTTTAGCGAGCCTCTTTGCTGCGGAGAAGGAAGTTCCACATATGTCTGATCCTCCAGAGATGAAATTGACCATTCGCACATCCATTTCATCCTGGTGAGGATCCTGGATTCTCGAGTTGAAGAAGATCCTTTGATCAGTCACTCGAGTAGTGGGGATGAGCAGTCTTCTTTCATCGTCCAACTCGAATTCTTCTGCGGAACAAGAAGTTTGAATCATGCCATACTCTCTGGAGACGAAGTTGCTCACATGAGCGTCTGGTGGTGGTGGTGTTGCTTTTTGTGGAAGTCTTCAGGATCCTAGATCTTGGATTTCTTCCTTCCCAAGAGTTCTTTAAAGTGACCCTTGCTCAAGAGGTATCCAATTTCCCTTCTTAAGCCTATGCACTCGTCTATCATGTGGCCAAAATCTTCGTGAAAAGCACACCACTTAGACTTGTCCTTGAACGAGGTTGTCTTCTCGTTCTTTCGGGGCCACCTTGCTTTTTCCCCTAGGTCCTTCATGGCATAGATCAAGCCATGAGTGTCCACAGAGAAACAATAGTCAGAGATGCAAGGATAGTCTCCATCGTCATCTCCTTCTTCGACTGCTCGTATGTTTTGATTGTTGAACTTGGTGTACGGCTTCGAATTGTTGTTCCTGTATGAGGATCCTTTATTCTTATCGAGGGATTCTTGTTTCGTTTGCCCCCCAAGACGATCCTGGATCCTTTTATCATCTTCTAATCGGATGAATCTTAACGCCCTGTTCCTGACTTCATCTAAGGTCCTGCACGGAGTCATCACAAGATCGTCATAAAATGGGGAGCCCCTTTGACGTCTCATCTTGAATGCTTCAACAGCCGTAGCCATATCAAGATTAGGTATTTCAAGGGCTTCTTTGCCAAACCTTGTAACAAAATCCCTTAAGGATTCATCATAAGGTTGGACAACTCTATATAAATCACTAGTTAACTTCTCAAATTTCCTACTACAAGAAAACTGGTTGTTGAACAAGTTAACTAAATGTGAAAAAGATGTAACAGAATAAGGAGGAAGACTTAGCAGCCATTTAAGTGTAGATCCTATTAGTGTGGATCCAAAGCCTTTGCATAAGCAAGCTTCTTTGAGTCTCTCCGGGATAGGATTGATTTCCATCCTTTCTCTATATTGTGCCACATGCTCCTCAGGATCAGTGGTCCCGTAGTAAGTCTTCATATTGGGAGTTTGGAACCGCTTCGGGATTTCAGCATTGCAGATAGGTGGAGCAAATCTGGATAACTTGTGACTTCCCTCAGGTATCTCAGGAATTGGACGGACCACTCCTGGCACGCTGGATGTCATATCCTTAAGCTTCTGAAGTTCTCTAGCCATAGCCTGATTGATACTTTTATCTTGCATAGAGCCAAGGTTAGTGTCTGAGGATATGTGATTATAGGCGTTACCTCTTGGTTAGTTGAACGTTGGCATCCCAGAAGTGTAGTTAAGACAAGAGGCATCTGCTACAGTAGCAGGTCCATTAGAGGCAATGGTCTTCATGGGGATTATATCTCCTTCATGGACCTCAGAGGATCGTTGATGTTGAATTCCTGAGGATCCTTGATTCTGCCAGAAGGATCCTTGAGGTTGGGAGCCGAAGGATCCTTGAGGATACAACCCAGAGGATCCTGGTTGAAGGATGGATGATCCTTGTTGAAGGAACGAGGATCCTTGAGTTTGCTTACTCATGAACCCTTGTTGAAGGATAAATGATCCTGGCTGAACGAATGAGGATCCTTGAGTTTTTTGACCCATGGACCCCTGTTGAAGGATAGATGATCCTTGCTGAACGAACGAGGATCCTTGAGTTTGTTGACCCATGGACCCCTGTTGAAGGAAAGATGATCCTTGCTGAAGGATCGAGGATGCTTGAGTATGTTGAGCCACGGATCCTAGAGTAGTGAAATCCAGCACCCTAGGCATCAAGGGAGTTTGATCCTCTGCTGGCCTCTTTCTTTTCTTGAGATCTTTAATTTCACATAGGATCATCTGGTTGGTTTTGTTTTGCTACTCCATGTATGCCTTAACCTGTGAAAACATTGCAGAAACATCATTGTTAGATTTGACCACCGAAGTGGCAGCAGTGGTTTTCGAGCTCTGGAAGACTGGAATTTGTGTCTTGTTTCTAGCCGCGGTGGTCCTTGGTGCTCCAGTAATTAGAGGAGGCATCGGCGGCAAAGATCTTGATGAGAGAGAAACCGAAGACGGCATTGTTGGTGAAGCAGAGGTTGATTGAGAGGCAATTGATGGTGATATGGGTATGAAAAGTTGAAAATTGATAGGAAATAATCTGGATTATAGCACCAATTGCCCCACGGTGGGCGCCAAATTGTTTCGGATAAAAATCACTCAAGGATAATGTATCCATTTAGTTTAGTGAGGATTAGTGCTATGGTGATGAAAACAAGTATGTATCGATTGCAAACACAAACAAACAGATTTGTTACGGGGAAAAGCCCTTGATCTGGTTTGGATCGCCGGCACAAAAACCCCGGGTGATGACAAATCATCTATCACCACTTTATTAATCAAAAAAGGGTGTTACAATTGTGGAGATTATGATCAGTGGTACAATAATTCTAAGTGTGTGAGCTGTGATAGAGAGAATACTCAGGTGTGTGTGTATACAATGTGTCCTATAACTGATCATAATCTCAATTATATATAATAGATAATAACTCAATGGAGTTATTAATAATAAATGCTATTAACTAATTTTCCTAAAAATCCGTCTTTATCTTCAATGTAAACGTAACAGCCACTTTGACCACGTGCTCCATCACTCAGGCAGCGAAATAGGGGGTAGACCAGGTCTTGGAGCCGTTACACTAGATAAATATCAGCCTTCATATAAGAAATAACCGTTAATAGCACCAAATACCGAGGATCCATGATCCTGACATAGCTCTGGAACTCTTCAGAAGGATAATTGATTCAGATACGTAAATATCTTCTTGACTACAAGTTAGTAGAGAGACTGAGTCTTCTAATCATTATACCTGCTAAATATTATATTACACATGAGAACAACCGTTAGTAAATAATAAGTACTGTGGATCCTTGATCCTGACGGGATCTGGAACACACACTAAGGATAACTGATCCAAAACATATGCCAGGATAACATATCCACAGTGTCAAATTTCTGTGCACTAACAGCAACGATGTTGTTTACATAAATACGTGCTAATCTATCCAGTGAGTACGAATCGTTAATAGGTATGAAATGTGCGGACTTAGTTAAACGGTCCACAATCACCCCATATAGCATTATGTTATCGAGTCGTTTTCGGGAGTTTGGTAATGAAATCCATAGTGATTAACTCCCACTTCCATACGGGAAGTTCGGGTTGCTGAAGCAGTCCCGAAGACTTTTGGTGTTCAGCCTTGACTTTCAAACATGTTAGACATTTCGCAAGGTGCGAAGGGATGTCCTTTTTCATTCCATTCCACCAGTAGTTCGACTTGAGGTTTTGATACATTTTGTCACTACCGGGATGCATCATGTATTTTGTTTTGTGAGCTTCATTCATGATTTTCTCACGCAAGTTTCCAACGATCGGTACCCAAATTCGGTTTCCCATTCTATGGATACCATCGTCACCTTTGACGAGCGAGTCAATGGTTTCGTTACGCTTTTCATCGGAGATCTTGTTTTCGTGAATAGCTTGAGCTTGAGCAGATTTAATTTGGTCGATAAGATCAATTTGAAGTTCTAGCTTTAACGCTCGAACTCTTTTTGATTTTTCGTGCTCTTTACGACTTAAGGCAACAGCCACAACGTTGGCTTTACCTTCGTGATAAATGATTTCACAGTGGTAGTCGTTAAGAGTTTCCATCCAGCGTCGTTGGCGCATATTAAGCTCTTTTTACTCAAAGATGTGTTTCAAGCTTTTATGATCGGTGTACATGATAAATCTTACTCCATAGAGATAGTGCCTCCATATCTTAAGTGCAAAGATTATGGCGCCTAACTCTAGATCGTGAGTTGTATAATTCTTTTCGTGTACCTTGAGTTGACGAGAGGCGTAGGCGATTACTTTCTTTCGTTGCATTAGCACACATCCTAATCTGGAATGAGATGCATCACTAAAGACAACGAAATCTTCGGTACCTTCTAGCAAGGCCAGTATAGGAGCTTGGGTAATCTTTTGTTTAAGTATATCGAACGCCTCTTGTTGCTTTGTCCCCCACTCGTACTTGATATTTTTACTAGTCAAAGAAGTTAAGGGAACAGCAATTCATGAAAGGTTTTCAATAAACCTTCGATAATAGCCAGCTAATCCCAAGAAACTTCGGATCTCGGTTGGCGACTTTGGGACCTCCCACTTAGAGATAGCTTCAATCTTAGCGGGGTCCACTTGAATACCGTTGACGTTGATAATGCGACCAAGAAATTGCACCTCGTGCAACCAAAACTCGCATTTCGAAAACTTGGCGTACAACTTCTCGGTCCTAAGGATTTCCAGTAAGGTTCGAAGATGATGTTCATGATCGTCCTTAGAATTAGAATAAATAAGTATGTCGTTGATGAAAACGATAACAAATTTATCCAAGTAAGGCTTACAAATTCGATTCATCATATCCATGAACGCGGCTGGCGCATTAGTGAGTCCAAACGGCATGACCGTGAACTCATAATGGCCATACCTTGTTCGGAAAGCCGTTTTTGGAATATCTTCGGTTTGAACTTTAAGTTGGTGATAGCCGGAACGAAGATCAATTTTTGAAAAATAGCTAGCACCTTGAAGTTGATCAAATAAGTCGTCGATTCGAGGAAGTGGATATCGATTCTTGATTGTGACTTTGTTGAGAGCTCGGTAATCGATGCACATCCGCATGGATCCATCTTTCTTCTTGACGAATAGTATCGGCGATCCCCATGGTGATGAACTTGGTCGTATAAAACCTTTCTCGAGAAGTTCGTCTAATTGTTTCTTCAGTTCCTTCATTTCGGTTGGTGCAAGGCGATATGGAGCTTAAGCGATTGGAGCAGTACCAGGAAAAAGGTCGATCCTAAACTCTACTTCTCGATCGGGAGGAATGCCGGGAGTTCGTCGGGAAATACATCGGCATAACCAGAAACAACAGGAACGCTTTTGATTTCTTTGGGTTTTGATTCTTCGGTGACGTAGGCCATGAATTCTAAGCATCCTTGATTTAAACATTTGTTAGCCCTTATCATAGAGATTAGGGTAACTTGGCCAGCGTCTTTATCCCCTTCAATTCGAATAGTTTGTTTATCCGGGGCTTGAAGTTCGACGGTCTTGCTATTGCAAAGGATACGAGCATGGTTGTCGGATAACCAATCCATACACAATACAACATCAAAACCAGCAAGAGTCATGGGTAGCAATTGAATAGGCAAAACATAACCGGCTAACAAGATTTTTCCGTTTTCTAAAGCTTCGGTGATTTTAACAGTTTCGCCATTAGCGGTCTCGACACTTAGAGTTTTATTTAGTTTGATTAAAGGTTCGTTTAATAGACTACAAAAGTTATAATCTATAAAACTTAAGTTGGCTCCTGAATCAAACAGGACTCTAGCATCAGAGTTGTTAACAAGAAACGTACCGGTGATGGTTTTCGGCATGTCGGCCGCTTTCTTCGTATCAAGGACGGAGACTCTTGCATTACCCTTCTTGGGCTCATTCTTTTGACCGCTACCACCCGCGCCACCAGTCGCGGGCTTATTCTTGGGACACTCAAAGCTAAGATGCCCCATTTATTTGCAGTTATAACAGGTCATCTTCTTCTTCCAGCAATCGGTCGTGGCGTGGCCGGGTCTATTACATAATTCATAGACTCGGGAAGCAAAGTTGCATCTACCTCTATGATACTTTTTGCAAATTTTGCATTGAGGGACGCCAAGATTGGAATTAGACCTTCGTTGATCAATTCCTTTACCCTTGAAGCGGGTATCTCCACCTTTCTTTAAGTCATGTGCTGGTACAACCTTCCTATCTTCTTCTTTGTTGTGGATCATTCCTGCCATCAAGTATCTAGCCAACTCCATCGCAGAGTCGGCGGTTTGTGGCAAGTGCGATCTCACCATGTCACGAATCTCTCGTGGCAGTCCCCAAATGTAACGTGTCGCTTTGCTGGACTCAAGGGTAACCAGCTGGGGAACCAATCGACAGTATTCATGAAATTTTGTATTGTACTCACGAAGGTTTGTTCCAACAACCTTGTGAGCCAAGAACTTGGTTTGGATCAGGTCCGTTTCGTGCATCGGACAGAACTTTGACAATAACAACTCTTTAAACTCGGTACAAGTCAAACTATACATAACTTCCCTTCCTCTACTCATGATCAGCGTATTCCACCACTCGAGTGCTTTGCCTTTGAATATCAAGGCGGAGTATTGAATCTTTTCCTTTTCTGTACACTTGCTCGTGATAACAATCGTCTCCATCTCTTCAAGCCACCTTACGGTATTGATGGCTCCCTTGTCACCATGAAATTCTTTCGGTCTGTAATACTTAAAGTCTTTATATGAACATCCTCCTATCTTGAGTTTCTTAAATTCTTTACGAACCCCTACATCAGCGTTTGATTCATGCATACTCTCTTCCTCATGTGAAGGTCGAGTACGGGGTTTAGAAACAGATTTACGGGAAGGATTTTTAGATTGAGTATGTTTTGTTTGCCTAGATCGTGATCTATTTTCAGATTTTTCCTGAACAGCTTTTCTGATCATTTGTTGTATTTGATTCATGTATTTATCGGGAATCGGTTCCTCTCATTCTTTTTCAGGACCTTTCCCTTTCACTTCACGTCTCTCGGCTTCCTTTCGGGAGGCCTCTCGATTATCACTTTGTCGAGACATATTTTTATCTTTTATTCTTTTTATCTGAAATTTTAACACATTTCTTTTCTTAATATACAAATTTATTTATTTCACAATCATATACATATCATAAATGATATGTATATTTCTTTACAACTTAATTATATATCGTTTTAACGATATATAAGGTCCTATCTTTATTGCTTATGATACATATATCACACATATCATACAAACTATATTACACGCATAACTT
Source organism: Bidens hawaiensis (assembly GCF_021521415.1). Classification (NCBI taxonomy): domain Eukaryota; kingdom Viridiplantae; phylum Streptophyta; class Magnoliopsida; order Asterales; family Asteraceae; genus Bidens; species Bidens hawaiensis. The sequence goes on along the minus strand of NW_027491405.1, from coordinate 408,903 downwards.
CACACATCATCTTCATTTCCTCAATCCTTCATAAACTTCTTCACAACTTTGGTGAGCTTGTTTCATTTGCGAAGAAGCTTGTTTCTCATCTTCTTCTTTTTCTTTTCATCCCTAGCAATCTTTTTCCTAAGGTCAGCAATTTCGTGCAAGGATCGATCCAAATGCTCCTCCTGGGACTGAGGCATGTCAGTCGGATACCCATATCTTGGAGGTGGGTCGCGGTAACCCATCATCACAACATCATAGTGGTTCTTGGGATCAGGGTATGGAGTTGTAGTCTCTTCAGAAGGATAATTGAAGAATGCATCGGCTGCTTCATTCTGTTCACGAATTTTATTGGTCTGTTCTTCAATGGATGGAATCTCGCTTTGATATGGTGGGAAGCTTGATGATGCTTTTCCTTTGAGTTCATGGTGGAATTTCATGTATGGATCGACAGAACCATAACTTGGGGCTGAGTGTTGTTCTTCTTCCGGTGTAGTCACTTCATTCGGGTTTTCCGGATATTCCTCCTCTGGGTCAGTTTCCTCTTCTGATTCCTCTTCTTGTTCAAGTTCCTCTTCGGTCATTGCCGGCATATGAATCTTCTCGTATGGCATTGTCACCTTCATCTTGGGTTTGTGAGACGGTCCTGTTTTGTTGACGTGGGAATCGGCAGAATCCATTGTTGATGTGCCAGTATGCCACCTCCGTTGATCGGAGTGACATTGCATCCAATCGGATGATGAAGAAGACTTCGGTTCCTCCTTGATTGGGATATTTGAGAGGAAAGCATACGAAGGATGAGGATTTGGCAAATATCTGGTCGGGTAGTGTTGTGGCTCTTCGGATGGTTGATACATCGGTAAACTTGTGGGATGATAGGTAGAGTGTCTTGGGGGTTGATTGTTTGATGTGGAGTATTGTCTAGGTGGTAAATTGGACTTGGGTTGGGGTTTTGTTTAAGTTCTTCATTGAAGAATGATTCAAAGTAATCCTTGCTCATGATGCCTTGTGAAAATTTGTAATACTTCTTTGCTCTTCTTACATCATTGTCATAATATTCCATTAATTCTTCAGGGACATCTTTCGGGTGGTATAGATTGTAGAGAGGGAAAGAAAGGGTTACCAACCAATCTTATCCCTATTTCAAATAAACAAATAATATTTTCTACGCTTGGATCGAAGCTTGGGTATTATTTTATGATACCCAATTCACTAAGATCGATGGCTCTGATACCAACTTGTCACACCCCCATTCTAGGCCTATGAGTGTGAAACATAGTTGGTACCATATTTGTAAAGAAATCAGAGTAGCGGGTTTTAGCGGAAGTCTTTATAAAAACATAAGGATTGATATTATAAATAGTTACAATACAAAAGACGAGACAAAAGTCTCGTTTAGTATTTACTTGTCACACCCTCAAAATCCACTAACGGAGTTTTACCATCAGAGGGTGTGAACTAACAGGATCGGAATCATTAGTTATAATCAAACCATAAAAACGTTTAAATGAAAATAAGTGTGGAAGCGAAAAACCAAAAGACAAAAGTTGCGTAACGCAGGACGACTTAAAATCCGATGACAACATTTTAAAATCAGTTTGCATAAACAAAAGCGTTTTCAACAATGCATGATCCTATACCGCGCGCCCGCCTCGGCTACCTGAGAATAACATACTAAAAGTGTCAACACGAGGTTGGTGAGTTCACAAGTTTATATAAAATAAAGCGTTTAGCGTTTGCGTTCAGCGTTTTGCGTTTAGCGTTTTGTGTTTAGCGTTTTGCGTTCAGCGTTTTGCGTTACCAGATAGTGTTATGTCAATTATATATCTATAGGTAGCTAGCCTATAAAACAAGTATTACTAAGTGTTCGACACCGAAGCTGACTGTTTATCATTTGCCTTGCCACCAGGTCTATCCCGACCATGGTATGTGTTTAGCCAAGATTACACCCACTCGACCTCCAGTCGAGTTTAGCGTTGGGTGGGGTTTGTCAAACCCAGTAGTACTACTCAACAATGACTCGCTATTATCCAATACTAAACGGTTCGATGTGAATGAAGGACTTTAGTTATTGTGTTTGCCACTTAGTCTTTACAAGTGATATATAATTTATATTAACAAAATCTTAAATGTGTTTTCGGAGTATGTTATCTCCCCAAGTGAAAAGCGTTTGAAAATAGTTTAGAGGGGTAAGTGAACTCACTGTTTGCGAAGAATTCCCAAAAATAAATCACCAAGTGATGCGCGTCACAGAAAACTCTCTCTAGCGTTCTAAAACAACAAAGAGATTTTCTAATTGTCGGAACTATTAACGAGTCTCTAGACCCGGCACGTAGTACCTATGCAAATATCACGTTTCGTGTTTCGTTTGTGAATCGTGTGTGACTTAACAAGTACATTTGTGATACGATACATGTGTGAACAATTATTTACGTGTCATGTATTAATAATGTACATCACTAGCAACTATTCCCCACAGGGGAAATTTGGTTAAAACACCACAGTAATTTAGCAAGTATTCCCCGCAGGGGCAATTTGGTCAAAACATAACAATTAACTAGCAATTATCATGTTTCATGCATTTTCACAAAATTCAGCAGCTAGTTTCACCGAGACAGAAATTCTACTTGAAAGATTATACTATACAACTGATCATAGCATCTCAATTAATTAATAAAAAATCATCACAAAAGCATACATGTATTAGGTTTCCAGAACATATTTTATTTTATTTTTATTCCACATGTGTTTCTCACAATGATCAAAACATTACAGCAAACTCATAACAGTCAAATTCATGCGCAACAGAATGCTATTTGAAATTCTCGTTAAATGAAAAATCCAACAAATGCAAGACCAATTGGGTTTGGTTCTTAACTCAACAAGTTAACTTCCAGAAGTGAACCAACCCATTTGGCCTTATAGTTCATGAGATATAATATTTACAAAACAACCTAAAAGCAGGTCTAAAAACTCAGCTTTGCACAACGTTTTTGTAAAATCATAAAGGTTAACTTTTACACGTCCAAAAATTGCAAATTTATATTCTTTAGAAACTAGACTCAACCTAGTTTACTGTAGTATCAATAAGCTCAACAATTTTCACATTTACATCCCGATACAGTCAATTGAACATCAACAACACATTCTGTCCAGAAACTGTTTGCAACAAAACTCAACATATTAGCCATTTATAAACCATAATTCCTTCATATAACATCCTAGACAGCATAATCACTATCCATGCACATCAATTACACATTACATCCATGGTTAGGGTTTTATTTGAATTCAAAATCAAGAACACAACGATTAACATGTAATAATACCAATTCTAGTTATCATATCACAATCAATCCATCATCAATCAAGATAAAACATATGAACACATATACATATGAAAATCGGACCTAGGGTTGTAATTATACCTTCAAAAACACCAATACAAGCAAGAGGAAGGTAGAAGATGGCTAGAAACGGATGTAGGATGCTTCAATTGTGAAAGACAAGATCAAAAATCAAAGGAAATGTGTGTGTATGTGAGCCGATCGCAAGGGAGACAAAGGGGGGGCTGGCCGTCGGTTATGAGGGAGAGAAAGAGAGGCTAGGGTTTTAGTTTAATATTATTTAATAACAATCATGTTACATCTAGGTCCCTCCACTTTCAAATGTTGCTTTTCTAGCTTAATTAACTAGTTCTAGCACATTGAGTTAACGTTTATAACAATGGTATCACATAACACATAAGCCTAACACATAATTATCACATAATTATTGTTTTGGCGTTTTTCGTTTATTCACCAATCGTTTGCGTCAACTCGTTTGCGTTTCGGTGCAAATCCCGAAAGACTACACATGTAGTAAGTGTCAAGCGTCATTTAAACCCTAGTTTAAATGTAATGAGGTGTGCGTTATAGATTCAGTGATCTTTAAGTTTAAATTGACGGAGTTGAGTTAACGGAGTTAACCTGAAATTGACGATTGTCACATTACTTGTTTATAGTTTACAAAACCACCATGTTTTAATATTTACACAAAATTATCCGAGCCATCGGATTCTAGAGCTTCTTCGTCCTTCAAGCTCTAATCTTGATTACCTGTAAAATGTAATTAAAATACGTCAACAACGGATGCTGGTGAATATGCTGACGCTAAAATATTTTCTTTACTTAATTAACCCTCGAGACCACGTAAGTCTCGGCCCATCTTGGCTTAGGAATAATCAAGTTAAAACAATCATCATAAACTCGAGTCTCTGCACTAGGTCATGACATAACTTAGGTACCATAAATATACACATGGCCATTCCCCACTCGGACGTAACTTAGGTCCGGCCCATCGTGGCTGGAGGTCGTGACCAAGCGTGGTGCGATGTGCCCACCGCATTCCACATATGTAAGGATCCAGACAAACGTATACCATAGCCTGAGGGCTGGCTTATACTCTTATTTATAATGTTTTTAGAGACACGAAGCCTCATGTAAAGTTTTACACATAACATGTTTGTTTGTTTGAAAACAAGTTTGTAAAAGTGGGGCGTATTCACCTTTTCAATGGGATCGGCTTCCAACACCGTCTGTTAGTCTTTCCTTCGCTATCTCGCACCTATAGTACGAGTATAACATTCATTAGTCGGATACACGATTCGGCTTAAGACCTTTAATCTTATTTATCTCGATGAACCTTTAGTTCATAATCTCTTTTTACTTTAAAACCTTTAGTTTTAATAGTAGTTTATAAACCTTTAGTTTATTCATAAAACCCAACGTTTCTTCTTCATTAAGAAACGTATTTCTTTCTTTAATATTTAAGTATACTCATTATACTTAAATAATATATATTTCATAACAAAGAATAATCTTATATATATATATATATATATATATATATATATATATATATATATATTTATACTTTATCTTTCTTTTCTTTACTTTCTTTGTTATATCTTTCTTTGTTTATCGAGAATAACTTCGACTTGGGTATTAAGCCGTTGTAATATTTTATTATTATTTTGGTCAGGCATTATGCCTACCTTGCTTGGATTAGAAATACCCTTCACACTCGGGCAGCACTTCGACTCTATCCTTCTTATCAACACACGCTTGTTCAACCCTTGATACGCTTATCGGGACACTTTTGGCATGTACTTCGAGGAATTCACCGGGTCGTCGGGCAGCACTTCCTTCTTGTTAGAGATGTCGGGGAGTGGTATGGAAATCGAGGTAACGGGCACAGAAAATGAGGTTTTGGAGCACGTTTATCAAGGTAGATTAGTGGCACGTAGTTCGAGGTAGTGAGAAAAAGTTAGAGAGAGAGTAAGTGTGTGAAATTTTGTGAGTTGGGAATTAATCCCGTGGCTGCTATTTATAGAGCCAATTTTGGACCCCATCGCGGTACGCGATGGGTCACTTGGCAGACCTATCGCGTACCGCGATATAGGTCTGCTGAGTCAGTGTATAGACCTGCCACGTTTCAACACGTGGCAGGCGCCGAACCACGTGGCGACACGTGGCGGACGTGTTGCCACGTGGTGACACGTGGCGGCAGGCGTTGCCACCGTGTGCCACATGGCACACGTGTCACCATGTGTCAGATACCCCATCGCGGTACGCGATGGGGCTCCCTTCTGATCCATCGCGTAGCGCGATGGGTCAGGAAATCAGAATTTACAAGTTAGTCCCTGAAGTTTGGTTATTGGCAGAATTGGTCCCTTAACTTTGAAAATTGACATTTTGGCCCGAATTTTACGTGATGTTACACACGTCTTGTCAGTTGTCCACAAAAAGTTTCTCTCTCCGCCACGTCAACATAATTATCCAAAATTTTCATACTCCAAAAAGCGTTATAAAATCTCAAAAATATCTTCTAAAGATATTTTCATCAAACAAGTAGAATATTCACAAAAGACAAAAAGCGCTTCTTCATTAATTATCCAAAAAATAATTACAAAAACAGGAAGAAAAAATTACAAGTTACAGAACATCTAAGCCTATCCTAAGGGTTTGAGGCCGACGGGTTTTCCGGGGCCTTCGAAGACATATCTTCCGAAGAATCATCCTCAGATTCATCACCAAGATAGCTCTTCAAAAGTTGTACGCCGTCATCTGCGGAAGCAAACTTCGGAAGCATACCTTGTAAAGGGAAGACTAAAGTGTCGTGCTCTCTAACCCGGTTAGCACGATCTTGTTTGACATTTACACCATGTAGCGGATGGTCTTTAAATGTGCGGTTACTTCGAGCATAATTTACTCCTTCGTGAAAACCCATAACACGCCCAAGCGAAGAAGAAGCAGCCATCACATTAACAAAACTGTCATTAAGCTCCTTACTTCCCTTGATATGGCGGACGACCTGTTGGGATAAAAACATAAGTTCTCATTATTAAAGTGAGAATGAAACAACAAGTGATAAAGTATAACTTACAGCATCAACTCCCCGAGTAAGGAACCACTGACGGTCCTGCTCCGCACGCTCTGGCCGCACTCAGAACTCTTTGGATTCCAAAGTGGCTTCCTCATGAGCTTGAAGGAGAGAGTCATAGGCAGTTTTAATTTCAGCAGCACTCTGGTGCTTAAGATCGACTCGCTCCTTCTGCAACTTTAGCTCCGCCTCAAGATCATGGATCCGAGCACCCTGAAGGGCTACTTGATTTTCCAATACAAAATTGGCTTCTTGAGCGCGGGCCAAGTCATCTTTTTCTTTTTGAGTCTTCGCCCGAGCAGCTTCAAGAACGGAATTTTGTTTTTCACAAGCTTCCTTCCATCGGCGAGCAGCGTCAGCATTGCGATCTTGCTCACTCTTAAGGGCAATTTCCGCGTCGGCCTGCTTCCATTTAGCAGTTTGGGCAGCAATACGATGCTCCTCAGCCTCTTTCTTGGCAATCTCAGCCGCCCGACGAGCTTCTCCCACTTTCCCACCTAGAGTATGCCACTCACTTAAGACCTCCTGACTACCGGCCAAGGCATTAGCCAGATGATAAGAAACATTCGTATGAAGGTCATGGCGGGAAAGGTCACGTTGATACGTCATCTCAGCAGGTGGCATACAATGATCGATAAAGTCCATACAGGTCCTAGGATGAGAAAATCGGGACCCGTTAGTAATGTTCCAGGGAGGAACAAACAGTTCATGTGTATCACCCAAGTTCTTATCCCCGAAATAATGGGAACTCGAAGGTTTAAGACGAGTTGGGGTGGAAGAAGGTTGTTGTGGAGGAGGTCGAAGAGGAAGTTCTTCGGTCTGGAAATTCTTCTCATTAATAGCAAGATTGTCCTGCTGATCCCCAGTAATACTCCCAGACTGAAAAAGATAGTCGAAGCGAGTATCATGGTCAGACTGGTCCTTAAGACCATCCGTCGAGGCACCAATCGGAGGAGTCGGCATCCTCTCATCTACAGTAACCTCAATTAGAGGAGAAGTTGACCGATCCTCCGTATCAACAACATTAGGCGGGGTAGATGGTTTATCCCCCGCCACTCCTCTGGAAAAAGGGGATGACTGTTTCTCAATATGAGGAGTTGGTGTAGGTAACTTTTCAGATGTATCTTCACTAAAGATTAACAGATCTGCATAACAAAGTTACACTTAGCCAAACACTCATAAAAGAATACAAATATTTAAAGGTCAACACGTACCTTCAACGGTATCTATGCGGTCGGAAAGGCTGTACTGTGGCTTTTTAGGATGGCGAATCTTTCGTTTTTTCTTCGATGGTCCCGTCTCAGCATCCGCAGCCTTAGTACCTGTTTGGCCCGCTTGAGAAGCTATGAAAGCTCTCTTTTTCTCCAATTCTGCCAATAAAGATGAGACAGAGGAAGGTTCAGAAGCATCCTCCTCTTCAGAAGCAGAAAATGTAGAAGCATCGCCATCATCATCGCTTGACGATAAAATGGCAATCATTCCATCGGAAGTAACAGCAGTAAGGGGAAAAGGGTTTAGAACGTACGCACCTATTTCAAAGGTGGCATCCGAAATCATAGGTCCAGCTCGTATTTTCTTTGGAAAAAGAAATTGGGATTTGGTCTTTTCAAGGATAGGTTGGTTTCCCGCCTCGCGGATGCTCTTGCGGACACAACCCCTGTTTTCTAAAAGAGCATTAAAGATAGAACTCCGACCTGAAAGAGATGGAAACTTAATTATAAAATATTCAAAGAAGAGAAGAGGCAATAAAATATAACTTACGCTCATCCAGATCCGCAAAAATAGGTTCCATGAACTCCGTTGGCCACAAACGACTCATGCCTGCCCACACTAAAGTTTCTTCTGGCAAGGCATGCATGGGTGAAGGCTCCATGGAAAGAATACGATACCACTCATGACCTTCATGAGCAGCTATGACAACCTCCGGAAGGGCGGAATTCACAGGGCGACGAACCATGGACAGAGGCACCACGTCCTCAGATATCCAAAAGAATTTGTTACGCCAGTCTGTAGACAACTTTTCAACTTCATACCCATAACTCCGGTCGGAAAATCCTTGACACGTATACCAACCATTACGGTTAGTAAGACGGTAAAAAACTAGAAATCGATCAAGGTGGGGTACCATGTCATGTGCTATACATACAAATTCGTAATGACGAATTCGCATCATAGCACGTGGATGTAGCTGAGATAAATGGATCCCATAAGCAGTTAAAAATCTCTCAAAAAATTTTGTTATGGGAAAACGGAAATTCCCATAAGCAAAATAATCAGCATACACAGTCATTTTCCCAGGCGGTGGGAAACTGGCAATAGAACCAGGGGAAGGAAACTCTGGCCCCCATTCAGGAGGAATACCGTACGTCTCCAGCAGCTTTTCATATTCCGAATAATCCCATGAAACATCTATTTCATCAACTTCAGTCTGTACGTTCGACATTATAATGGAATACAATCTGATAGAAGAAAGATATATGAAAAGTTCAGAAAAATGATGAAGATAATCAGAAGAAAAGAGCGATAAAAATTCAAAAAGAATAGGCCTCTCCTTATTTATACCCATCGCAATTAATGCGATGGGATATGAACAGTAGAGAGAGAAAACCATCACCCAACCAGTGACTGCCACGTCACGCGGGAAATTCGAAAAAGAGAAAAAGTTGCACAGTCGGGTACAGTGGCAGCCGTCGAAAACGTTCCATCATCTGTTCACGCGCCTGCGAGTGGTCAACTTGTCTTTTTTTCATGATTATCCATACCAACAGAAGATATTTCCTACCTTATTCCAAAAGACTCAAAAACCCCCAACATACATTAAGTCCAGAATTTCACCCGCATAAAGACTTCACACGGAAGAAACACTGGACTGGGGGGACTTATAGAGGTAGGGTACCAAAAAGACCCAAATACCCTTAAGTACCACCCGCGGGTCACAAAGAATGATCTTATAAGCCACCCGCGGGACATATGGATCACCCGCATATCACGATAGAGGAAGAACGTCCTCATAACACGCGCGGAAGCATCCTGGCATCCTCAGAAGTCATCCGCAGGGTAGGACATCTGTCCGCCTAAACAACCAGAAGACAGTGCTAGCGGGACAGCTGTCACCAATCAAGTACTCTCTAGAAGAAGGTTTACGATTCTTACTTGGGGAATACGTGACATACTAACCAATGAACAAAGGACACCTGGCCAGGTTGTTATAACCGTGCACATGGCCAGGGTATGATCCGTCCTATCATTTGGCGACACGTGTCCAGGTTGTTATACCCATGTATATGAGACGTATATCTCAACCTATCACAAGAGGACACGCGTCCAGGCGGTTATCAAAGATCTTCTAGAAGAGGACAACTGGCTCAATCACATTCCTACATCCTTCGGCTATAAATACCTTGTCAAACGGTATGAGGTATTCATTCATTCACCTATATTCGGACTATACTTAGTCTTTGTACTTCAGTACTTTCTCCACTACGAATGTTACTGATTCTCACGCCGGAGGGTGGTTACATGAAGACCCCCCCCCCCTCTTGTCCTTCCTGTAAAGAGACTCACGGTGTCTGTTTTGCAGGTTTTTATCATTGGACTTTGGGAAGTAGTACTCATATCGTGGTAATAGTTATCGTATTGTACCTTGTGGACTCATTAGATCCAGGACCCATACCCGGGGATCGGATCTGTGTTTCTTCAATGACCATGACCTTTATAGTCTTTGTGATGGGATCACTGATTTTAAGTTTGAAGACAAGAGTTATATGATATCTGTGAAGAAAAGCATGAGGCAGCACAACAGGATTCAGAATTAGGGTTTCCAAAACAAAACACAAGAAGCACCTTTCAAGAAACATCGATGCTTCTGTTGCAATCAACTAGGTCGTCATAAAAAGGTATGCCGTTTAAGGGTTCATTTTTCTGAATTTATCATACAAGGAACCAACGGCCATAGTTGGGATGACATTTGGTTCGTTAGTCTTACATCACGTAGGAGGAATGTGTGTAGCAATAAGAATCTGTTTAAAACCCTAAGAAAATCCTACGGAGTTGATCAGTTGATGAACGAATACTTGTTAAGTGTGGACTTGCTTACCAATCAAGGTTTTTAAATCACTTTCAAAGGAACATCTGGCTCCATAGAAAAAAAACACTTGATCCACTTTTTCTAAATCCACCAAAGAACTTTGGGAGGATTATTTTGAACAGTTATATCAAAATGAAACAAAGAATGATAAAAGAGGCCAAGATGTCAATCAATCAATCATACCCAGTGGAGTCCCACCAATAGCCAAGCTATAAGTAGGGTCTGAGGAGGGTGGATGTAGGCACACCGTACCTCTATCCAACGGGATAGAGAGGTGGCTTCCAAGGAGACCTTCAGCTCTAGACTACATTTGTATGAGGCAATATAAAATGAAATCGAAGTTCCACTATAATATAGTTGATAATAGCACGTAATAAAAATGATAATACTATATATATATAGATATATATATAAATATATATATACGAAAATAAAATATCAGTGTGTGACAAAAAATAAGGTAAATAGAAATCCATAAAGTATTCATTTCTCCCTAAAAATCCTTAACTTTAAAAAGAGGCCAAGATGCAAAGGGAAAAACGCACGCGAAAGAAATATACACCGTTAGAGATTTGAGGGATTGTTTTATCATGTTGGATTTCGTTCAAGTTGCCACGAATGTGGAAAACTACAAAGATACATTTAGTGTAAACTTTGCTAGAACGGTGAAGTGGTTTCTAGAAGATATTTTGAAGGCAAAAATAGTTACCATGCCACCTTTCTAGAATGGAACAAAGTTGATTTATTTGAGTTTTCTGCTGTGGTATACACTATGGGAGGCACAGAGTTGGTGTTAAGAAATGAATTTTGGGGGAGTTGTCGATGAAGGAATTGAAGCCTTACTGAGTCTAGAAATAAGGACAATATATCTGAAGTATTTAGATATGCTGGAATGGTACTATGTTGAATTTGTAGGTAAAGTGCTGAACATAAGATGGTGAATCAAGCAAAGATGAAGATACCCGTAAAAGAAGATGGAAACGAGGCTGCTCGAGATGAAGGAAATGCAAAGGTTAAATTCAAGAAGAAAAGTTTGGTTCAAGAATTTGGAAGGATGATGCGGTGAAAGATGAATAAAAGATCTTATGTGTAATTTAAGGGCAGAATTGTAAACAGGTAAACGCTCGTGTGTGTGTGTATATATATGTAATGAGTGCAATGTAGCCATTGAATCAACTTTATTGTGGCGTTAGGAATAGTACGAGGAAGATAATCTATAGACTCGGATATTCAATAAAGGAAAATACAGATAATAGATTTGGAGAAGGACCTATAGACTTAGTATGTCACTATTGGTTTTGTGTTGCTTTCGCATTAATTCAATATAACTAGAGGCCGGTATTCTACTTTTTAACATTTTCTTATCGGTCATGTTTGTTAAATTGAAATTACAGATTCTGTAAGAAGGATGTGTTGATGTTTGATGAGCCGAAATATTAGATTAAAGTCCTCCAAAATTTATAAAAAATTCGGATGCCGTCCAGCTTTCACCCTAACCATTTGGCCATCAGGCTCATCGTTTTATACACATACAGTGGCAATTAAACCATGGTAAAAATTGCACGGTGGAAGTATACACATAAGATCAATGATACACTCCTCGTTAGATTGATCATCACTTGATTCTCATAACTTACTAATTTGAATTCTGAGTGACATAATTTCATTCAACGTGAACAATGTTAGGATATATAAAGATATGATTAAATTGATACAGCTTAGTAGAATTGGTGACAATATATATATATATAGAGAGAGAGCAATATTAAAATAAGAAGTAGTTTTTTCCTAAAAAATATAGGAAGTAATTTTAGCCGTTAGATCTAATATTTTATATAAGGGTAAGATTGTAAATAGCCATATCATTTTAATTATGTAGTTAATAACAATTTAATTGTAATCCCTATTTTTTTGGAATCAAACCTATAACACAACCAAACTCCACACATTCACAATCACCAATCATACGGGAATCCATCGAAAAATAAGGCATAGCAACCAAACACCTACAAAACACAATCATACACATCACTGAACAATCACCAACCACACATTAAAAAAAATCAACCAAACACCAAACCACCAATATCACACTATCAAACACACCACTGAATCATAGCCAATCACACAAAAACACATTAACCAAATAACACACCACCAACATACCCCTATCAAACCTCAACTGTTTTCACCCTCAACCACAAGAAACACATCAACTGATGAATATACCAAACCCTAGAGTTTGGGGGTTTTCAGATTACTAGTTGAAATTGTTTTTTTTACACTTATCTTCTTTCTTCATCAACAATGTTGACACATTCATCGGCGATTTCGTTTCCATTATATAGAAATACGGAAACATAATTATTAGTAACAAACAATAGTCGTGGTCGGGATCGTGTAATCAAAAACACTCCGATGTTGTAACAGAAGGCAGGCCTACCTTCAAAAAAACTTCAATTGATTTGAAAAAAAACACACACCTAATTTTATATTTCCCTGATGAACACACCCTGTTTCTCTTTTCTTTTTCCTCTTCGAGATGCGAGCTATGAAAAATATACAAATTCAAACAGGTGAGAGAGAGAGAGAGAAATAATCTGAATAACAGGACTTTCCAAAGAGAAATAGTTGACAAAATTGTCTTTTTTACCCCTTACTCCCTTTATTTAAGCCACGAAATAAAACACCCCCTCAAATAAACACGCTTTACATCTACACTCTTAGATCATATATGTAACGTATCAGATTACTTCTTACACTTTTTAGACATACTTCATTTTTTATTTTAACCCCACCCTATATATATATAAACGAAAACATAAAATCCTACGTGTCGCGATACGGTCGCTCCCCCTTTTTTTGGAGTCATCAGATTTGCTTGATTTTTAAATTAAGGGTTCTCATGCATTTAACATGAATTCATGGGTATGGGCATTATCAAACCCAAATATTTTTAAACGGGTTATAACATCTCAATAAATTAAAAACTAATCTCACCAACTATTTGATATAAAAATCCTATAAAGTAGGGATATACTAAAAATTAATATCTGATTTATTTAAAAAAAAGATATATACTATTCATAATTAAAAAATCAATTTTATAGTAAAAAAATAAACGGCTATTGAGCCTCATCAAACTCATATAACTTTTAAACCGTGTTATAACATCTCATTTATTTGTGAAACAGTTTATCATTATACTAAAAGTATATTATTAACTTTCATATAATAAAAAAAATTCAAAAAAAATAAATATTAGAAACAAATAATATAAAACATACCCCCGTAATACGGGGGAAACTATAAATCAATCATATATATATATAATATATATATATAGATATATATATATATATATATATATATATATGATCATGATCATAAGAGAACTTTTTTAAAATTGAGAACTATGAGAACCATTTTAAACCACAAAAAACCCAAAAATTAAAATATATATATATATATATATAATATTGACAAAAGATGAATACCATAAAAAGACAATCGTAAAATATGTGTGTTATGACAATTATCAATTGCACCTCTTTAGAAAGATATGTGATGCTATACTCCGGCTAACTTGGCCTGCTGGGAAAAGTTCAAGTCAAAGTTGCTGAACACAATAAATAATTTATCATGTATGCATGACTTGGTCACCATAATATAAAAAAAATATTTGCCTCTTTCAAGCTCACTTTTGATTTGTCAACACGAAATTGATTCCAGAATTAGCATACCGGTTTGAATTTATCATGTAACAAGGTACTGATGGAAAACGTCTTAACATACAAGACACACAACAAATATTTAAAGACACACTTAAAAACATGACTGTATCTTTAAACAGGATCGAGTGGATATATTTGACCATGAACCCGTCTGCATGTAAATTGTAGACCAAATCATAGTTCAATTTGTTTTTTCATGTAGCAAATTTGAAAATTATAAAACCTATTTTAATTCTATAACCAAACTCATGAATATTCAGCTCAACAAAAAAGCTGTACAAATGCGATAAGCTTCTGTTGTAGATAGTTTTGTTAACCAGCGTCTCTGACTCATGTTCATGTAATCTTCAAGAAACAACAAAGCCTGCAACTTCTCAAGCAATTGTTTACAATCATGGTGCTCTCACGGACCCATCTGATCACATCGTTCCTTCTTGTCTTCATGATTCCATCAGTAGCTTCACTTACCTTCAATTTGACAAATATTGGTCCATCAAATCAGAATCGGGACATAGTTTCAGAAGGTGAAGGATCTTACATCTCCAACGATGGAATCCAGGTGACCCCGGATGGGATTGGTTCTAATCGGAACCAGAAATCCGGGAGGGCGACATATATCAGACCACTTCATCTTTGGGATAACCAATCCGGTGAGCTAGCAAGCTTCTCCACCAATTTCACTTTTGTGATTGATTCAAATGGGAAAGATCTTATGGTGATGGCCTCACATTCTTTCTTGCTCAGAATAATTTGGTGATTAAGTCCAGGGGGAGCCATGGGGCTTTCAATAAATAGCACAACCGCTGTGGCGATTAATCAATTTGTTGCTGTGGAGTTTGATACATTTTCGAACCGTGGTTGGGATCCAGTAGACGGTATGAATATTTCCATGGGTGATCATGTGGGTATCAGTATTAGCTCTCTTGTTTCTGTTAGGTCTCAGAGATGGTTTAGCAATATAACTGGCGGGCGAGTTTGTCGAGCTTGGATTAGGTATGATTCAGTTTCCAGTAACCTTAGTGTTTCATTCACTGGTTATCGAAACAATACAATCGTGCGCCAAGATGGACTAGTTTACACAGTTGATCTCAGGAGAGAGTTGCCCGAATGGGTTTTATTCGGGTTTTCAGCAGCAACTGGATCTCAATTCCAAAAGAATAATGTGAGATCTTGGACTTTCGATAGTTCGGATTTACAGATTGATGAAAATAACAAGATACCACAAAGCCGGGGCCGGATCTAGGAGAAAAAAAAAAGCAGCAAACTTGGATTAATAGTTGGAATACCTTTGGTAGTTATTTTTCTTTCAATTGTCCCCCTTGTTTTGTGGAGGCGGAAGAAGGCCAGGGAACATGAAGCAGAAGAAAACTCAGTTGATGTTGAAATGAACAATGAATTTGAAATGGGCACAGGGCCCAAAATATATTCATACGATGAATTAGCTCATTCGACCAGTGACTTTGCAGAGAAAGAAAAGCTTGGAGAGGGAGGTTTCGGTGGAGTTTACAGAGGTTTCCTAAAGGACTCGGGCACATTTGTTGTAGTTAAAAGGGTGTCGAAGGGTTCCAAACAAGGGATGAAGGAGTATGCATCAGAGGTGACGATCATTAGTCGATTAAGGCATAGAAATTTGGTGCAACTCGTTGGATGGTGTCACTAGAAAGGTGAGCTCCTTCTTGTTTATAAATATATGGAAAACGGAAGCTTAGATTCCCATATTTTCAAAGGGAAGAGCATATTGACATGGGGAACAAGGTTTAAAATAGTGCATGGGCTGGCATCTGCTTTGTTGTATCTACATGAAGAATGGGAGCAATCTGTTTTGCATAGAGATATTAAATCAAGTAATGTGATGTTGGATTCGAATTTCAATGCGACGCTTGGTGATTTTGGGCTAGCAAAGTTGGTTGATCATGAGAAAGGCTCGCAAACAACAATGTTGGCAGGCACCTTGGGTAATATGGCTCCTGAATGTGTAATCACGGGAAAAGCGACTAAGGAATCAGATGTTTATAGCTTTGGAGTTGTTGCATTAGAAATAGCTTGTGGTCAAAAACCAATTGAGTACAAGGCTAAAGAAAAACAGGTACGATTAGTAGAATGGGTTTGGGAGCTCTATGGAACTGGGACACTTTTAGAAGCAGTTGACCCGAGTCTAGGGAACAACTTTGAGGTAGAAGAAATTAATCGCATACTGATCGTTGGGTTATGGTGTGTGCATCCTGACACTGAATCTCGACCATCAATGAGAGAGGCCATTAAAGTACTAAACTATGAAGCTTCCCTACCTTTACTACCCTCAAAGATGCCTGTAGCATCTTATTTAACACCTCAAGTGTCGTCACTATCTGATGTCTCCTCTATCATCCAATACCAATCATCAAGAAGCATCACAAAAAGTGAATCATCAAAGTAAACAATTGTTTCTTCTTCTCCCACATCTATATCACTATTACATTCATCGTAATGAACTAAACTAGTTATATGTGGAGATTTTTTGTTAAGCATCTGAAAACTTTGCCGAAATGTTTAGAAATACATAAGCATGATTCGGTTTTAAAGTTTTGACGGTAACGGTCCAGTTTATGGTTTCAAGCATGGTGCCGGCCATGTAAACTGAACCGGCAGTATAACATTTGTTTTATTCTTTTCATTTTAGGAATATAACTATATATGTATATACCAAATTCATGAAAAATCGTTATTACTTTACAAATTTGTTAGACTGAACCGAACCGTCAAATTGTAAAGTCATGAAAGCTGGTCAGGTTTTTTTAGGCAAGTGTACCAATCGTATATGTAGTATAGTATCGGTAAGAACCAAGTATCGATCCATGGACACGATAGTTCTTGATACTAAATCTTTCCTAATGTCTAACCGGCGAAAATAACAAGTTGGTTGGTTTAACTAAAATATCATGCAAATTATAACAACTAAGCTAAAGACCACAAAAGCAAACGATCAAGGAAGAATATCACTTTAATGTTGAATCCGTTTAGCTCACAAATGATAACAATTATGTATACATGGCAAGACCACAAAACGCAAGTAACTAGAATCTCGCTAAAATATCTAATCATGTGACTTGTTGGAAAGTTAGAATGAAAGATACAAACTAACCACCTAAAGTCATTAAATTAGGATGAGTGATACGATTATGTCAATGTCATGATGGTATGGACTAGTTTCCTATCATGGGTGAGTTATCCAACAACTCATTGGGAAGATAACATGAAAAACACATAATCCATCTAAAGTTGGTTAAACTAAGCAGTAATCATACACTTCTTCAACTTATAATGTTCATATCAAGATTACATAAATTAGATGTTCGTGTCAACAAACCCTAGATAGACATATCACTTAACATGAACATTCATAACAAATACTTTTGTCTTTCCAAACATACGCATAAGGATGCACATTCAAGAGTTTATCATGAATAATCAATAATCAAGACTTCATTCACCATTCCTAGTTCAAAAGCCATAGACTAGCTTAAAAATATACAAATCCATGAGTGGATGCTTAAATCATGATTTTTCCAACATTACATAACCAAACAACCACAAGTCTTGAATATCATGACATAACAAGCCTTTAAAATCACAAAACCAGTAAAGAATAATAATGAAATGCTATAACACTAACACAATCCTCGCCAATAATCCATGAATACCATCAATTATTAATAAACTTCATCTATATCAAAGAGATAACAAAGAGTTTAGCTCATCATGAGCTCAAGAACAACATCCAAGATTGAAAAGATATTAAAATTCATGGTAAATTCAAGAATAATCAAACCAAGAATCCAAGCTAGATGATGGATGATGCTTATCTTCATGTTGGAATCCTTCAAAGTGCTTGTTATTGGATGGAAATCACCAAGATTTTGAAGTTAAACAGTGGGTTCAAAACTCTATGGGACTCCCCTTTTCTTGATGCTTGTTCTTTATATAAATAAAAGAGACATGATCATGTTTGGAGCAGAACATGATCATGTTAAAACAAAATACTAGATCTAGCATCCCATTGGTCATTGCAAGTTACGAGATGTTAAAAGAGTGTACATGCTAATGAAAATAGATAGCATGAATTTGGAACTCAGATATGGAGAAAGGTGGAACATGATCATGCCATTTCAAAGACATGGTCATGTGTGAAAGTAACTGACATGGCCATGTTTATCTATGAACATGATCATGTGTTGCTATCTTCATTTTATTCTTCACATAACATCCAAAATCTAATAAATAACCAACCAAACCCTGGAAAAATCACAAATCAATAAATAAGTATATAATCTCGTGATATTTCCAACAAATGTGCATGATACGGGGATAAAATCGAGCAATAAATATGTGTAATTTTAAGCACATCACCAACCTTAAAACCTTTATCACATACTTGTGATATGCTCAAAAGGTTATATTGTAGACCTTCCACCTAGAATACATTATCAAATGAGACTTTTTCATTTGTAAGAATTCTTTTGCCCACAATCTTCCCTCCATTTTCGTCACTACCAAAAGCAACTGGGCCTTCAAACTTCTCTTCATAGTTGACAAGTGCTCTTTTGTCACATGTCATGTGCTTGAAACATCCACAATCAATGTACCATATATCATTGATCTCTATCGATTGTTCATGCACAGTCAAAACAAAGTTGATTAGTTTTGTGATGAATAACAATCCAAACTTGCTTGTAAATCATCAGAAACAACAACAATTGCAGTTGGTTTGGGATCTTCATAGACTAATTCACAAGACTCGTCAGTCTCATAACTAGTCTCAACGTTTTTTTCAATAATAGGGAACAATGCTTGTGGTATCTTCTCATTTTTTTGATGACATGTCTTCATTTTCGGTGTTATTGGAGGCAACTTTTGCAATTTCTTTGATGGATTCTTCTTTTTGTTCATCTTCTTGATATGATCAACTGTCTTGCAGCTACAGTAACTAGAGTTCTTACTTTCGTGACTACTTGAATCATCTTCACTTGACCCATATGACTCATGCTCTTTCTTCTTAACATGAGTCTTATCATCATGCTTGATGTCACTTGAGTTATCTTCCTTTATCACTAACTCTCCCTCATCATTCACCACAACTTTTTCATAATTCTCGATGAATTCCTTTTTATTATCAAACAGAGTTTTAAATTGATTAAAAAATGCTTCCTTGTTTTCTTTGTCCACCTTCAAGGAGTATTGTCATTGAAAGGTGGCGGTACAACCTTATACATGTCGTCTTGTTTTATCTTTTCTAATTTCCCACATATATTATCAGTGGCAACCAAATTCTTGAGAAAATCAACTTCAACTTGAAGTTGTGTGTCATCCTGTAAGTCTCGAATCTGAATCACTACAGTATGATATCAACCCGAACACGATGTTCGTACGGAATCCTAACACAGTGGTGATTCAAGAACGACAATACGAAGAACAATATAGATATGATAAAAACAATAATACTCCAAATGCACACGATTATATTAATAAATCGTCTGGTACATGAGATTACACAAATCGGTATTGCTCTCTAGAATATGGTGGCTATGAAAGTTTATTCGAGATCTCTAGTTCTGCTCACCAACTACTAACCCTAAAATGATTAAACATGCTTTATATAGTTAGCATTTACAAGAGGCCCAAAGCTGGCCAAGCCCATATAAGCCTAAACTAGCCAAACCGAAATCCATAGGGATTTCGGTATTACACCATTATAACCATAATGCAATTCTTCAACTCGTCCTCGTTTATTTCACTTCAGTCTTGATCATGTCGTGGCCTTTTGATATGCGTCAGTCTAACCTAATCGTGACCCAACAATCTCCCCCCTCCCTTAGACTGATGCTTTCCAAACCTTCAGAATCTTTACTAGGACATGATCAGCAACTTCAACATCTGCATCCAATACTCTACTATCTCCCCCCTTTTGATAGCATCATCCAATTTGAATCTCAGATACTTCATATGCTTACATTGCGAGAAATCAGTCTTGAAAGAACAATCAACTTTGATAGAAAGATCAACCACAATATTTTTGAAAACAATTAAATAAAACAAAATAAGACACACATATTTTTGTAATTTTTATATTTATTTTTTTATTTTCTTGAAAAGACTTGAAATGAGATCATACAAGCTAAACTAACTATAACACAATAACCGATATCAGATTTCATGAGCTGAAAACTTCAAAACGATTTCTTAACACATTTGTTTCGACAAGAGTAATCAAGAATTAAAAAAATTACAAAAACAACAAATAAAACACTAATCACCCGGTCTTCTTGTAATTTAGCTAAAATTTGGGATAAAATTTCAGTTTTTCATAAAACTGCCGCCTTTATGAAAAGATCCGAACATGGAATCATATTGTTTAAGGTTTGTCACAAGGATTCATATTCAGCGTTATTATGACATGAAGAGGCAGGTTGATAGCAGGTATAACGAACTTAGCATGATCTTCATTGCATCAGTGATATGAATTAGGTTCAGTTCGACTTAAAGCTTAGATGGACATCACTCATGGACATGTGATGCCTCATATCTCTTCTCAAAGCGTATTTGGCTTTCCCCAGGTCACCCCAATTTGACTCCAACCCCATAGTGCTTGATCAAAAGATTTTTATAGACAAACAAACAAGAATTTAAGCTTTAAGGTTGAACGTTGTACTTACAAGCCATCCGGACTTACAGGCCTTTCATTCGAGACATGACATGACTTACTTTTGTGCCCCCATCTCTGTAGTTCTAGTTTGACCCTTTAAGCTTTTGAAATACCAATTTTGTTTTCTTTAATAACACAATAATCCATTTTTGATTTTTTTTTTCATCATTTTTTTATAATTTTATTATTAATTTTTTTTTAACATAATAACACAATATTTTTTGTGATCAAGACACTAACGGGCTCGTGTATGACTGGGTAATTGCTTTTCTACCTATCCTTCGGAGAGATGAGTATGGAGACATGCACATTTATTCAAAATGACTCTCCACATTAAGTTTAGCAAATTTAATTTATATCACTTCAACTTTAACGCATTATGGAAAGCTACCATACAAATCAATGTCTGTTCTAGAGCCTTTTAAGCTTAATAACTTCACCTGTTAGGCACACAAAAACAATTTATCTATCACTTTCCAAAGGTTGGATCAATTTTCATTTGAAAATGTTTTGAAGCTTCTAAAAAGATGTTAACTAAATAATGATATCACTTCCCAGAGAGTCATAGAAGACACACATGTTAAGAGCTCAGTCGCCCCGGTAGCTCTTAGTTCTCAGGTGAATGGCTATCCCGTATATCCACAAGTGGTTAACAGGACCAAACACATATGTAAATACATGTCCCTCAAACTTAGAATAACCGTCATAGTTTTAAGCGAAAGAATTAAAACAAAACACATCACAATCGCCTCATATGCTTTCAGTCTTTAGGTGAATGGCTATCCTGTATGTCTACAAGTAGATGACAGAACCAAACATATACAAGTACATGTCCTTCAAAGTTAAGCAACCGACATAAGTTTAAGCAAAAGTGTGTAAAAACATATTTAAAATCTTTAATTTTATAAGAACACACACACACACTCTTTTTGATTTTTTTTTAATTTTCTCTTCCTAAATTTTGGCAAAAATTTTGACACAAAGGAAAAATTTTATGTACAAATTTAACCTCAAAAAGACTCAATCGTCGAAACGTAGTATTTAATAATAATATAAGATGAAGTGTGATAGTCAGCCAATTGATGTACTATCATTTCTCATGTACGTTCAAGTCATTTTCTCATTTTGAAATAAAACAAAATAAAAAACTTTACTTGAAAAACTATACGTGAACATATTTTTGTATTTTTCTAAAAAAATTTAAAATTTTAAAATCTTTTTGATTGATCAATCTTTCATACCAAAGTGATACGGTTACCTTTTATCTTCAAGACATCATTTTCTCATTTGTGAGAATCTCCCCCTAGGAATAAGCTTGTTTTGAGATTTTGCATCCTTGCGAGTTGAATGTCTGGAACAAACCTTTTAATATGCAATGTATTCCCTGATTTGTTCCTACACACTTAGAGAGCAAATTAAAAACGTTCTATCACCCTAAAATCCCATCCAGGCAAAAAATAATCCATTTTATGGTTTAAAAATTTAAAAACAATGGATATTTGCCCTGTCATGTGCCTGGAACAACCCATTTAATAAACAATGAATTTATGGTTGTTCCTACACGCATAGCGGGATCAGTTGGACATAAGAACCCAAGTCATAAATGTCTTGGGGTTCCTTTGAGCATCAACATATGTGACCTCTTGCCAACTCATATATTTCCCATCTTTAACAGAATCATTGGTTAATACAGATTCTGTCCACTGAGTTTTAAGTTTCCAAGTCTGTCTTGGTTTAGTGAAATTTGATAGAACAGACTTTGAAATGGAGCAATTCGAATTCGAATTCTTAGAACTCTCAACACTCTTTGATTTCTAAAAAATTATTTTTCTTTTAAAAGTTTCTAAATCATTTGAGTGCAAACCTGTCATATTAACTTTGAATCCTTGAGTATTTGTGACCCGTTGTACAGATACTCGTGGTTTTGTAAAATAAGCATTTTGTTTAACCACTGAATTCGGTTGAAACCTATTACCTTTCACCTGAGGGGCTTGTCTATTAACAGCATGGTAGTGACACTCCTTTGCCAAATACCCGCCGTTCCCGCATACGAAACACGCCTTCATCCTTCTTCTAATGTCAACAGAAGCACTTGCCTCATGTTGGAATTCCTTCTTAGGAAAGGTTTTTCCATTCTTTTTACCCCTTTGTGCATCCTTCTGATTTTGCTTGTAATAGGGAGCATATAGACGATGAACACAATTTTTGGCTATATGGATAGGCGTGTCACAGTGGTAACATGTTTGCCTTTAAAATAAATAGCACCCAATGATTTATCAACACATGGAGATCCGGATGATCTATGAGGACGAGAATGTCCTTGTTGTGCTGATTTCTTATGTGCCTTCCCTTTGTTGCCACAACTCTGTGTATTAGTATTAGTACAATTTTGTGTTGTGGTGTCGTCTGAGTTTGATGACACGTTAGAATAAGATTCATTTTCACTAGCCTGAACCCATTTACTATCAGAATCAACATCATTTACTATATCTGCACATGAAGTAGAAACATCAAAATTGCTCACACATTTAAAAACAGGCTTTATTTCCACTAGGGATCCTGATCCAACAATTTTAGAATGAACCTGTTTACCATACTTCACGTCCTTTACCCTTTCTTCCTGCTCATTGGTAAGAGGAAGACTAGTATAGTTGTTATTGTATGGTGGGGGTACTTGACTATATCCTATACCCTCACCTTCGTTTTCTTTTCACCATAGTTGATTTTCAATCTTTGAATTGACTACTTTACTGGAACCCTCGAATTTTTTAAAATCTAGTTTAGCCCTTTCAAATTTACTAGTTAGATTCAAAATTTCCAACTTGGAGGCTTCCAGTTTAGTAGTTAGTTCAACGATTTCTTGTTGAGCGTCTAGGTGGTGACAACATTTTATACTAAATTCAGACTTAAGCTTTGAGAAATCCTTTTGAGTTGCTTCTATCTTATCTAGAAAGCCTTTTTGATTTTTCTTAAGTTTGAAAATTTCAGATTTTATTCTTTCCATGTCTCTAATTAAGTTATCATTATGGAGCTTATATAACTATATCTTATCAACACAATCTAGAGAACATGGTTGAAAACTTACCTATGTAGACGAACTCTGAAATACTACTTGTGAGGGAGCATACTGATTAAGAGTAATTCCGAACATTGAGATGGGTTGTGGAGAATCTATTGAGTAATTAAAGGAATTAATATGATTTTTCCCGCCAATTTTTTTCAAAAAAATATGATCGTCAAAATTCTCAAGAAAGATGTCCCACTCAAAAGAAGCGACTAGGAAAATTTTCGTTCAAGACAAATTTTTTCGATTTTCCCGACAAAATATTCACCAAAAATCACAAAAAAAAATTGTTTTTGCCAAAATTTTCAAAAATGAATTTTTACTTATAAGGATCCTTATGGAAAATTTCCGTTCAAGAAAAATATTCCCGCCAAAAAACTCCTTTGACCGAGAACGAGGTTGACCGAAAACTCAAGATAATGACCAAGAACCAGGTTGACCGAGAACTAGCTAGAAGCGTTGACCGAGAACTACAAAAGTTGACCGAGAACCACAAATGTTGACCGAAAACCACAAAAGTTGACCGAGAACTAGTGATTTTGACCGAAAACCCTGATTTTTGGCAAAAAGCCCTAATCTTTGGAAGAAAACTCTTGTTAGAAGAGCCGAAAACTCTTAAACACAGTCGAGAACACCCAGATCTGATTGTTTAACCAGCTTATTTTGGTAACAACTAAATCCCTAATTTTATGGGATACAAATTGTTTCCAAAGATAATGCAATCTTTGACCAAACTAAACTTTTGTCCTTCTTCTCCGATCAAAAACTCACCGGAAAAACACTTACACCACCAAACAAAACTGAGATCTTGAATATGTTGATATCACAACCGAGCCTAAAATATGTCAATAAGCTTTGATACCAATTGTAAGTCCCGAATCTGGATCACTACAGTATGATATCAACCCAAACACGATGTTAGTGCGGAATCCTAACACAGTGGTGATTCAAGAACGAGAATACGAAGAACAATATAGATATGATAAAAACAATAGTACTCCAAATGCACACGATTATATTGCTCTCTAGAATATGGT
The DNA here is from genome assembly GCF_021521415.1 of Bidens hawaiensis. Taxonomy (NCBI): domain Eukaryota; kingdom Viridiplantae; phylum Streptophyta; class Magnoliopsida; order Asterales; family Asteraceae; genus Bidens; species Bidens hawaiensis. The sequence continues at coordinate 383,894 of NW_027491405.1, read as the reverse complement.
GGCTATGAGATTACACAAATCGTATTGCTTTCTAGAATATGGTGGCTATGAAAGTTTATTCGAGATCTCTGGTTCTGCTCACCAACAACTAACCCTAAAATGATTAAACATTCTTTATATAGTTAGCATTTACCAGATGCCCAATGGGCAAGCCCATATAAGCCTAAACTAGCAAAACCTAAATCCATAAGAATTTCGATTTCGGTGTTACTAGACAAACCGAAATCCATAGGGATTTCGGTATTACACCGTTATAACCATAATGCAATTCTTCAACTCGTCCTTGTTTATTTCACTTCAGTCTTGATCATGTCGTGGCCTTTTGATATGCGTCAGTCTAACCAAATCGTGACCCAACACATCCATATACATTTTCTTCAAACCCTCAATCTCAATTGTGTATCTTGACTAAGTCTTATAAGTGTCCAACTTGTCTTCTTCTAGACTCTTGATCTAGGTTTCAAAAGTTCTTTCACTCATTTCATACACATTGATTATGCTTTCTTTCTCGAAACATTCACCTTGCCACTTACCAATCTCTTTTTTTAATGAATCAATTTTTCAAGTAGATTTGAGATAGAGTGATTAGAAGGTACCTTTCTCATTCACAATAGCCGTGAAAGCCACATGTTACACCCTCATTTTTACAGTCACTAAATCGAGTTATGAAGCGGAAAAAGGTCCCAATTTAATAAGTTTTACTATATATTATAAAGACTTCAACTTATGCCAATACATGTTTACAAAACGTACTCAATAACTCATTACCCACACATGTGGTTTTGCACAAATCCGGATGATTTTTTTATTTATAGAACAATTTTGTTTAAACGGACCCGAGACCTTAAGAGGAGCCTTCCTACCACGAAGCTTTACCTCTGATAATTTCACACAACATGAGCACTAACTACTTGGTTCTCTTGTATCGTCTCATTAGTTGTCCACCAGACATAATTGTATCTTCAATCTTATCCTCTTTTTCGAGACATCAATCTTCATGCTCCCATTCAAAATCTAAGTTAGAATACAAGCTTTACCTAAGGCATCACACATCATATTAGTATTTATGATACATAAATGTATATGAACCAACTTACTAAACCAAACTTTCAAAATATGAAGATTCCAAGTTTGACTCGTATCATATCCACTCTATGAACCACTTGTAGCCTGATCGGGACTTCTTTCTCTCTTGCTTGAATGCCAACCAACTTTTCTGACTCTGGTTAGTAGCTCTATACTTTCACCCGCTTGAATACCTTATCTTGCTGTAAGTGAATTAAGGTACTTTACTTGTCTCGTTAGAGAAAGGCAGCGAAGTAGAAAGCGAAGCTGGAGCCTTAGCTGCCTTGTCAAAGGAAAGCAAAGGTTGAGCCAAGCTACAGGCTTATTGCACGATCCACCCAACCCAGCTAAGCTAATCAATGCTGCATAAGATATGAGAGTGGGAGGCCGGCCCCCCTCTGGAGGTGCACACCCATTTATGAACATATACAAAGGGCTAAAGGGTTTCCCGTTTACCCACAACGGAGGAGCCGCCCCCACCAGGCAGGCGGCCACGGACGACTTCGCCCGTATGCAAGCGGAAGACCTCTTCGAGGTCAAGGTTCAGATCATTCGGCAAATGGGCTAGCGAATCGGAATTGTATGGAATGTCCTACTCCTGCCCGAGCTTTCCGATCAACCAATCATGCTCAAGCTGATGTTACCAGCACCTACCACCCAATGAGAGTTGCCCAGAATGGTACTAACATGAGGGAAAACATTCCTCCAAACATGAGAGCTTAAATCAGAAAGATAACTGAAGTTAGGAGGATTGTAGAGTGACAAAGGAGCTCCGGAGGAATGCCGAACGCATTGCAGACAGCTTTCAATAAAGCATCTCTCGCTTGGAAAGCAGGAACCGGTCTGCTTTGGAGATCCCGCATTTGATGCGATGTATTCCACCAGTTGACTGAAGACTTGATTATTGGTATATCGATCGGTCCAGCACGGATTGAAATAGGAGCAGGCGGGACTTGACGTTTCACAAACAAAGTAGGTTTTTTATCCCTTTGCCTGCATCAGCGGAAAATGGGAATTCATTGATAATGACGGGGGGGCTACTCTTCTAGAGTACAGGTAATTTGGCTAGATCGTTTGTACCAGGATCCAACAAGTGGCATACGGGAATAGTATATGAAATCACAAAGGCGACTGGAGATGAGCGTGGTTAATACTTTATAAAGCACCTTAGCAATTACTAGTAATGCCCCTATCGACCTCAGTCTTGTTTTTTGCTAGCTTTAGTCTAGAACTATACTATCTCATTAAACGTCGAATATCCCTATGATGCTAGCCAGTGAAAAAGGAAAGAGTCTACTTCTTTGCTGGCTTGACTCCAGAACTAGTAGAGGAAGGAAGCGATGATCAGTCTATCCCATTAAGCGTAATCCCCCTGGCCAATGAAAGGACTATTGCCTTGTTTGCTCTTATGATGGCCTTTCTGATCTTATTCGTATTCTGAGATTCGCTACCGTCAGTAGCCTTCCTCCCAAGGCGAGCGAAGTGACGTGAGGCGACGAATCGAGACAATAAAAATACAGGTAGGAATCTGCTTATCTACTTGCCTTTCAACCTCAGAGCATTCAGTTCAGGTACCGCAGCAATTTCGTATAGAAAGAAAACGAACCACTTCTATTCTCGGAGCCCACGGAGCGGTATATGAAGAATGGCTTTTTGGTCCCTTTCGTCCACTTTTTGGACGTGTTCGGTTAGCATTTCCACTTATCACCTTGAGTGAAGCCTTTCTCCCTTGGCAAAAAGCAAAAGTTTCTTAACAGTCAGGAGTCCAGTATAGATGTAGGTAGAGGGCAGCCATGAGCAGGTTGAAGAGAGCTCTAACAGGCCTTGGAGGACCGAACCCACGTATGTGGCAAAATACAGGGATGACTTGTGGCTAGGGGTGAATTCTTTCTTTCTTTCCAACCGGATTCTACCCGGCCCGGTCCTATTTCAAACAAAAGAAGCAAAGAAGGGAAATCCTCGTAAAGGCAGCATGCGTGGACCTGGAATGACTATGCATAGATCACCCCTATTTGTGTGGTCCGTTCTAGTGACAGCATTCGATTCAACAAGAGGAAGAAGAGCTTCTCCCTCAGGTAACTTCGCTACTTTGAGAACAGCGAGAGCAGCAGCTTGAGCAGGCTCCTCAATGGCTTGGATAGCCCCCGGTCATTCCATACAACGAAGCTAGCGAACTAAGGCAGCACCCAACGGAACTTTAGTCGCGGCAGGTTAGTACAGTTCTCCTGCTTGCGGATTTTTCCCTGCGCTGATTCAGGAGCCTTCTTCTTTCTAAAAAGATATCTTAGAGAAGCTGGTAAAGTAAAGACAGACTATTTCGAAAGCAATGGTTGCTAGGAATGGCTTCAGTCAGGTCATCGATTCACCTTATGGTCGACTTGCTTGAATCGAAGAGGGATTTGAACCTACGACATCAGGTTTTGGAGACCCACGTTCTACCGAACTGAACTAAGAACGCTTTCTTATCACAGTAGATAGACTAAAAAGAAAAGGATTCTTTTTGTACCCCAAAAACTGGTTTAGCTAATTCAACAGCCTTCGGAGAAAAGCGCATCAGCTGAGTGGTTCGCCTCTTGTCCACCTGAGTTGTTTACTTCATTTTCCGACCTGGAAAACCAATGACTCTTCAGGTTAGGTTCTCTTTCAACATAGACATCCCGATGACCATGGATCAACTTCGTTCCACGAAACAGAAAGCAAATGAAATCTTCCTCTTAGGGCGTTCGATTCCGCGAAATGGCGACCCGTTTTGCCGGAGTATTCCGCTGTGGCTAGCATTGTTAGGAATGCTTCTGACCATCTTAGGAGCTCTGGATCCTCCCTGCTTGCAGAAATGAATGGATCAGAAGGGGGCTGGATTCTCTATTTCCGGGCCGGGCGGGAGGTGAAGGCCATAAGAGAAGATTGCCCTCCCGCTAAGGAAGAGGGGAAAAAGGCGCTGTCATCTATCTCGACCAGTTTTCCGAGGCGTTGGAAATCCAGACCGGCTCAGAAAATCACTACGTTGTTTACCTTAGTTACTGGGGGGTTTCGCAATCTCCTGCAAAATCGACAACCATAAATCTCACCAACGAGTCATACAATTATAACCATATTAGTCGTATTACTTGTAACAATTATACGAGTTAAATATAATGGGCCCAAACCCATTTAACAATGCCATTACTCTTATGTTTTCATTAACATAAACTTGTAATTAACTAAATTGGGTCATTGGTATTTCACCACTAAGATACCAATTATAGTCATATAAGTGATAACCATTAGTACAAAAATATACTTATCTAACAGAAATATACATATTTAGGATTTCCTCCATATAAAATACATATTTTGGATCCCCTTCTTGCATGCTCATAACCAAGCTACTAAAACAACAATTTCCACAACCATTCTTGGCTACTTGAGCGTTCTCATACAAAAACCCAAATAAACCCTTGATTTTATAGTTTGAGATGATCAACTACAACTTACCATAATCCCTTCAATAATGATGATAGGTGAAGATTAACACACAAGTTATAGTTGGAGTTTCTTCAAAGATCGAGGATTGCTATCTTCCCTCTCTTTTTTTCTCTCTGTGTCGCACTCCCACAAAACACACACATTCTGGAGAAATCCAGGATGTTGATGTTGACTTATTTAGTCAATAACATTAAATTTGCAGTTTGCCTCCTCTATCTTTGGATAATAACATCCAAGGCTATATGGTTTCTTATTTGTGTATATATATATACTAGCTTATATGCCCGTGTGCTACACGGGTTGAGAAAATGTATTTTCTTAAACATATTAATAACAATATATAATAAAATATGTAACATTTATAAAAATCAATTTTACATATAACCATAAAATTCTATTAAAAATATATTGTGTAAAGAGATATAGGTTCTAGTTTTCATTTACTAATTTCTAAAAAAACTTGTTATAGAGAGTATGTTGTTTATATTTAAAGACTTTTCACATCGAACAATCCATTTTGACCTTTGAATCGGGTGATAAAAAAGTTTCAAAGATATTATCATTTACAAACTTACATCATAATTAGTATGGTTAACAATTTGAAAATTATATTTAACTTTAAATATAAATGGGATAAAGTAAACACAATAAGTTAATTTATGTTAATATGTGCTTAATTTTAAATTTCCTATCAAGTTTAGAAATAATTTTTTAAAACATCCAATCGATTAGCATGTAAGTTTATAAAACAAAATTACAAACACTGAAAACAACAAAGTGAAACATGTATAAAAAGAAAACATCTAAACATCAAAACAAACCATTAAAACTTGTTTCTACAGTTATCAACACAAAATTTTATATCCACATTCCTTTTAAACACTACTGCTAGTGATCTCTTTCAATGTATTTTCACGAAGTTGTCCCATTTTCGCAAACTATATCTCAATGTCAACTTTGATTGTTCACCATTACGACCATGGGGATTAACAAATGTCAGTAGCATTCCATCATAGTCATCAATCTTATTAGCAATCTCAGAGGGAAGATGCTTCCACAAATTAATGTAAAAAACATTTGTAGTCTTTTACAACTGGTTTTAGATGTCAAAAGTATTTTGAATAAACAAATTTATAAAAAAAGTTTATAATATGTGCCAACAACCTCTAATGTGTTAAAGTAGATTATAATATGACACAAAAGTAACTGTATTGGATAAATAGGATAATAAAATAACCATGCACCATTTATACATTTTAGTGTTATAATTCAAGAAGTAAAAGTGAAGAGTTATACAATCTATTAGGGGTATTAGGGATGAGCAATAACCGAATCGTTAACCGAAAACGACGAAATCGAACTTAAATAATCAAAAACCGAATTAAACGAATGTATCGAACTCATAAATTTTTTTTTCATATTTTCAAGCTTCTTTTTCCTTTATTTTACGTATTAAATGAATAGTTCAATATTATCAATTTCATGACATTGTTTGATTTGGTGGTCATAGTGATGAAAACAAAAGTCATATGGGTGTAGTATCCAAATTGTTGATTTAATTTTCTTGTTCAATTCAACTCAAAAGAGCACTAAGCTCATCAGAGAAGAAAATAATAAAAAAAATAGAAAAAACTTTTGCAAAAGCTCTTTTTGGTTCATACACTTTTGGAAAGTAGACCAAAATATTCAAATTAAAGAATAGATATATGTGGATCTTGAGCTGTGATGAAATGACCAATGATTCAGAAAAGACACACCTTTTAAGTTGATAGGTTTTCAAAAATAAAAAAGATTTCGAAAGAATCAAAACTCATTAAACAATTTAATTTACAATCCAAAACCTTTTTAAGTGTTAAGAGATATAGGTTCTAGTTTTCATTTACTAATTTATAAACAACTTGTTATAGAGAGTATGTTGTTTGTATTTAAAGACTTTTCGCATCAAACAATCCATTTTGACCTTTGAATCGGGTGATAAAAAAGTTTCAAAGATATTATCATTTACAAACTTACATCATAATTAGTATAGTTAACAATTTGAAAATTATATTTAACTTTAAATATGAATGGGATACAATAAACACAATAAGTTAATTTATGTTATTATGTGCTTAATTTTAAATCTCCTATCAAGTTTAGAAATAATTTTTTAAAACATCCAATCTATTAGCATGTAAGTTTTTAAAACAAAATTACCAACACTCAAAACAACAAAGTGAAACATGTATCAAAAGAAAACATCTAAACATCAAAGCAAACCATTAAAACTTGTTTCTACAGTTATCACCACAACTTTCAAGAATGAGATCAAAGTCAGATAGGGGATATTGGATTATAATAATCAAAACTAAGTCAAACTTTAAAGAAATACCACAGTAGTCCAAGTTTCGACATATTGGCCATCAACGAGCTTTTCACTAACGGGGTTAGATTTCATTAGTTTTTTGTGATGTAGATGATGAACCAATGTATTTTCACGAAGTTGTCCCATTTTCGCAAACTATATCTCAATGTCAAATTTGATTGTTCACCATTACAACCATGGGGATTAACAAATGTTAGTTGCATTCCATCATAGTCATCAATCTTATTAGCAATCTCAGAGGAAAGATGATTCCACAAATTAATGTAAAAACATTTGTAGTCTTTTACAACTGGTTTTAGATGTCAAAAGTATTTTGAATAAAAAAATTTATAAAAAGAAGTTTATAATATGTGCCAACAACCAGCTCTAATGTGTTAAAGTAGATTATAATATGACACAAAAGTAACTGCATTGGATAAATAGGATAATAAAATAACCATGCACCATTTATACATTTTAGTGTTATAATTCAAGAAGTAAAAGTGAAGAGTTATACAATCTATTGTGGGTATTAGGGATGAGCAATAACCGAATCGTTAACCGAAAATGACGAAATCGAACATAAATAATCGAAAACCGAATTAAACGAACTGTACCGAACTCATAATTTTTTTTTTCATATTTTCAAGCTTCTTTTTTCTTTATTTTACGTATTAAATGAATATTTTAATATTATTAATTTCATGACATTGTTTGACTTGGTGGTCGTAGTGATGAAAACAAAAGTCACATGGGTGTAGTATCCAAATTGGTGATTTAATTTTCTTGTTCAATTCAACTCAAAAGAGCACTTAGCTCGTTAGAGAAGAAAATAATAAAAACAAATAGAATAAACTTTTGCAAAAGCTCTTTTTGGTTCATACACTTTTGGAAAGTGGACCAAAATATTCAAATTAAAGAATAGATATATGTGGATCTTGAGCTGTGATGAAATAACCAATGATTTAGAAAAGACACACCTTTTAAGTGGATTGGTTTTCAAAAATAAAAAAGATTTCGAAAGCATCAAAACTCCTTAAACAATTTAATTTACAATCCAAAACCTTTTTAAGTGTTAAGAGATATAGGTTCTAGTTTTCATTTACTAATTTATAAACAACTTGTTATAGAGAGTATGTTGTTTGTATTTAAAGACTTTTCGCATCAAACAATCCATTTTGACCTTTGAATCGGGTGATAAAAAAGTTTCAAAGATATTATCATTTACAAACTTACATCATAATTAGTATAGTTAACAATTTGAAAATTATATTTAACTTTAAATATGAATGGAATAAAGTAAACACGATAAGTTAATTTATGTTAATATGTGCTTAATTTTAAATTTCCTATCAAGTTTAGAAATAATTTTTTAAAACATCCAATCGATTAGCATGTAAGTTTTTTAAACAAAATTACCAACACTCAAAACAACAAAGTGAAACATGTATCAAAAGAAAATATCTAAACATCAAAACAAACCATTAAAACTTGTTTCTACATTTATCAACACAAAGTTTTATATCCACACTCCTTTTAAACACCACTGCTAGGGATCTCTTTCAATGTGTTTTCACGAATGTGTCCCATTTTCGCAAACTATATCTCAATGTCAACTTTGATTGTTCACCATTACGACTATGGGGATTAACAAATGTTAGTAGCATTCCATCATAGTTATCAATCTTATTAGCATTCTCAAAGGGAAGATGCTTCCACAAATTAATGTAAAAAAAATTAAGTTAAAGTTAGATTGTAAAAAAAAGAATAAGAAGAACATGATGGTAGATAAAAAATAGGTAATTACAAAATTATTATTTTAGTTGTGATGTTCATTCTAAATACGATTTTAGACTTGTCATTTTATTCATGAAGAGCTATTGGGTTTTCAAAAGTACCATATTTTAAACAAAAGATTTATTTTAGGTCATATGAAAGAAAGCAACATATGTTATTTTTATTGGTAAGAGAGTTTAATTAGTGTTGTTCGAAAAATATTGGAAACCGTTTATTTGTCTATGTAGTTGACAATTTTATATTATAAAACAACTTTAGAAGATAAATAAAAGACACTTTAAGAAGAATTATCTTTGTTGGTAAAAGAGTTGGATGTGTGTTTTGTGAAAGAATTCGAAATAATAGTTTTTTCTTATGGTTGGCTTATTGATTTGAAAAGGTTTAAAATTTGTTTTAGTAAGGCTGAAAAGGTAAAAATGGTTTCAGGTATTGGGTATAGGATTTTGTACCTATTTGATGCAAAGTATTGAAATACACAATTTTTAACTTTGAAGCAGGAATTATGAAGTAGGAAAAAAAATTTGGATTTGAATTTGTAGTCTTTTACAACTGGTTTTAGATGTCAAAAGTATTTTGAATAAAAAAGTTTATAATATATGCCAACAACCAGCTCTAATGTGTTAAAATAGATTATAATATGACACAAAAGTAATTGTATTGGATAAATAGGATAGTAAAATAACCATACATCATTTATACATTTTAGTGTTATAATTCAAGAAGTAAAAGTGAAGAGTTATACAACCTACTGTGGGTATTAGGGATGAACAATAACCGAATCGTTAATCGAAAACGACGAAATAGAACTTAAATAATCGAAAACCGAATTTACCGAACTATACCGAACTCATCATTTTTTTCATATTTTCAAGCTTTTTTTCCCATTATTTTACGTATTATATGAATAGTTTAATATTATCAATTTCAAGACATTGTTTGACTTGGTGGTTATAGACTTAGGCATGTTCAAAACGATTTGGGACTAAGAACCGGAACCGGTTCCTAACCGGTTCCTATATTCAAAACCCTCAATTAAACCGGTTCCAGGCTCGAACCGGTTAAGGAACCGAACCGGTTCTCCCACCCTCGGACCCCTAACCTATCTAACCGGTTCTTACCGGTTCCTAAACCGGTTCCTGTACCGTAACCGGTTCCAACCGGTTATAGTGTAAAATTTTTTTTTTTTCGTTTTTCGTTTGCGATTTGGATTCTAAACTACGATTCGTATTTGTATAACATGAAAAATAAAAAAAAAAACAATTAACATAAAAATAAACAATTAACTGATGAAGAAAAGACAACTACTGAAGATGTTTGCCACTGAAGACAACTACTAAAGGTTGCCATTGAAGACAACTATTGAAGGTTGCCACTGATGATAACTACTGAGGGTTGCCACTGATGAGGAATAGTCATCAGTTGCAGAGTTTGTTGTCACTGATGCAAAATATGAATCAATGACACATCAGTTGTAGAGTTTCATCAGTTGGAACATCATCAGTTAAATATGTAACCATTGTACATTGTAAACTTGTTCATTGGATTTGCAATACAAGTGCATTAAGTTTTTTTTTTTTCGTTTTTCGTTTGCGATTTGGATTCTAAACTACGATTCGTATTTGTATAGCATGAAAAATAAACAAAACAATTAACATAAAATTCATTTTATTTACTTTAAGAAGTTCAAAAAAAAAACAAAGGTTACATGTTTTAAAATCTTCAAAAACAAACTAACAAAACATTAAACTTATAAATATAAAGTTGTGACATATTATTTCTAGAAAAGCCTTCTTGTTCTTCGTAATTATTGAGCGGCGACTTCTTCCTCGGAATTACTTGTAGAAATGCCTTCTTGTTCGTCGTGCACTCGAACATCAAGTGGTGTTTCATCTTCGAGAGTGGTTACGTGTTGAATACGATCGATTGAGTCCAAGTGATCCTTTAAGCAAATGCACATCTCCACCGACTCCGAATTTAGTCTTGTTCTTCTCACCGATATTACCCTGCCACTAAGAGAAAAAGCGGATTCCGAAGCTACCGTAGAAGCTTGGACGGTTAGTAAATCACGGGCCATGGTGGCAAGAATCGGAAACTCGGTTTCCTTTACCTTCCACCAAGCCAAAACATCAAAAGTGTCATATTCCTCTTCGGATAAACCGGTAGAGTAATCATTTGCACTATACCTTCCTAGTTCGCTTGAAGGGGTGTTACCCCTTTGTTTTTTAGCCGTTACGTTGCGAACGGTGTTCATAAGGCTAATCATGGGATCTCGTACTCTAGTAGCACTTGAACTTGATGAAGACCCCCCCGGCATAGGCATGTGTATGTTTGACCCATATTTATTTAAATAAAAGTCATACATAAATTTAAAATTCAAGTTAAAATCATTTTTTGCCTCTGTTGAAAAGTTTGAGTCAACTTCATGCATATCTAAGGCTGAAAAAATTTCGTCTATCACACATTCAACCCCCGTAACATTTAACATTGGGTTTAAAGCGGCGGCGCAAGTAAAAATCGGTGGCAATTCAAGAAAGTATTTTTTTAATTTAAACTTCATTGGTAATATGATGTTTGAAAACATTGGACTTTTATTTTCAAATTCTTTAAGATTGTTAACGATTAAAAATAACTCCGAAAGAACCAAGGGACTTGTCGGATAATACGTTCCCGATAGTTTCGTAGTTGATGTTTTAAAAACTTCAAGAAAAGTCGATAAGTCATTGATAATTTCCCATTTCTCATTTGAAAAGGGGATTGCCAAATCATTCTCGGCAAGACTAGAATGAAACATTTGTAAAGTTTCTCTTTGTTTCAAAGCACTTTGAAACATTATGCAAGTGGAATTCCATCGATGAGGTACATCCCAATTAGCTCCCAAAGCTTTTCTTCCCGTATCTTTACAAAATTTTCTATATCCCATTTGTCTTTTTTTACTTTTCTTAAAAACTTCATGTATCATTAGTCTAAAATCGTTTATAACCGATGTAACCTCATCCGAAGTCCGTCTTGCACGATTAAATTAATGATATGTGCAACACACCTTGAGTGAAAAAATACACCATTGCAAATCGGCGTATATTTTAATTTTAATTTATCAACCGTCGATGTATTATTCGACACGTTATCAAATGCCATTTAAAATATTTTATTTTCTAGTTTATAAGTTTTTATAACATAATCTAAAATTTCAAACAAATTATCTCCCGTATGTGGATACTCAAAGAGTTCGAAAGCAATGGTGCGTTTCATCATTTCCCACGATGACGGGTCTACCCAATGAGCGGTAACACAAAGATAAGATTCGGGTAGACCATGTGGAGCCGACCAAACATCACTAGTTAAGTTTATTCCCGTATTTATATTTTCAAAATATGCAATTAGTAACTCTTTGGCCTTCTTCCACAATTTTAAACAATAACGTTTAAGAGTATGACGACTTACGTGAGTGTATTGTGGTTGAAGCGTATCTCGAATCATGGCGGTTAAGCGAGGGTTGTCGAAGTGGCTAAACGGCAAAGCTTCTTGAATCACAAACTTCGCCATACGATCTTGAACTCGATCAATTTGGTATGTAAATATTCCGCCTTCACTATCCATTTGCGTTTGTTGCGAATCGACGTTCTTTTTCAACGCCTTGCAATACGGTTTTTCGATGTGTTTCTTCAAATTTGAATTCGAAAGTGGGTTTAAATAAATCCCACAAAACTTGCACCGAGTCTTCAATGAATGGTCACTCAATTCAACCAAATCCCAATTGCACCAAATCTCTTGATTACGATTATGAGGTACAATACGAACGAAACTTGGTTCGGCGTTGGAACCTTGACCAACCGATGATTGTGAGGTAGCCATAACAACAAATATGAATATAGAAGAGAAAACAAGAGATTAGAGAACTCAAAACGTTGTAATAGCGTTTTTTTGTATTTTTTTGCGTTCGGGTTTGCGTTTTGAGTGTTGTGATGAACCCATGACACCGAATACCTATTTATACATAGTGGGGTGCTTGGGGGAGCCAAAAAACGGCTATTTTTGACCCCAACGGTCAAAAAATGGCCAAAAAAACGATTTCCAACGGCTATATTCGATCCAACGGCCAGAACCGGTTCCTAACCAGTTCCGGATGGTTCGGTTCCAGAACCAGTTCCGGTTCGGTTCCGGTTCCTACCCGCCCCAACTCAGAAATGCAAGAACCGGTCACGGATCATCGGGTTGAATCAGATAGGGTCGGTTTCTACAAAAAACGGGTAGGAACCGGTTCGGGTCCACCGGTTCGGTTCCAGGAACCGGTTTTGTTGATCATCACTAGTTATAGTGATGAAAACAAAAGTCACATGGGTGTAGTACCCAAATTAGTGATTTAATTTTCTTATTCAACTAAACTCAAAAGAGCACTTAGCTCAAGAAGAAAAAATAAAAACAAATAGAAAAAACTTTTGTTAAAGCTCTTTTTGGTTCATACATTTTTTTGGAAAGTGTACCAAAATATTCAAATTAAAGAATAGATATATGCGGATTTTGAGCTGTGATGAAATGACCAATGTAGAAAAGATACACCTTTTAAGTGAATTGGTTTTCAAAAATAAAAAAATATTTCGAAATAATCAAAACTCATTAAACAATTTAATTTACAATCCAAGCCCTTTTTATTTATATAATTGTCAAGAAATTTGAAAATTACTTAAGGGAAGATCCTTTATCATTTTAGCTAACATGTTAGTGGAGTGAACAAATAACATGTTATTGCGAAACCTATTTTTTTTTTTTTTTTTGCTTTTGTTGACCAATCCAAACATGACCCTGCCCATTTCAACCCAACAATGTTTTAACCCGAAAAACCCACCCATGTTTCCATGAGGTACACAAATAGATTTCATGTGAATTAATAAAGCATGTCCTTTTCTAAGCATAAAAAAGAGACGGATAATAATGCCAAAACTCCAGAAAATGCCAATTCCTTAATAATATGCTTAATAAGAAAAATCAATATAAACAAAAAAAAATAATTTACTATCATTTTGAAGGCCTAAAGCGAATCTTAAAATTTAATATACATACAAGGAATGGAAATACCCATAGCTTGTTTGAGATATTGTGCCATTTTGAATCATCTTTATGTACCCGCAACTTCAAATCATAAATCCGTCATCAAATGTTCTTCATGGCGTTCGAATTTTCTTGATATTTTCTGCATATAAACACAATATTAGAAATCCAAAACCACGGAATTTTTGAATACCAATTCAACCATGAATTTAATCAATCAACCGATCCAAGGATCCTTTGATTCTTTCAAGATTTAATATCAATTGTAATCAAGAAAATCAAAAGCATACTACAAAATCCAATTCATAACCCATTTCAAAATTGATCAAATATCACAATCCAGATTTCAAAACCAAATATATCAAGTTTCAACATCAATTATAATCAAGAAAATCAAAAGAATACTTTAAAAAACCAATCTTTAATCAAAAATTCAAAACCCATTTTCAAAATCAATCACACATCACAACCCAGATTCCAAAACTCCAACACCAAACTTTCAGCTTCCAATCAAAAAACCCTACACCCAAAACTAAAAACCAGAAAAAAGTCAACGATCAAGATCATTCTTTACCTTATCGATTCTAATAAAGAAAATCTAAAGGATACTTTCAAAATCCAATCTTTAACCAAAAACTGAAAACCCATATACCAAAATCCAATATTTTAACATCCAATCAAAAACCCACAACCAAAAACTCAAAATTTCAAGAAAAGTCAACGTTAAAAATCACATCTTTACCTTATCAACTATGATCAAGAAAATCAAAAGGGTACTTTCAAAATCCAATCTTTAACCCAAAACCCACAAACCCATATACCAAAATTAAGAAGAAACTCCTAAATCAAGAAATAATCACTTAATCAAGAAAAGAAATATGTTCGTCAATTTCATTTGAACTAATTTAAAAAAAATACCATTAACTCCTTCCATGGCTCCATTAACATCATGCTTAGCTGCTACATCATAAATCTGCTTAATCGTTGTTGTCGGTCCAAGCAATCTGTCTGCAAAATAACAGTGCAAAACTCTCAATAATCAAAATACTTCAAAAGGGTTTCAGATAAAAATTTAATTAGGTATACAAACTAACTAACCAAATCCATACACAGTTTTCGAATGAAACTCATTCTGAATCAAACAATATCTCCATCCGCAAACCACGAGACCTCGTCTAATTTCCCTAGAATTGCCAAAAAAATCAAATAATTTAGGGTTTGCATATCAAAATACGATATCTTTAAGTCCAAAATATGAACCTGGTGAGCGAGAATCGGATGAATCGGCCACCAACTGAAGTGGATTTTTCTTGAGTGCGTAAGATCTGAGATGAATTGTAAAATGGATGAAGGAAAACGTGATTAGGGTTTATAAAGAGTTGTTCGACTAAGGGTAGAGATGGTCAAAAAAACCGGTTAGGGAACCGGTTTGCCAGTTTAAACCGGAAACCGGTTTTTACGAAAACCGGTTTTTTAAAAACCGGTTTGACCGGTTTACAAACCGCCGGTTCGTATTTCGGTTACAGGTTTTAGATCCAAAACCGGTTAACAAACCGGTTAATGAAAAAACCGGTTTTTTTTAATAACCGGTTATGGAAAAACCGGTTAACCGGTTTATAAAAAACCGGTTTTAACCGTTGTGGAAAAACCGGTTAACCGGTTTCTCCATAACCGGTTAAAAACCGGTTTTTAACCGTTGTATAACGGCTATATGGCCGTTTTTTTTTTTGACCGTTTTTTTTTTACCATTTTACCCCCACAAACATCTATATATAGTTTAGGTTGAGTATTGGTTAGATCACACTCGATTATACAACTCCAAACGCTCTAAACGTTTATTTCATACGCGATTATTTTGTTATCTCACGCTCAATTATACCACATTACCACTCCATACGCTCTTATTTCGTAGTCGATTATCATGGCCTCCCAAAGTGCTACTTCATCCGTCAACATGGGTGCCTCGAACACGGGAGAAACGGTCGTTCGGGTCATCCCCACGAAACGAAACCATGATGTTTGGCAACATTTCGACCTATGCGAAATGTCTAACGGTAGCCAAAAAGCTCGATGCAAACATTGTTTGAAGTTTTATGGCAAAGATGCAAACTCCACTTTAAAAGCGCATGTACAAAGGCCCTTTTGCAAGGCCTTGAAGGACGAATCGGGAAGTAGTTCGCAGCCGGAGATGACGAATCAAAGAGCGGTGTTTACGTACGACCTTGAAGCAGTACGTCAAAAGTTTTCAAACTTTGTGATTCAACAAACACTTCCTTTCAACCACTTCGACAACCCTCAATTCACGGAGATGATGCAAAAGTATGTTCAACCACGCTACCAACACGTAAGTCGTTCGACCCTTAGAAGAGATTGTCTTAAAGCATGGAAAAACGCTAAATCCGAACAAATTTCATACTTTTCAAACTTACAAACTGGTGTAAACTTAACAACGGATGTGTGGTCGGTACCTCATGGTTCGCCCGACTCATACATTTGTGTGACGGCTCATTGGGTTGACCCCGAGTCGTGGCAAATGATGAAACGAACCGTTGCGTTTCAATTGTTTGATTACCCGCACACGGGTAGAAATATTTTTAAACTCTTGGATAAAGTCATTCGACAATACAAGATTGAACATAAAATCTTTTCAATTTCGTTTGATAACGCGTCCAACAATACGGCCGCGGTTGGCCATTTAAAATTAAAGTATAAACCTATTTGTGATGGAGCGTTTTTTCATAGCCGATGCATTGCACATATTATCAACTTGGCCGTGCAAGATGGGTTAAACGTGATCGAAACGCAAAGAAACAATTTTAAAAGAATGTTACGAGATGTTTTTAGCAATAATAAAACATTTTCAAGATACAAAAAATTTTGTGTAGAAGCTAATTGTCAATGGTTGGGGCCAAATTGGGATTGTCCAACAAGATGGAACTCGACTTGTGATATGTTTGAGAAAGCCATCCAACAAAAAGAATCATTAATTGCGTTTCATCAAATTTTGTCAAGTTGGGGTAAATGTGCACCGTACGATCCTAGAAACTGGTTATTGATTGAGATCGTTACGGAGGTCCTTCAAATTTTTAAATCTTGCACAACTAGTTTATCCGGGGTTTACTATCCAACAAGCCCCATTACTTTACCAAAAATTGCTGTCATGTGCACAAAGTTGAGTGAACTTCATTGTAGGGGTGCACGTTATTTTGATATGGGTGTAAAAATGAAAGAAAAATTTAGAAAATATTTTCAAGAACTACCCGCTGTTTTGACATGTGCTGCTGCGTTAAACCCTTGCATCAATGTTGGTGGTGTTGAAGCTTTAATAGAAAAAATTTGTGATGAGCTAGAGTTAAACGACGATCAAAACCCCTATTATAGCCAAACTTTAAAGAATGCTTTCAACACCACCTTGTCAAACATGTATGATGTTTACCTTACAAAATACGGGTCGTCTTCCCAAATTCATGACTCGTTAAGAGCTGTTGCCCAATCCCAATCCCAAACCGACCTTGAAATGGGGATGTACTACATGATTTGGGAAGACGCCGGTAAACGTCAAAAGGTAAACACCCCAAGCAGTGAACTTGGAAGGTATGGTGGTACCAACTTTGTGAAACACATGACTCCGGATGAATTTAGAAGTCTTGATTTGCTGGCTTGGTGGAGAGGTAAGGAGGATGAGTTTCCGATCCTCCCCGCCATGGCCAAAGATTTACTAACGGTCCAAGCTTCCACGGTAGCTTCGGAGTCTGCTTTTTCTGTTTCTGGCAGGGTTATATCGATTAGGAGGACTCGACTCACTCCACCAGCTATAGAGATGTCGATTTGCTACAAGGATTACTTGGACTCTTTAGATAGGGCACAACATCAACGCTCACTCGAGGGGGGAAATGGAGTATGAGGCGGGCTTGTATGAAGACGAGGTCAATGAAGGACACACTCAACCAATTACCGATGAAGAAGCCGCGTACGACGATTACCTAAGGAATAGCTCGGGATCGGGTAGCGAAGAAAATTAGTTAAAGAAACAGCAAACATGGAGGCAAATAATGAGTAAGAAACAGCAAGTTGTTCATGTAATCGTGTCTAAGCATTCTTTAATGTTTGTATTTTTGAGTTACGAATATGCGATAACGATTTAATGTTTGTATTTTTAATGTAAAAACTATAAATGAAAGTTATGTGTTTTTAATCTTCCAAGCAAAGAACCCTAACAACGAAAGCAAAGAATGGCTTCGGTCAGTCCGTTTTGCCTTGTAGTTACCGGTTTGCCTTGTAGTTACCGGTTTGTTTATACTGTGAAAAAATAATGGTTATTTAAAAAAAAAAAAAAAAAAAACCGGTTAACCTAAAAACCGGTTATTAAAAAACCGGTTAATAAAAAAACCGGTTTATTAACCGGTTCTAACCGGTTTCTATACCGGTCCTAACCGGTTAGACCGGTTAGGGTTTTGACAGACAAAAACCGGTTATTAACCGGTCCGGTTATTAACCGAACCGGTTTTTTTCCGGGCCAAAAAACCGGTCCGGTTAATAACCGAACCGGTTTTTGTCTGTCAACCGATTTGTGCACCTCTAACCACAAGTTCATGCTTTATATACAAACTTGCACTCACTAGATACAAAGGTTGACATGCGATATGTATCGTGTAATAAATGACACTTTATTTCATCTGATCGCAAACTTTAAATCATAAGCATGCATACTTAAAAAAGAAAATAAACCAATGCTTGTAAATTCATAGATAATGATCTCACACGATAAAATATGGCCCGTTTTGTAATTGAGTAAAACAAATATTTTTAGCCGAATTCAACATCATTTTCAGCACAGTTTCTAAGGAATTTACAGCAAAATGCAGCATCAATTAGCAGCATATTTCAGCACTAATTAACAGCATATTTCAGCGCTTTTTACAGCAGTTCACAACAATAATTTCAGCATATTTCAACACTCAATACAACAATTTACAGCACGAATTAACAACATATTATAACCAATTAACAGCAAAGCAAATCTGTGCACCATATTTCTTATGGTTCCAAATCAAATCCCTTTTTTATATTCAAAGTAATTAGCATAGATATTCATCAATTTCATTGGTTTAAACCTTATTTATCACCAAACCTCCTGCTATATCGAAATTAGTTAAAACCATTCATTTAGATATCTATATAAAGATCATACCATATAAATATTGGGCTAAAAGACTCTTACTTCAATCTTGGGATCTTGTTGATCTTGTAGCATGTTTTCATGGCCTTGTACTCATATGCTACTGTTATTCAAGATCACTCCTTGTTTCCTTTAGTTGAATTTGCATTTGAGCTAATTCATATATATGCATTCAAGGGAAATGCTTTTCTCATTGGCACTGAAGAGGTAGGTCCCAGCAGAGCCCAGTTGGACCCGCAGGACTCACCTTGAAGAGAGACGTCTGCGCAGAAACCAACTGGATCCGCAGGACCCACCATGCTCAGAGACGTGACGTCCTTACGCGCAGTATGCAAGCTGTTCCCGCAGGAAATGCCTCCCAATGGTGAAGTACTCTGCCTGTTCCCGCAGCTGCGGATACAAGCCATCAGGGAAGGCCACCCGCGCAGCAAGGCTACACGCACAAGGCACTTAGCTCTCAATAATTCAGTAGTCACCTGAAGGAATGAGCAAAGCCGGGAACAATCCCGCACAAAGGCGGGAGGGGGAATACTCCCGCCCAAATAAGCCAGTCCGTACGATACTGGAGGATCTTTTGTACTGTACCTGACGAGGTATGGGCAAAAGATCTGACCAGAGATACGACAGCCCATTGACAACAGTATGGCGAGCAGCATGCTCTTGTACTGTATGTCACTATTAGCCGCTACCTACTCACCAACTCCTGTCATACCACGTGCATAGCCTGCAGTTGGTGGAAAAGGAATAGTACACAACAGGCCTGGTCACTGTCAGCCGCTACCTACCCACCAACTACCATCATGGCACGTGCGTAGGCCACAGTTGGTAGAACAGGAATACTATTCAACCGGCAATACCCTCTTGGAAACCTACCTTCGGCTATAAATACCCCAAATGGTATGATCATCTCATCTTATCTTGTATCTTACATCTTATACCTGATATCTGTTCTAACAATCTCTTAATATACACTTATATTCAAGAGCAATCTAGTCTGATTCTCACGCCGGAGGGTGGTCACAAGGAGGTACCCTCCCTTCTCAGTGACGAGCTCACGGTGTCTGTTTTGCAGGTTATCAGAAGAACCATCTTTGCTGGGTCTAACCCCTCGTGGGAAACATCTATTTAACCCCCAGATTATCCGTAATCTGCCCGGGGTCGATTAGTGTTTCTTCATTGGCGCCATCCGTGCATAAAAGCTAGAACTTCATTTCTTTTCAGTTTTTTCAAACTTCTGGAAAGATGGTTAAAGAAACTCCGGTAACCACAACCCCAGCTACTGGGGGGAATACCGGCGACTACACAGTTTTTACGAACACTACCCCGGTAACCCAAGCCGGGGCAAGTGCAGTAAATTTTACGAACACTACCCCAGTTACCCAAGCTGGGGCAAGTGCAGTAAACAATCGCTCACTGGGATTCACCGATACCCAGTTAGAGAGACAACGAACGAGGCTCCCCCGCCAAACACTCGATGAAGTTAAAGCGTGGGCGGAAGCACGTCAAAAAGAATTCCAAGCTGAGTTGGATGAACGCTTACGTTTACTCCAACAGGCTGATGAATTCGTAGAGTACTTTGACGATGATTCGGAGGAATCCGATAGTGACGCAAACCCTCGTCATAGGGCGAAAGGGAAGCGTAAGGAAACGGACTCCCAACCGAGAAGGCGTTTTGGAGAAACCTTCAAACCAAAAGCCGCAGGTGGAAACCCACGTGACTTCTCCAAAACATTTACACCAACTGCTGCAAAGGCGGGAACGTCCAAATTTGCAAGGGACATTGCGGAAGCAATCGTCCCGAAAAGTGCCAAACAGATGTCCAACATCGGCACTTACGATGGTATATCTGATCCAGACGATCATTTGAACAGGTTCATAGCGGGGGCAACCGTCAGTAGTTGGACGGAACCTACGTGGTGTTACATGTTCCAAATGACGCTTGTTGGGCCAGCTAGAGCGTGGTTCGATCGTCTACCGGTCAACCACATCTACGATTGGGAAGACTTCCAGCAGAAGTTTAGCCAACACTTCAGCCAACAAAGAAAGTATACCGAGGAGCAATGGACAATCCTCAATTGCATTCGAGAAAAAGATGAATCTTTGCCAGACTTCATCACTCGCTTCAACTCAAAGAAGCTAAGTCTGGGTAATATCAGCGAAGATCTTGTTCGCGCTGCTTTCATCCAGGGCGCGAACGACCCAGAGCTCATCCGCACCTTAACGGGTAAAGATGACATGCCATCCACATGGGATGCCATCATGACAGCAGTTAAACGCTTTGCGGAAACGGAGAAGCAACTGGGTAGAGATCTCCCCCAGAGCACAAACCTCTACCCCCAGAAAACAAGAGAAAACGTCCTTACCGCCCGACTAAACAAAAAGCGGAAGCTAGGCAATTGGCAGTCAAGGGTAAACTTTAACACCTCATCCGGCTTGCAACATCGGTTAGGCGGAAGGGATAACGTACAGTCGAACCAGAACTCCAGATGGACGCCACTCACCAAGAGCGTCACCGAGATATTCGCCACTGAGGAGCTCCCATGGCCAAAGGCTCCAATAATCCGACATCGTCACAATGCTGATCGGAGTAAATACTGTGACTTTCACAGGACAAAAGGCCACAACACTAAGAATGCACAGACGTAAAGGACATCGTCGAAGCATTTGTCAGAGATGGGACGCTCGCACACCTCGTGGCGTAACGAACGCTGAGCAGGCTGATGCGTGCAGAACCCCAGCTGGGGAAAAACACGAATAAAATTGCAGCTTCAATGCCGGAGACTACATACTACGTAAACAACGAGATCCCGAACCAGGTGCATATCGGCTCGATGGCACTCCCATCCCAACAACATGGAAGGGAGCTCAATTACACAGTTTGCATGTAGATCAATTCCAAATTTGTAAAGGCCCAGAGCCACTTCTAATGGAAATGATTCTCCTTAGAACATCGACGCTGATGATTTTTCATTTATACTTATGAACTTTCCACACGGATATGCCGGTCTTCACCGCATACATAAGTGTGAAAGTCGTTGCGTGGGGAAGGCGGCAAAACCCGCATAAACCCAAAAAACGGCAAACCTTCACGCAGGTCAGTTAAAGGTAAAGTTCAGTCATCCCACTAAATGAAAGTGCCGGTCTATCCGCACGAATCATGATAGAGGAAACTGAACACTAACCTATTAACAACCGCGCGTCGAACGGTTAATTTATTCAACATTGATGCCGGTTTTCACCGCATAATTACGTGGAAAGTCGTTGCGTGGGGAAGGCGGCAAAACCCGCATAAACCCAAAAAACGGCAAACCTTCACGCAGGTCAGTTAAAGGTAAAGTTCAGTCATCCCACTAAATGAAAGTGCCGGTCTATCCGCACGAATCATGATAGAGGAAACTGAACACTAACCTATTAACAACCGCGCGTCGAACGGTTAATTTATTCAACACTGATGCCGGTTTTCACCGCATACATAAGTGTGAAAGTCGTTGCGTGGGGAAGGCGGCAAAACCCGCATAAACCCAAAAAACGGCAAACCTTCACGCAGGTCAGTTATAGGTAAAGTTCAGTCATCCCACTAAATAAAAGTGCCGGTCCTAACCCGCACGAATCATGATAGAGGAAACTGAACACTAACCTATTAACAAACGCGCGTCGAACGGTTAATTTACTCATCACTGATATGCCGGTTTTCACCGCATAATTACGTGGAAAGTCGTTGCGTGGGGAAGGCGGCAAAACCCGCATAAACCCAAAACACGGCAAACCTTCACGCAGGTCAGTCATAGGTAAACTTTGGTCATCCAACTAAATGAAAGTGCCGGTCCAAACCGCACAAATCATGAGAGGAAACCGAACCTATTGACAACCGCGCGTCGAACGGTTAACTTATTCAAAATACTTTAGAAAATTTCTAACAGAAGGATGAGGAAAACCTCCACGCAGGTTAGATGTAGGTAAAGTTTAGCCATCCTACTAAGTGCAAGTGACGGTCCTACCCGCACAATCACGAAAGAGGAAGCAAAACTTCAACCTATTATCTACCACGTTCAAAGGTTAACTTATTCTAAACACTTAGAAAATTTCTAAAAAGATGAGGAAAACCTCCACGCAGGTCAGATATAGGTAAAGTTTAGCCATTCTACTAAGTGCAAGTGACGGTCCTACCCGCACAATCACAAAGGAGGAAGCAAAACTTCAACCTATTATCTACCACGTTCAAAGGTTAACTTATTCTAAACACTTGGAAAATTGCTAATTTAAACTAAAGTATGCATGAGCAAGTCATATAACGTTTATAAAGCAAGTCTTCCAGTGAAAGTAGCGGTCTTACCCGCACAAAGATTTATATTTCATAATATTCATTACAAGAATGGCCGGGTAACTACCGCCTACAAGAATATAAATCTATACAAGCTAAACCTATCCTAACAGTGGGAAGGGATCTTCAGGATCAAGCTTCAGGACCACTTCCACTTGGACCAGCACCATCAGTAGAGCGTGGCGGTTCAAGGAAAGCTTTAAGGATAGCTAGCCCATCATCAGCAGCAGCAACTTCGTTCACCTTCTCCACCACCGGATGCGGGAAGGCGGCATACTGATTCACTGCTTGGTCATAAACAGCTTCAGTATCCACATCATACAAAGGGAAGTTGGAAGGCGGGATGCCTTTCTCAACGAACCCTAGACCAAGCAGGAAGCCAGCCTTTTCCCCATCCTCATGAGAAGCGTTGAGGGTTGCGCTCATGGCATCGTCGTATGATGTGTCCGTGAAGACTCGATGCACAACCTACAAAAAAAATATACAAGTATCAAAACCTTTTCTATTTACAAAGAAAAGCGTGAAGACATTATGAAGCTAAGCTTACCTGAGACAACGCTTCTCGAAGAAGTCATTCCTTGGCAACCAGAGCCTCCTGGAGGGCAGCTTGAGCTTGGTTACGGGCGCGTTCGGCTTCACTTTTGTTGAGGTTGGCAAGCAACACTTTTTTAGCCGCAGCCTCTTCAACGCCCTTTAGCTTCCGCTCAGTATGGTCAAGCACCCCCCTCTGGTCCAAGATCTCTTGGAGCTTCTTGGCGTCTTCCATCGCCAAGGCATCATGAGCCTGTTGAAGCGCCTCTAGTTTGGCTTTAAGTTCCTCATTCTCGAGGCGTAGAGGCTCAGCAACAGCTTCAGCCTTGGTGGCCCTCTCAGTTGCGTTCCGTGCAGTTTCCTTAGCCAGCAGAAGCTGTTCGTTAACAGCTTGGGCAGCCTTGGAACGGGCCTCGAGACGGGCCTGAACTTCAACCTCGAGGGCCTTGAAGGCCTTCTCCTTTTCCGCAGCCACTGCGGTAAGCCTCTTGTTCTCCTCCCGGACAGCCCGCGCCTGAGCTACTTCTTGGATGCGAGCTGCTTTTAACTTGTCGTTTTCACGACAAAGCAGCTCGACGCGCGGCTGCATCCGGGCCAGGGGAATCCGCAGGTCATTGGTTAGCCTACCCTCCTGGTAGCTAACCATTGCTTCCCCCAACGTACCACTGGGAGCTGCGTGACGAGCCCACTCCACGCACTCCACAGGCGTGCGAAGGGTTGTTCCTCGGCGGATGTTCCAGCGTGGAACATACACTTCATTGGAATCCGACACTGCAAAAAACAAAAAGCAGTTAGGAAAAGATGATATATAAAAAAAAAAGGCCAAAAGAACCCTACGCACCTGTAGGGTCGACAACAGGCCGATAGCCGCCAAACCCATCACCTGAACCCAAGGGAAATCCGTCCAAGAGGTCAGGCAGATGGGAAGGAGGCAGAGGTTGGCAAGAAGCCCCAAGCATACCTGAAGGATCGGTCGTTGTTGCCGATGACGGAGGAGGCATGGTGAAGGCCGCCGCGGTAGTAGAAACCAACGGAGGTGAACTCACCGTAGGTGAACTCACAACCGTGGTCGCCGCTGCGGAGTCCGCAGAAAAAGTAACCGCCGGCTCAGTGAAAGATTCAGTAAATATGGCACTGACAGCCGGCGGTGATGTCATCACAGTTGGAACAGTTGGCTCAACTGGCTGAGCAACTGAATCAACTGAAGCAGGCGCAGCCGCCTGGGTCGTCGCCTCAGGTAGGCTGACCAAGCCTACCGTCATGGGTCCAGAGGTACTCCTCTCCGCTCCACCCTGGAATGCGGTAGCATCCACGCCTGCACAAGGAAGATAAGTATTAATGATGGAAAGCTATGAAGTCAAAAATAAAGGAAGTTTGTACTTACGGGTTTTCTTGAGCCTAAAAGTGCGGACAGGCGGGGACGAACCCGATGGAGCCGGCCTCTTTACGCCGCTCACCGTCGTCATCCTGGGCTCTCCGGAGGTGACAGTCGTCGTAGCCTCCGGAGCAGTGGTCTTATCACCACCAGGGTTCCCCGCCACCTCCTCGCTCTCAGTCTCTGAATCAGACCGAGGCACCAGATCGGCAGTGGAGGCCACCTTCGCCTTCCCCTTCCCGCCGGCAGCCTTCTTCTTCCGCACCAACGGAGGACCATCTGCGGATTCCTCATCAGAACACAAGATTAGAGGAATTCCAGCAGAGGTTTCAGCATTGAGGGGTCGAGGGTTGAATAACGCCTTACCTGGCCGCCTGGCGCTCAGGATCTCGTGGCCTGGCGGGTAGACCTCCACGAACCGATCCGCCGTCTGTTCAAGGATGGGCAACTCGTTCTCATCTAGAGCACGAGTACCCATCCGAGCGGGACTATCAGCCTCCCGCGGATGCAGGAGCGACTGCAAGTCGTTCCCCTCTGAAATAAAAGAAAAAAAGTTAGAAGACAAACCTATATAAACAAAGAAGACAGAGCATACCGTAAGGGACAGAGTTCAAACCGTATTCAAGGACGATCGGGATCTTTTGCGCCTCCGCATCCTTCCACACCCGGCTCATCCCGAGCATCACCATCCCGGACTCCGCAAAGCGGTAAACCGGAGATTGGACTCGGGAAATCTTTGAGAACCATTCCGCCTCCTGGTAGTTGGAGGCGTGAAGGCTGGGGAGTGCTTGCCCATTCTTAAACTTCATGGCAAGGGGGATGGCGCGAGCGGAGATATAAAAGAACTCCCGCTTCCATGAACGAAGACTGCGCTCGGTTGCGCAAATCTTCAAACCCTTGATCCGGGTTATCAGAGTATACCAGCCCTGGATGCACCTCCAAGAGTAGAAGGTCATCAGGCGGTCGACGAAGGGCTCAACGCCCAGAATCCGGCACACCCACTCGAAGTGGCGAATCTTTGCGATCGTCATCGGGTGTACCTCGATCAGGTGTACACCGTGCCTCTCCAGAACACGGTACACAAACTTCGTCAAGGGGAACCTAAGATTCCCATAGACAAAGAATGCGGCATATACCCCGATCTTGCCTCTGGGGGCATCATACACCGTCTGATGAGGTTCAGGAAACTCAGGCTCGAAAGACTCGAGCATGAACTTCCTGACGATGTACTGATATAGATCGACAGGCAGAGCACACTGGCACTCGCCAGTAGTACTCTTGTCATCCTTGTCGGACGTAAATGACGGGTTCTCGGCGTACACCCCAGCCTCCTGGGCTGTAGCCTCAAGATCGTGAGCAGAAGACATCTTGCAGGTATGAAAGAAGAGAACGATTTCAAAAGAATGCTCGACTGAAAAGGTGAGTATTCGCCGGAAATCGTTTTGAAGATGAAGAGAAAAGTGAAAGTGTGGATTACAAAGGACCCTCTCCCCCTTTATATACTAATCGCAATCAATGCGATGAATTTAATGCAGAAGAGAGAGAAATCGCAGGTGCAATGAAACTATGACACGTGGCAAAAAGCAAGCTGGCAACAGCTGTTGAAAGGACGCGTGCCATTAATTTCGCGGCCACGCGCCCGAAAAATCGCGCCCACGCGCCTGAAAAAGCGTCTGGAATGACCATGTACTGTCACGTCACCATAACTTCCTGCACGTCCTGACACAGTCAGAAGAAACCGTCGGACGACGTTTCAACAGTTTGGACTGTTCTTATCCTTTCACCAACTCTTCGAATTTCAAAAATTCAAAAAGATTCAAAAGTAAGCGGGAAAATACCCCTTACCTTGGCAACCAAGTAACTGTAAGACAGGTGCGAGTACAGTGTTAAGGCAAAACCCTTCACATACTTAGCACCTGCAGGGAATTGAAGCCAAGAATACCTCGGCGACCAAGTAACTATAAGACGGGTGCGGGTACAGTGTCAAGGCAAAACCCTTCACATACTTAGCACCCGCAGGGAATTGACGCCAGGAATACCTTGGAAGTAAAGTAACCGTAAGACGAGTGCGGGTACAGTGTCAAGGAAAAACCCTTCACATACCTAGCGCTCCGCAGGGAATTGAAACCAAGAAGGATCTTCTGGGCAATGCTTGCGGAAACGGGAATAACATCCCCGCATAGCGGGAACGTCGAGAACTACATTGTTTGAAGCTCCAAGATGGAATTGGTGGTTTTAACATAATTGATCACTATGTTCAAAACTACCAAAACCTCATGGAGAATCCACACAAGTGGGACTCAACGCTCCTGACTTGCGAGGAGGTTACAGACCTACCCGCATCATACCCAAAGATCAAGCAGGAAAGTCGGGAATTTCTGCAAGTGACATAAGGACTTCCGCGGGAAGAATCCCCATGGAAAACCTTAAAACTAAACCCTTTTCAAAAACCCTTTGCTTAAGTCCAAAAGTTCACCTCACTTATTAAACATTCATGAGAAGAACATTGGACTGGGGGGACTTGAAGAGGTAGGTCCCAGCAGAGCCCAGTTGGACCCGCAGGACTCACCTTGAAGAGAGACGTCTGCGCAGAAACCAACTGGATCCGCAGGACCCACCATGCTCAGAGACGTGACGTCCTTACGCGCAGTACGCAAGCTGTTCCCGCAGGAAATGCCTCCCAATGGTGAAGTACTCTGCCTGTTCCCGCAGCTGCGGATACAAGCCATCAGGGAAGGCCACCCGCGCAGCAAGGCTACACGCACAAGGCACTTAGCTCTCAATAATTCAGTAGTCACCTGAAGGAATGAGCAAAGCCGGGAACAATCCCGCACAAAGGCGGGAGGGGGAATACTCCCGCCCAAATAAGCCAGTCCGTACGATACTGGAGGATCTTTTGTACTGTACCTGACGAGGTATGGGCAAAAGATCTGACCAGAGATACGACAGCCCATTGACAACAGTATGGCGAGCAGCATGCTCTTATACTGTATGTCACTATTAGCCGCTACCTACTCACCAACTCCTGTCATACCACGTGCATAGCCTGCAGTTGGTGGAAAAGGAATAGTACACAGCAGGCCTGGTCACTGTCAGCCGCTACCTACCCACCAACTACCAGCATGGCACGTGCGTAGGCCACAGTTAGTAGAACAGGAATACTATTCAACCGGCTATACCCTCTTGGAAACCTACCTTCGGCTATAAATACCCCAAATGGTATGATCATCTCATCTTATCTTGTATCTTACATCTTATATCTGATATCTGCTCTAGCAATCTCTTAATATACACTTATATTCAAGAGCAATCTAGTCTGATTCTCACGCCGGAGGGTGGTCACAAGGAGGTACCCCCCCCCCTTCTCAGTGACGAGCTCACGGTGTCTGTTTTGCAGGTTATCAGAAGAACCATCTTTGCTGGGTCTAACCCCTCGTGGGAAACATCTATTTAACCCCCAGATTATCCGTAATCTGCCCGGGGTCGATTAGTGTTTCTTCAGGCACCATGCATGTGTTCCTACAAATTTGTGTCAATATTTCATTTTGTTCTCCTGAATACTCATGACTTGGGTACATATCATTTCATACTTCCAACCATTTCCACAATGTTGTGACACCCTATATTATATATATATATATATATATATATATATATTAATTAGGAAGTTGCGTTTACTCACAATCTGCTACTGTTAATAAGAGCGGCAAATTATGTTCTTACACGTGACAGGTTAAGTTAATTTCGAGGTAGGAAGTTACATTTTCCCGCGTTTTTCTCTCATCAGCCACTGTTGTTTCTCCCATGTCGCTCACATCATCAAATTACAACCATAACTCCACTTGTATCTTTTTCCTTTGCATTCTATGGATTGATTGATAAAACCCTAAATTAGGCGATCCAACAACTCTCACTTTTCCGATTGCCATCGCCATCAAATTAAGGGGGGGGGGGGAGTTTCATCGTTCTACTCTAATAATAACACAGCACAGAAACTTTGATTATTTAATCTCCTGTTTCTAAACTCGCACATTATGAGGAACTTCTGATTGCCCTAGCTATTCTGTACAATACATGACTTAGGTTTTTCTTTTGTTGATTGACTTAGATTTAGTACTGAAATGTCAAAATCTTTATCTAAATTATTCATGTTCTTTGAATTGGAAAATTAGGGTTTTTCAATTTGGGGTAAACATCTTTTACCAATTAGTGACTATTGAAAATTATATTTGTTAATTGGTTGTACTATTATTAGCTTCAACTAGCCAGCCTGCACAAATGATGGTGGTTCATATCCTAATTATGAAGCTTCATCCTAATTGAGGACTTTCTTTACTATTCATTTTTTTACTTGCTTTCAAACACTGGTATCATTTTGACTTCGTTTATGGCTAGGTTTATTCTCTAACACACTTTATAAACTCATTTATGACACATTTAATATCTAAATACTGCCCTCTACATCTTCAACAGCAAAAACCTCACTAAAATATTGTTATGGATGAACAAAATCAACGAGGTGGAAGGTTAAGCGTTAAGACACAATTTGAAAAATACTAGCTGTAACATCAACAAGCGTAACCAATTACTTTAGTAACTAAACACGTTCTTTGACTTTCTCATCAATAATGAAGGTCTGTGTAAGAAACCAATTTGTATCAACTTTTTTACGTTAGGTTCAACTGTACATCAAGTATTAAGGATACTTCTGCTGCTTAGCTATAGCCCTTAAGTATGCTTTTTTTAACCAGATTCTGGGTATAATGTATTTACAAAACATGGAAAATCACTACATTAGTTACTGTAAAAATTAGATTATTGTGATTTACCGACTACCTTTTTCATTACGATGGCTGTAGTTGTGTTAAGGGTTTCAATCAGAGAAGTTTTACATGTGGGTTCAGTTATGGTTTATCTACCATATCGAACTACAGATATGTATGATTTATCTCTTAACGGGTCGCTTCGAGTTATATTATCTCTAATAGGATTAACTGAGGTCACTTTTTATCCCTTAATGGTTCGAACTCAGATTATGTATCTCCAACGGGTCGATTTGGGTTATGCTTTAAGTTTTTATTACTTTTGAAAAGGAAACGGGTCAAAATGATTCGGTCACTAATGGTATGTAAACATTTCATTATGAGTTATTACCTTTCTCCTTGCATACCAATACTCTGAATTTTTAGTTTTCTCTTTAATTTTTTATCTAAAAAAAAGAGTTTGATATGCAAATAAAACTGTATATTTAAAGTCAAATAGGCATGTTTGACTGACTGATTGACTCGACATGAACCCAAGCAAACAACTCATCCGAGTAAACTAAAACCAAAAGTTCAGATCGATATCATAAATGTAAAGGTACATATAAGACGCAAAATAAAGTAAAAAGCAAAAGTTCAATGAGACACTAGCTTTTTTCTGCAAAAAAATGGCTGAGCCATTAAAATATTTTTATCCAACCACCTGGGTTTTTTTTTTAAATTAACATAATTGCTAATCTGTTGCAAAGATGTTTCACCTAGAATCAACAGGTAGTTCAAGCATTTTTCTAACGCCAAAAACAAAGCACACACTAAAACCAGCTACTGTTAATATTACCAAATTTAAATATCATTAAGCAGGCTCAAAGAAATGTGAAAAAACGTATGCAATTATACCCGTCGAACCAACAATAACTCTTGGATAACTACTGTCGAAAAAGACAGACAACATGGTGTGAATTACAAAGTACATGTACATATACACAAATCACTAAATATGGCTACAACCTTACGCTTCCATAAATAACAGCAAACTCAATGAACATGTGAAGTTATGGTAACAAGAACTGAGACCAACAGACCGTGGTGCCGTGCGAATTGCAACAAATGTAACAAAATTCCAGAAACTGAGGACCAATGGGACGACTTTGGAATGAAATCCATGTAAGTAAACACGATTTTTTCATCATTACTAAACTGTTTAATGTCACACAAAGCTTAACTCCATTTAATCACACCACGATATCTACACACTGGTGCACGTAGTGCGTTAACACTGTCATAGTATACTAGGTCTCGACTCTCGACCACCAAAGCAGTGTTCTTTAATGAAGCTACGACCGACATACTTACCGCAAGCTGCGGAGATATGCCATAAAACACAGTTACGTGGACCCAAGAATTGTGCCAAATGTAATCTTCGCCATCCGAGGACTACCATGCCACCTACAAGTAAAAATGAACAAAGACGGGGGTGTGGCCGTCAACAAAGCAAGAAGACTAGCAGCCATACCTCCAGTCACTCCAAACACGAGCTTGATCATACTAAAATGACAAGTGAATTGCACACCAGGTACCAAAAAAACTAACTTAACAAATACAAATTGCTCGAACAATTATCACATATACTAACCATGTAAAACTACATCACCAGTGAAGAGGTAGGTCCCAGCAGAGCCCAGTTGGACCCGCAAGACTCACCTTGAAGAGAGACGTCTGCGCAGAAACCAACTGGATCCGCAGGACCCACCATGCTCAGAGACGTGACGTCCTTACGCGCAGTACGCAAGCTGTTCCCGCAGGAAATGCCTCCCAATGGTGAAGTACTCTGCCTGTTCCCACAGCTGCGGATACAAGCCATCAGGGAAGACCACCCGCGCAGCAAGGCTACACGCACAAGGCACTTAGCTCTCATTCAGTTGTCACCTGAAGGAATGAGCAAAGCCGGGAACAATCCCGCACAAAGGCGGGAGGGGGAATACTCCCGCCCAACTAAGCCAGTCCGTACGATACGGGAAGATCTTCTGTACTGTACCTGACGAGGTATGGGCAAAAGATCTGACTAAAGATACGACAGCTTATTGACAACAGTATGGCGAGCAGCATGCTCTTGTACTGTATGTCACTATTAGCCGCTGCCTACTCACCAACTCCTGTCATACCACGTGCATAGCCGGCAGTTGGTGGAAAAGGAATAGTACACAGCAGGCCTGGTCACTATCAGCCGCTGCCTACCCACCAACTACCAGCAGGGCACGTGCGTAGGCCACAGTTGGTAGAACAGGAATACTATTCAGCCGGCCACACCTCCTTGGAAACCTACCTTCGGCTATAAATACCCCAAATGGTATGATCATCTCATCTTATCATATTACCATCATATACTATCTCGTATTACATATTATACCTGATATCTGCTCTAGCAATCTCTTAATATACATTTATATTTAAAGAGCAATCTAGTCTGATTCTCACGCCGGAGGGTGGTCACAAGGAGGAACCCCCCCCCCCCCTTCTCAGTGACGAGCTCACGGTGTCTGTTTTGCATGTTATCAGAAGAACCATCTTTGCCGGGTCTAACCCCTCGTGGGAAACATCTATCTAACCCCCAGGTTACCCGTAATCTGCCCGGGGTCCGATTAGTGTTTCTTCATTGGCGCCATCCGTGCATAAAAGCTAGAACATTTCTTTTCAGTTTTTTCAAACTTCTGGGAAGATGGTTAAAGAAACTCCGGTAACCACAACCCCAGCTACTGGGGGGAATACCGGCTACACAGTCTTTACAAACACTACCCCGGTTACTCAAGCCGGGGCAAGTGAAGTAAATTTTACGAACACTACCCCAGTTACCCAAGCTGGGGCAAGTGCAGTAAATAATCGCTCACTGGGATTCACTGATACCCAGTTAGAGAAACGAACAAGGCTCCCCCGCCAAACACTCGATGAAGTTAAGGCATGGGCGGAGGCACGTCAGAAGGAATTCCAAGCTGAGTTGGACTAACGCTTGCGTTCCGTCCAACAGGCTGACGAATTCAAAGAATACTTGGACGATGATTCGGAGGAATCCGATATAGACGCAAACCCTCGTCATAAGGCGAAAGGGAAGCGTAAAGAAACGGACTCCCAACCGAGAAGGCGTTTTGGGGAAGCCTTCAAACCAAAAACCCAGGTGGAAGCCCACGTGACTTCTCCAAAACATTTAGACCAACTGTTGCAAATGCGGGAACGTCCAAATTTGCAAAGGAAATTGCGGAAGCAATTGCCCCAAAAAGTGCCAAACAAATGTCCAACATAGGCACATATGATGGTATATCTGACCCAGACGATCATTTGAACAGATTCATAGCGGGGGCAACCGTCAGCAATTGGACGGAACCTACGTGGTGTTACATGTTCCAAATGACGCTTGTTGGGCCAGCTAGAGCGTGGTTCGATCGTCTACCGGTCAACCACATCTACGACTGGGCAGACTTCCAACAGAAGTTTAGCCAACACTTCAGCCAACAACGAAAGTATACCGAAGAGCAATGGACAATCCTCAAATGCATTCGAGAGGAAGATGAATCTTTGCCAGACTTCATCACTCGCTTCAACTCAAATAAGCTAAGTCTGGGTAACATTAGCGAAGATCTTGTTCGCGCTGCTTTTATTCAGGGCGCGAACGACCCAGAGCTCATCCGCACCTTAACGGGTAAAGATGGCATGCCATCCACATGGGATGCCATCATGACAGCAGCTAAACGCTTCGCGGAAACTGAGAGGCAACTGGGTAGAGATCTCCCACAAAGCACAAACCTCTACACCCAGAAAACAAGAGAAGACAACGTCCTCACCGCCCGACTAAACAAAAAACGGAAGCTAGGCATTTGGCAGTCAAGGGTAAACTTTGACACCTCATCCGGCTTGCAACATCGGTTAGGCTGAAGGGATAACGTACAGTCAAATAAGAACTCCAGATGGACGCCACTCACCAAAAGCGTCACCGAGATATTCGCCACTGAGGAGCTCCCATGGCCAAAGGCTCCAATAATCCGACATCGTCACAATGCTGATCGGAGCAAATACTGTGACTTTCACAGGACAAAAGGCCACAACACTGAAGAATGCATAGACGTAAAGGACATGGTCGAAGCATTTGTCAGAGATGGGACGCTCGCGCACCTCATGGCGCAATGAACGCTGAGCAGGCTGATGCGTGTAGAACCCCAGTTGGGGAAAACACGAATAAAATTGCAGCTTCAATGTTGGAGACTACATACTGCGCAAACAACGAGATCCCGAACCAGATGCATATCGGCTCGATGGCACTCCCATCCCAACAACATGGAAGGGAGCTCAATTACACAGTTTGCATGTAGATCAATTCCAAATTTGTAAAGAAAAGGCCCAGAGCCACTTCTAAAGGAAATGATTCTCCTTAGAACATCGACGCTGATTTTACATTTATACTTTTATGAACTTTCAACACTGATGCCGGTTTTCACCGCATACATAAGTGTGAAAGTCGTTGCGTGGGGAAGGCGGCAAAACCCGCATAAACCCAAAAAATAGCAAACCTTCACGCAGGTCAGTTAAAGGTAAAGTTCAGTCATCCCACTAAATGAAAGTGCCGGTCTATCCGCATGAATCATGATAGAGGAAACTGAACACTAACCTATTAACAACCGCGCGTCGAACGGTTAATTTATTCAACACTGATATGCCGGTTTTCACCGCATAATTACGTGAAAAGTCGTTGCGTGGGGAAGGCGGCAAAACCCGCATAAACCCAAAAAACGGCAAACCTTCACGCAGGTCAGTCATAGGTAAACTTTGGTCAACTGAATGAAAGTGCCGGTCCTAACCGCACAAATCATGAGAGGAAACCGAACCCATTGACAACCGCGCGTCGAACGGATAACTTATTCAAAAGAGAATTTCTAACAAAAGGATGAGGAAAACCTACACGCAGGTCAGATGTAGGTAAAGTTTAGCCATCCTACTAAGTGCAAGTGACGGTCCTACCCGCACAATCACGAAAGAGGAA
The DNA here is from genome assembly GCF_021521415.1 of Bidens hawaiensis. Lineage (NCBI taxonomy): Eukaryota > Viridiplantae > Streptophyta > Magnoliopsida > Asterales > Asteraceae > Bidens > Bidens hawaiensis. The sequence continues at coordinate 348,982 of NW_027491405.1, read as the reverse complement.
GCAAAACTTCAACCTATTATCTACCACGTTCAAAGGTTAACTTATCCTAAACACTTAGAAATTTCTAAAAAAATGAGGAAAACCTCCATGCAGGGCAGATGTAGGTAAAGTTTAGCCATCCTACTAAGTGCAAGTGACGGTCCTACCCGCACAATCACGAAAGAGGAAGCAAAACTTCAACCTATTATCTACCACGTTCGAAGGTTAACTTATTCTAAACACTTGAAAAATTGCTAATTTAAACTAAAGTATGCAAGTCATAACGTTTATAAAGCAAGGAATCCAGTGAAAAAAGCGGTCTTACCCGCACAAAGATTTATATTTCATAATATTCATTACAAGAATGGCCGGATAACTACCCGCCTACAAGAAAATAAATCTATACAAGCTAAACATATCCTAACAGTGGGAAGGGATCTTCAGGATCAGGCTTCAGGGCCACTTCCACTTGGACCCGCACCATCAGTAGAACGTGGCGGTTCAAGGAAATCTTTAAGGATAGCTAGCCCATCATCAGCAGCAGCAACTTGGTTCACCTTCTCCACCACTGGATGCGGGAAGGCGGCATACTGATTCACTGCTTGGTCGTAAACAGCTTCAGTATCCACATCAAATAAAGGGAAGTTGGAAGGCGGGATGTCTTTCTCAACGAACCCTAGACCAAGCAGGAAGCCGGCCTTTTCCCCATCCTCATGAGAAGCGTTGAGGGCTGCGCTCATAGCATCGTCATAAGACGTCTCCGTGAAGACCCGATGCACAACCTACAAAAAAAAAAAATACAAGTATCAAAACCTTTTCTATTTACAAAGAAAAGCGTGAAGACATGAAGCTAAACATACCTGAGACAACGCTTCTCGAAGAAGCCATTCCTTGGCAACCAGAGCTTCTTGGAGGGCAGCTTGAGCTTCGTTACGGGCGCGTTCGGCTTCACTTTTGTTGAGGTTGGCAAGCAACACTTCTTTAGCCGCAGCCTCTTCGACGCCCTTTAGCTTCCGCTCAGTATGGTCAAGCACCCCCCTCTGGTCCAAGATCTCCTGGAGCTTTTTGGCGTCTTCCATCGCCAAGGCATCATGAGCCTGCTGTAGAGCCTCTAATTTGGCCTTAAGCTCCTCATTCTCCACGCGTAGAGGCTCAGCAACAGCTTCAGCCTTGGTGGCCCTCTCGGTTGCGTTCCGTGCAGTTTCCTTAGCAAGCCGAAGCTGTTCATTAACAGCTTGGGCAGCCTTGGAACGGGCCTCGAGCCGGGCCTGAACGTCAACCTCGAGGGCCTTGAAGGCCTTCTCCTTTTCCGCAGCCACTGCGGTAAGTCTTAGGTTCTCCTCCCGGACAGCCCGCGCCTGAGATACTTCTTGGATGCGAGCTGCTTTTAACTTGTCGTTTTCACGACAAAGCAGCTCGACACGCGGCTGCATCCGGGCCAGGAGAACCCGAAGCTCATTGGTTAGCCTACCCTCTTGGTAGCTAGCCATGGCTTCCCCCAACGCACCACTGGGAGCTGCGTGACGAGCCCAGTCCACGCACTCCACAGGCGTGCGAAGGGTTGTTCCTCGGCGGATGTTCCATTTTGGAACATACACTTCATTGGAATCCGACACTGCAAAAAACAAAAAGCAGTTAGGAAAAGATGATAAAAATATAAAAAGGCCAAAAGAACCCTACGCACCTGTAGGGTCAATAACAGGCCGATAGCCGCCAAACCCATCACTTGAACCCAAGGGAAATCCGTCCAAGAGGTCAGATAGATGGGAAGGAGGCAGAGGTTGGCGGGAAGCCCCATGCATACCTGAAGGATCGGCCGTCGTTGCCGATGACGGAGGAGGCATGGTGAAAGCCGCTGCGGTCGCCGCTGCGGAATCCGCAGCAAAAGTAACCGCCGGCTCAGTGAAAGATGTGGTAAAAATGGCACTGACGGCCGGCGGTGATGTCATCACAGCTGGAACAGTCGGCTCAACGGAGTGAGCAACTGAACCAGCGGAAGCAGGCGCAGGCGCAGCCGCCTGGGTCGTCACCTCAGGTAGGCTGACCAAGCCTACCGTCATGGGCGGAGGGGTACTCCTCTGCGCTCCACCCTGGAATGCGTCAACATCCACGCCTGCACAAAGTAGATAAGTATTAATGATGGAAAACTATGAAGTTAAAAATAAAGTTTGTACTTACGGGTTTTCTTGAGCCTAAAAGTGCGGACAGGCGGGGATGTACCCGATGGAGCCGGCCTCTTCACGCCGCTCACCCTTGTCATCCTGGGCTCTCCGGAGGTGACAATCGTCGCAGCCTCCGGAGCGGTGGTCTTATCACCACCGGGGTTCCCCGCCACCTCCTCGCTCTCGGCCTCCGAGTCAGACCGAGGCACCGGATCGGCAGTGGAGGCCACCTTCTCATTCCCCTTCCCGCCGGCAGCCTTCTTCTTCCGCACCAACGGAGGACCATCTGCGAATTCCTCATCAGAACATAAGATTAGAGGAATTCCAGCAGAGGTTTCAACATTGAGGGGTCGAGGGTTGAATAGCGCCTTACCTGGCCGCCTGGCGCTCAGGATCTCGTGGCCTTGCGGGTAGACCTCCACGAACCGATCCGCCGTTTGTTCTAGGATGGGCAACTCGTTCTCATCTAGAGCACGAGTACCCATCCGAGCGGGACTGTCACTCTCCCGCGGCTGCAGGAGCGACTGCAAGTCGTTCCCCTCTGAAATAAACAGGAAAGAAGTTAGAAGAGATTCTAAATCAACAAAAAGAAACAGAGCATACCGTAAGGAACAGAGTTCGAACCGTATTCAAGGACGATTGGGATCTTTTGCGCATCCGCATCCTTCCACACCCGGCTCAACCCGAGCATCACCATCCCGGACTCCGCAAACCGGTAAACCGGAGATTGGACTCGGGATATCTTCGAGAACCATTCCGCCTCCTGGTAGTTGGAGGCGTGAAGGCTGGGAAGTGCTTGCCCATTCTTGAATTTCATGGCAAGGGGGATGGCGCGAGCGGAGATGTAGAAGAACTCCCGCTTCCACGAGCGAAGACTGCGCTCGGTTGCGCAAATCTTCAAACCCTTGATCCGGGTTATCAGCATATACCACCCCTGGATGCACCTCCAAGAGTAGAAGGTCATCAGGCGGTCGACATAGGGCTCAATGCCCATAATCCGGCATACCCACTCGAAGTGGCGAATCTTCGCGATCGCCATCGGGTGCACCTCGGTCAGGTGCACACCGTGCCTCTCCAGGACACGGTACACAAACTTTGTCAAAGGGAACCTAAGATTCCTATAGACAAAGAATGCAGCATAAACCCCGATCTTGCCTCTGGGGGCATCATACACCGTCTGATGGGGTTCAGGAAACTCAGGCTCGAGAGACTCGAGCATGAACTTCCTGACGATGTACTGATATAAATCGACAGGCAGAGCACACTGGCACTCGCCAGCAGTACTCTTGTCATCGGCGAACACCCCAGCCTCCTGGGCTGTAGAATCAAGATCGTGAGAAGACATCTTGCAGATGAAAGAAGAAAACGATTTCAAGAGAATGATTGCCTGAAAAGGTGAGTATTCGCCGGAAATCGTTTTGAAGATGAAGAGAAAAAGTGAAAGTGTGGATTACAAAGAACCCTCTCCCCCTTTATATACTAATCGCAATTAATGCAATGAATTTAATGCGGAAGAGAGAGAAATCGAAGGTGCAATGAAACTATGACACGTGGCAAAGAGCAAGCTGCTGTTGAAAGGACGCGTGCCAGTAATTTCGCGGCCACGTGCCCGAAAATTCGCGCCCACACGCCTGAAAAAGCGTCTGGAATGACCATGTACTGTCACGTCACCATAACTTCCTGCACGTCCTGACACAGTCTGAAGAAACCGTCGCACGACGTTTCAGAGGTTTGGACTGTTCTTATCCTTTCACCAACTCTTCGAATTTCAAAAAATTCAAAAAGATTCAAAAGTAAGCGGGAAAATACCCCTTACCTTGGCAACCAAGTAACTGTAAGACGGGTGCGGGTACAGTGTTAAGGCAAAACCCTTCACATACTTAGCACCTGCAGGGAATTGAAGCCAAGAATACCTCGGCAACCAAGTAACCATAAGACGGGTGCGGGTACAGTGTTAAGGCAAAACCCTTCACATACTTAGCACCTGCAGGGAATTGAAGCCGAGAATACCTCGGCAACCAAGTAACCATAAGACGGGTGCGGGTACAGTGTTAAGGCAAAACCCTTCACATACTTAGCACCTGCAGGGAATTGAAGCCGAGAATACCTCGGAAACCAAGTAACCATAAGAAGGGTGCGGGTACAGTGTTAAGGCAAAACCCTTCACATACCTAGCACCCGCAGGAAATTGAAGCCAGGAATACCTTGGAAGTAAAGTAACCGTAAGACGAGCGCGGGTACAGTGTCAAGGCAAAACCCTTCACATACCTAGCGCTCCGCAGGGAATTGAAACCAAGAAGGATCTTCTGGGCAATGCTTGCGGAAACGGAAATAACATCCCCGCATAGCGGGAACGTCGAGAACTACATTGTTTGAAGCTCCAGGATGGAATTGGTGGTTTTAACATAATTGATCACTATGTTCAAAACTACCAAAACCTCATGGAGAATCCACACAAGTGGGACTCAACGCTCCTGACTTGCGAGGAGGTTACAGACCTACCCGCATCATACCCAAAGATCAAGCAGGAAAGTCGGGAATTTCTGCAAGTGACAAGGACTTTCGCGGGAAGAATCCCCATGGAAAACCTTTAAACTAAACCCTTTTCAAAACCCTTTGCTTATGTCCAAAAGTTCACATCACTTTATTAAACATTCATGAGAAGAACATTGGACTGGGGGGACTTGAAGAGGTAGGTCCCAGCAGAGCCCAGTTGGACCCGCAAGACTCACCTTGAAGAGAGACGTCTGCGCAGAAACCAACTAGATCCGCAGGACCCACCATGCTCAGAGACGTGACGTCCTTACGCGCAGTACGCAAGCTGTTCCCGCAGGAAATGCCTCCCAATGGTGAAGTACTCTGCCTGTTCCCGCAGCTGCGGATACAAGCCATCAGGGAAGGCCACCCGCGCAGCAAGGCTACACGCACAAGGCACTTAGCTCTCATTCAGTTGTCACCTGAAGGAATGAGCAAAGCCGGGAACAATCCCGCACAAAGGCGGGAGGGGGAATACTCCCGCCCAACTAAGCCAGTCCGTACGATACGGGAAGATCTTCTGTACTGTACCTGACGAGGTATGGGCAAAAGATCTGACTAAAGATACGACAGCTTATTGACAACAGTATGGCGAGCAGCATACTCTTGTACTGTATGTCACTATTAGCCGCTGCCTACTCACCAACTCCTGTCATACCACGTGCATAGCCGGCAGTTGGTGGAAAATGAATAGTACACAGCAGGCCTGGTCACTATCAGCCGCTGCCTACCCACCAACTACCAGCAGGGCACGTGCGTAGGCCACAGTTGGTAGAACAGGAATACTATTCAGCCGGCCACACCTTCTTGGAAACCTACCTTCGGCTATAAATACCCCAAATGGTATGATCATCTCATCTTATCATATTACCATCATATACTATCTCGTATTACATATTATACCTGATATCTGCTCTAGCAATCTCTTAATATACATTTATATTTAAAGAGCAATCTAGTCTGATTCTCACGCCGGAGGGTGGTGTAACGATTCCGGCAAATCCAGGTATACCCTAGCCGGTATATACTATTTACGTGTCATTTAGTATTGATTATATGAGTTATAGTACGTGTATACGAGTATATATGATTCATAGAACGAATCATACTCGATTATATAGTGAATCGTATTGGAATTACAATTAACCAATGAACGATTATTGAAACCCGAACGAATCGGGAATTACATTATAGACGAAGTATATAATGTTTAGTGATGTTTACGAAGTATTAATGCTACGGGATAAGTGAATTATAGCACAGAACAAGGATTTCGATTTATTAGTACGTCGATACGATAAACGAAACCTTTAAACATCAAACCAAGCAAGAGACGATCGATCAAACCGAAAAAGATGCACAAAGACCGACAATACGATGTTTTAAGTCATTTAACGTCATGGTTTAAGTTTTTAAAGTTTTTAAATCAGTTTTATGTAAATTTTATTTTAACCCGAAAAACAACCATTTTAGGCTCGTTTTAAGCCGAATTACGAGTTTAAACGAGAAACGAACTGAGCCAGATTATCCAAAACATTATCCGGATTACGGAAATCCGAATATGTGGCTAATATTGAAGTTGTGGGGCCCACCCCCCACCTTTACTTGGATCGATCGGCCCTATGGTTGCATAATATCATTCCATTTCTTTTTTTTACAACAAAAACTCTCTCAAATCTCTCAACTCTTTCAAGTGTTCATCCAAACTCATCAAGTTTAACCAAGAACACAAGGTATAAGCATGTTATAATGCATAATCTTTGGTGTTGATTACTTAATTTTGAGTTGTTTTGCAAGAACAAGAGGTTCCAAGTGAAATATGGGTGAAAACCCGAGATGGAACCGATCCTTGCTAGATCAAGTGATGTTTACAAGTTATACACGGGATCTTGATCCAAGAAACGAGTTAAAAGTGTCAATAACGAATTTTTACGGTTAGAATCTTTAAAAATGAATTTCCAAGTGAAAGACGGGTGAAAACCCGAGATGAAACCGACTCTTGCATGATCAAGAGATGTATACAAGTTATACAAGGGATCTTGGTCCAAGAAATGAGTAAAAAGAGTCGGGAATGGATTTCTACGGTTAAAACCTTTGTTTTTATATCAAAACCGACACTATGAATGAAATGGTTTGATTGTTGGTGTAGCTTGCTTGGTATAGTGTTATTGTGCTTGTAAGTGTTGTATCTAGTGGCTAGCAAAGGCTAGAAACCAAGATCTTTGCGATCTAACGCTAGAAAACACAAGATAGTTCGGTTTTTCGTGTGAGTTAGTGATTTTGGACAGATTGTAGCGTGCTTAGAGTCGGGTCATGAAATTTCACAGAGATGATCTACACATGAAAATATGATATCTGTGAATTTTTGGTAATTTTTGGATAAAAGATGAATATTTGGTGAATTTAATGCTCGGTTTTGGGCCAAAAATGGTGAAAAATAGCTAAACTTGATGAAAAATTCTGAAAAATTAGGATAAGCTTTTTATAACATATAAAGGTCACACACAAAATTTGAGCTCAGTTGGAAAAGTCTAAGGGGGCTTTTCGGTAAAACGAGTTCTAGGGCTTTCTAGCTCGGTTTTTGTGAAAATGGCTTGAAAAATGAGTTTTGGGTTCTGGAAAAATTCCAGGGAGTTATGAGGATGGCAGGGATCATTCCAGAAAAATTTGGGATTTTTCTAAAGTCTTTTGGTATTTTTGACATATTTAGTGTTTTAATAATGTTTAAAAATAGATAAATAAATGTAAATATAAAAAAAATAAATCTGGAAAATTTTTATAAAACTTCTTACTGTCAAAATAAGTTTTGTGCAAAATTTCAAGACCCGAGACTAAACGGGTAATTATTTGTGCTAAAAAGAACATAAAAACAAATTTTTAAAGCTTAAAACGTGTAAACCGGCAAAACTCGCATAAGCGAGCTGACTGGTATATAAAAACCTAAAAATAGACCATTTTCATAATACTAAGTAAATTAAATAAAAGAAAATCATCCGAAAATAATTCGGATGATTTGGGTAATTTCACCCGATTTTACTGTTTCCGGCACCTAAATGACGGAAACGGGCCCCGCGGCCAAACGGGGTGTCCAAACCGAGCTCTAATTTCATCACGTTAACTAAAGTAACAGTCAAACACCATTTTTGGGTCGGGTGTGAATAAACTCATTTTTGAAACTAAAAACGGATGACCGTGCTAGGCACGCAAATCAAGGAAAACATAAAAATGATAATTTTGACCGTCCGTCTCTAAGTAATGGCACAATCTGAGTCCTTAGGAGTGTCACGGGGTTAACATTGTCCCCGGATCGAGTACAGTACTGGGTTAACAATGTCCCCAGATGTACCGATTAACACGGATTTAATTTATGGGAATTATATAGTAACGATTAGATATTATATTACAGATCCAGGCTTATAGCAGTTCATTGTATCACGTCCCGACTCACAGAAAGGTGAGTTTTCACGAGCCCCTTTTACTGAACTGTTTTAAATATTTTCCCGGGGCGGAAAGCATGTATTTATTAAAGTATTTAAGTACATACTGATCGTATGGAAACACTTGTATATTTAAATATATATATGGTTTGATGCATAGAATATATAAATTGTTTATCGTGTGGGATTGTTCTGGGGTAACATAGTTCCCAGAGGTTAGTATTATTGTTCTGGGGTAACACAGTTCCCAGAGGTTATTATTATTGTTCTGGGGTAACATAGTTCCCAGAGGTGATTATTGTTCTGGGGTAACATAGTTCCCAGAGGTTATTATTATTGTTCTGGGGTAACATAGTTCCCAGAGGTTATTATTGTTCTGGGGTAACATAGTTCCCAGAGGTGATTATTGTTCTGGGATAACATAGTTCCCAGAGGTTATTATTGTTCTGGAGTAACTTAGTTCCCAGAGGTTATAAATGTTCTGGGGAAACATAGTTCCCCGCATAATTACATTGTTTAATAAATGATTATTAAAATGATCTGTCAGTGTTTATGTAAATTAGTGAAACTCACCAACTATTCGTAGTTGACCCGTTTTCTTTACATGTTTTCTAGGTATGCCCAAGTTGGAATGATTGATATGTGCTTAATGATCTGTGCTACTTGTTGGAAGCTTGCTGATCTATATTTTGTAATGAATATATTAATGTCTTATCGGTAAAACTCGTGTGTAACACCTAGACAGTAACGAATTAGCAACAATGTAATATGATATAAATTAATGTAGTGGTATTTTCTTTATAAGCAATGCTGTTGATATCAGATGTGTCTGTTGCATCCCGTGTACGTTTCCGCTGCGGTTACGGGGTGTTACAGGTGGTCACAAGGAGGAACCCCCCCCCCCTTCTCAGTGACGAGCTCACGGTGTCTGTTTTGCAGGTTATCAGAAGAACCATCTTTGCCGGATCTAACCCCTCGTGGGAAACATCTATCTAACCCCCAGGTTACCTGTAATCTGCCCGGGGTCCGATAAGTGTTTCTTCAACCAGAAAAGGAGGAAGCCAACAGGAAACTAAAGATGTAGGACAGTAAGGCCTTGACAAACTTTTCAAACACTCAACGGTCCCGACAATCCTTTTTGAAAATCACCAGACCCAACAATACGTTGGATGAACTGCAACACTAATCAACAGTAGCATTATAAAGGCTACAGATGCAGTGGCATATGCATAGTAGCCTTACATGAAGTGGCAGTAAGACATTGACATTCTCATCTTTTGTAACTAAACTTTGTTACATAGTATAATGCCATGCTCTAATTATGTACAAATCAATAAACAGATACTACAAATTAATCAAAATTCATGCCCGCGCCACGAAGCGCGGGTAAAAATGCTAGTTACTTTAAATCCAAAACCAAGTCTGCATCAAGTTAACTAATCTCTCGAACCAATGGCTCTAGAGACACTTTTATAGATTAGAATGTAAAACACTCATGAAAACTTGTAATTCATTCTAGTTAAAATCTTGATCCACACTATACAAAAAAAATCATTTCTTTGATTACCCTTCAGTGAAAGTATTGGATTAATGGCGACACAAATCTTGGATCACTATGAACTCCGAACGTATTTCATAAATAACACGATCTTCATATAATAGAGTTACATGCAATTATTAATATTATTCTGCTCGTTATTGACTAAGCATATTATAGGGCCATATTATAAGTTACGCCTCAACAATTTAATCTCATGGCCGGGCAATTTTAATGAGTTAACAATAATTATGACTCAAATTTATTTCTTGTCACATATCTTCATAAAGGTACATAACAACTTCACATTAGTGAATTTCAATAATATACTTCATCTTAATTACGTACTACTCCCCGATTAGTTTCATAACACACATAATCTACCATGGCATTTTGCACTTCATTTCTATTCACATAGTTATAGTTACTACAACAACACCAGCACAATATGTTGTGTAATTTTATTCGCGAGTAGAATTGCTCATCACGTTGTCTTGATGTGTTCGCGTTACCATAACATATTTCAAGTTGTGAAGTTTAAACTGAATTCACCAACATTGCCAGATTTTTCAGTTTACTCATATTCTCTTGTCATACATCGTTTATATAAATCAAATATTTTATGACTCGTGTAAAATGAGTTAACATTATCCCATTCTAAATTTTGTTCTTAACATCTTAAACAATACAAAAACATTTTAGAGTCATTTATTGCTTCATAAGCAATGAGACTTATAAACTTTATTTTAAAATATTAGCAAACTTTAATTCACGCATCCACATAATCCGTTGATATAGTTCCCGGTTTCGTATTAACCATCTCGATCAACATTTTTATTAAATGCAATGCATAACAATAAAGTTTTAAAGACCTTATTTAACTTATTTGAAAGGAGCCAAGCTTCCAACATGGTATGACATCATTTGTGATAATCGTCCACATCATTTATCATCTCCATCAGGCCATCATTAGAGTTTACTGTTGGAATTTAAAACCTATGTTGCTATTATAGAGCAATCCCTTTAATTACTTGTCCCACTTAATTACCTGTTCTGAAAGATTTAACCAAATAATGACTATTACAACTATGTAGTTCAACTTATAACATCAGGAGGACGCGTTTTGAGACCATTGTCTATGTTTACCTCATTCATGTCACCGTCAATTCCCGATAACCCATATAACTTGTTAACTATATATATATATATATATATATATATATATATATATAGGGAAAGTATATATTGAAAACCACCTCCAGTTGTGCAAACCCCGCAAACTCAAATGTGTGGTTGCTGTTCTGCCACGTATCCTCTTATTAGATTCATTATTTTTTTAACAAGAAGGGTAGTTAGGTCATTTCAACCCCTTGACCTTCTCTCCCTTTTCTCTTTTCTGATGTTGATTTGTCCAATTACCATATTTATTTATCAACAAATCAAAAACCCTCATTTTTATCTTCATCTCTCTCTCTCAAACCTATTCAACGTTCTCAATATACTTCTTTCTCCTCACTTTCATTTACATATCTCCGGTGATGACAACACCGATACTTAAAGTTGTTTGACCTGAGATGGAGGAAATGGCTGCTAGGGGTTCCATTTTCTACATCTTTTTCTACGGTCAAAACTAAAAGAGCTCCGTTTGTTGCCTCTTAATTCACCACCAAGGCCACCGATGGTGGGAATGTAGCCGTAAGTCACCACCACCACCACCGACGTTATACATTCAAGGTTTGTTTATTTATTTATTTCTTTTTCACCCCTGAGTAATGTTTTACCCTTTTTGAGTGTATTTTGATAGATCTTTGATGCTTGATGGGATACTATAGATCTGTGAGGCAAAAGCATGTCGATGGTCGTTTGGTGATTGTCGGGGTGTTCGAAGATGCCGGAAACAAACCAGAAAATAGGAAATGGCAAGAAAGAAACAAAAGTGAAGCTATCTTTTGCTATTGTTTATTTATCTATTAAGTTTTCTTGGTATTTGAGATATGTTAATGTAAATTTTCAAGATTCAAAGGCTTGATGGACAATTAAATTTAGCGTTACATATGTTCACTCCAAGATTTCATGTATGACATAATTAAGATGTTAGTGATATGTATGACATAAAGTTATTATTAGTGATATGTATGACATGAATAAAATTATTAGTGATGTTTATAACATAAAGTTATTATTAGTGATACGCATGACAAATTCTAAAAGATTTCACTCATTTTTTTAAGTGTGTGTATTTGTTTTTATGTTATGTTAATTTTTTTTGAATATTTTAAAGAAGATACAAAATACAGGTGTGTTAATGTCAAATCAAATATTTTATGTATCTTAAAGAATGAGATTTTCATCATATGAAAATAGTAAAAGTATTATGAATAATTATAATATGATTATCAACACCTAAAATAGGTTTGGCTTATTCTTCAAGTTTTCCCATCCTTATATAATATCATATTGTATCTCATTGTAATATATCTTATTAATGAAATCTTTCCCTTTCTCCTTACAAGTTCATCTCTTATTATTTAGCTATTAGGCTTGTTTCATAACACGTTATCAGCACGAAAGTGTTCGTCACCAACACCAGCCACGGATTATGATTTGTTTGCTCAAAGAGGGCAATTGAGGATTTATTTAATACTAAAGAAACTCCGTAAAACATTGATCGCAGTGGATCTTAACCTGAGATTTTTAATAAGCCATATCAGGTACTCTAAAATCACTCTTTCTAGTATATAGTTCATTTATGTTAGACAATAGATTGAAGTCTAAATCATATTACAGAAACCAATGCATATAAGTTCTTCAATTTTGGGCCACTATGTTTTTTTATACATAAAATAAGTAACGGTTTTATAATAGTTTATTTTATATAAGTTAACAATATATATAATTATATAAAGCACGTAAAAAAATGATTTTGTATGATGAGATGTTATAATATCATGTACTGTATAACTTTTATTTTTATATGATATTGTTTATTTATACAGATAATATTGTATATTTGATATGTTATCATTTGTTTATATTGATAATATTGAATAGAACAGCTAAACCAAAATTGTGATTTATTACAAGTATTATGAAGTGTTATAATCATGTTTGGAATATAATAAAAGATCCACCTATTTATTTAAAATAATATGATACATGAAGTGTCATATTCTCCATAAATCTCATTATTGAAGGTTATCAAATATTAGCTAATAAATCTTACATGACTCATTCATGTAACTACTACTCAATGCTTGTTATATGATGAGAAGATTGCTTGTCAATCAAAAGAATACGAAGTATTTTAGATGTATTCATCTTGGTGAGTCCAACAAAATAATAAAATAAAACCATGAAATTGTCAGGGTTTACCCAAGTCCATGAGGTAAATGTGACAATGTATTGATCGTCGTGATCATGGACATAACTGAGAAAATTATAACAGTGATTATACTAATATTGAGATCGACAATCGAAATTATAATGATTGTCTTGCAAATAATGAGATCAACCACAAGAAGTGGCAAAACGGATTACTCATATATGAGAAGAAAATATGGAGATATAAAGTGATAGAACGTAATCGTTCAAAATGATAGCAAATTGGTCTATCGTATTTTCTATCATGTGTTAAATAAGCATAACACATATACGATCATCAACCAGAAGTTTATGAGTAATGATTATTCAATTAGATGGCATAATCGGTTAGACCATACCGAGTCAATGATGTGAAATTTATTGAGAAACCAAAAAATTCTTCATAATAATTATACATGTAATATTGCTCTCAAGGGAAACCATTTATTTACCAACTAAAGAAGGGTGTGAATCCCTAGATGTTATGGAATTGAAAAAAGGATACACGTATCCTAACATGATACCATTTAGTGTTTTGAAAATCGATGCATCGTCTAAATGGTTATCAAGATTGAAACTTGATGTTAGCATGATCTATGACTTAGCTAATAAGATAGCAAACATATTATTCCAGATTGGTATATTTACATTCGGTTATAATAATGAATTCGATTCCCAAGTTAATAATGATCATTGGAATAAGTATTGAGCATCATAACAGATTATGTTCTTACGTAAATTGTTTTGTTAAAGACGATTACTCAACGTCTACAATTTGTTGCAAAGGCAATATCACGAGAACAAAGGTTCATGTTTGAATTTGAGTACATATGATGTTACATGTCTTAGAAACTAATTCACATCAAGCCAACAAGTTATGATACTTCCTCTCCATTATAATTGGTTTTTTGTCAGTAACCAAGCATTTCTCATCTAATATTTCGTGTGTATTATATACTGAAATTAATCCACCATAAAACACAAAGATGAGGTCACAAAGGAAGTTGGGAATTTATGTCGGTATTAAATATTATTTATGATTATATACTTAGAGCCACTAATGAGATATTTGCTTATGGCTCATTAGTTTTCACTTTAGTGAATCAACATTCCCAGCATTAGGGGGAGATGTAAAGCAGTTGGACAACAAATTTAGTTGGAATGAATTATCATTGATCCTCAAACTAAATTATATGAACTAAAAGTTCAAAGAATAATTCATGAATAAAGATTAACGATGAATTACCAGACGATTCACTGACCAAAAGAGAGTGTCTAGCTAAAACACCTATACGAACTGCTAATGCTCCAATTACAAAATGTCCCGGAAGGACAAACACATATTGATAATAATTCTAATGCACGCTTGTAGCGTGGTAGATTGATCGGTTCCAAAGTTAAAATTTCCTCGAAAATTGGAGCAAGTAATAAAGATGGTCAAGTCGAGGTGCAGTAAAAGGTCTCTTGAAAGAGATTAGACATGATGGTTCTTGACGAACCTTAGGTACTTGAAAACAAAGAGCTCTCAATAAATTATATTGTATCATGTCTACAAAGATATATGGAATCGAAATAAAGTCGACGTCGTTATACTTTTATATATATATATGTATAATTAGCGCTTGAAATGATGATGATGAGGGTCAAGATTCTAAATCTGCCAATAAAATGATTGGCCAAAGTGGAAAGACGCAAACATGGCAAAGTTGAATTCTCTAAATAACGGAAAGTTTGTTGGACCAGTAGTCCGTACAACTAAAATTGTAAAATGTGTTAGATGTGTTAGATACAAACGGGTATTGTATATGAGTTATGAAAATTTATCAAATGATATAAGGCAAAAATTGATGGTACAAGAAATTTTGCAAAGACCCATGATTAATTATGAGGAGACACATTCTCCAATGGTGGAAGCAATGATTTTCCAATAACTAAACAGTCTGGTAATATAAAGAGAGAATTGATATGCGTCCAATAAATATTGTTATTCAGTTGATACTGAGATTTTACAAGAAAATCTATGAAGGATTTGAATGATCAAATCATGTAAAGTAAGTTCTCGAGAACATAATGATTGTTGTGTATATAGTCATATTTGAATACTTTACGATTATTGATTATGTTAATCGTAAATGGAACTCCTGTGATAATTGAATACTTGAAAGATTAATTGATTCTGTGCATCAATAATCATACACATAGAAGAGAATCTATATGATGAGTATAATATCTCAATAAACAAAGAAATGGTACAATATGGACTTTTGATATGTGATACAAAATTGATGCGTTAAATGAGCAGGTTTATGCAGCAAAAATCCTAGAAAAGTGAATACACATGCATAATTTGTCAAGTTGGAAAGAAGTTCATGATAGATTGGAAAATGCATAGAGTTATGCTTATTGTGTATGGACTGATATAGTCGGATTGAGCATGGTACACTCAATAATTATTTTGATAAGGAGGGGGATAAGTTGGATGTCATTAGTCATAATTTTATCAAAATTTTACTTTTAAAGTTCATATAATCACAGTTTACAGTGATGATGTACACATCATCGAGAGAAACTGTAGAACTTTTAGAAGGAGAATTTTTGAAATACCTTGACACGATGTACGTGATTATTGCTCAACTTGCGGTTTGAGTATATGTGTAATTATATGTTTATCAATCTATCAAAGTACATATGAAAATGTTGAGACAATTTACCAAAGACAAGATTCATTCTTTGAGTACGTTAAAGGATTCCCAACAATGCACTCAATATCATTTCCTATCACAATATGAAATATTATGGGTTCAAAAGTATCAAAATTAAATGCATATGCACATTATTATTTATTGCTAACTATACATGATTTCTATATCTTTTATATATATTTATCAGCATGTGTATAGCTAGGAGACATCAGAATGGGTTAAAATATATATATTTCGGGTATGAAAGATATGTACTTATATTTTACTAACTCATCAAAACAAGTTTGGCTAGTATTGTCGATGCAGAAAAACACAACAGGGTTATCAATACAGTGGTATATGTTTACGAGATGATGCAATAGTAGTTTTCAAATGAAGATCATGAAACGTTATTCAACCTAAGGATTCGCAAGTAAATGGCTGAAGATGCAAATGATTGACTACAAAAGTTTTGGACAACTTTCACAGAAGATCAATATTTATCATTTGAACGGATATCTAAATCAGGGGGAGATAATACGCGTTGCACTCTTTTTCACTTAGCTATTGTTTTGTTCCACTGAGTTTTCCTAGCAAGGTTTTTAATGAGACAACATCTCCTGGCGTATAAAGTTGATAACCAAGGGGGAGTATTATGAATAATTATAATATGGTTATCAATACCTAAAATAGGTTTGGCTTATTCTGCAAGTTTTCTCATCCTTATATAATATCATATTGTATCTCATTGTAATATATCTTATTAATGAAATCCTTCCCTTTCTCCTTACAAGTCCATCTCTTATTATTTAGCTATTAGGCTTGTTTCACAACAAAAAGTACGATACTCATGTCACACTTCTATACACCGTTTGACTTTTCAATATATGCTTTTAAAATTTTCTCTTGTTTTAATGTTTTGATGTACTTTATTTTATTTTTTATATTTAAAGTGCATTACTAACTTCTTTCATTCTCTTCTTTATTTAATCAAGTCCTACATACAATAACATTAAAAATTTCAACTATTACTTAAAATATATGTTAAAAATATTTGTTCATAATATTTTAAAATTATTAATTGAATCATTTTATTAGCCAAAATGGAGAAGCGGTTGGCGCGGGTGACAAGAGACTGATGAAACCACAACCGGTTGGCGCCAAAATGGAGAAGCGGTTGGCTCCGCCTCCTCCTGCAACCACTACCAACTCCGCATCCTCCTACAATAAGGTGCTAAAGGAAATATTCTATATTCTGAGTTATCAACTGTTTTTATGTTATATTCTTGATTTTTTTTATTCCTCTCATGTGTTACTTTTAATTTTTTTTATTCATCAATTGCCATAAGGCCTATTTAAAATTTTATCAACATTTTCATTTAATTATTTTCTTTTGTTCAAACACGAACTTAATTCTGCTCCTCTAAATGACCCCACCTTTTAACATTGGTTTGTCCATAATTTAAGCTGATGTTGTCACGTTGCAATTTTGTGAATGTCCTTTATATTTTTCATTAACTCAATTTTTTTTATCTTTTCAAGATAGTAAAATTAACATATGTTGTAAATAATAATACGTTTTTAAGTAGTTAACATATGTTTTTTTACGCAGTTAACATATGTTTTTTTATACAATTAACATATGTAACTTATTTATTTATTTTACTCTAGATCGGAAACCTGTCAAGAGATCGGCGTGTGATGAGATAAATAGAGTGTCAGAAAAACGCGGATTTGATTTAAGGCTGCCCAGAAATCCGACACGAGAGATGGAGATAGATTCTACTTGGTTGGTTATAATAATTATGTATAAAGAAAAAAAGTAAAAGAGATGATTTTGTTTTGATTGATTTCTGAAAAGTTTTATAGTACCATTTCACATCAACACTCTTACCCACTTTTTGACTTTTCAAAACATGATTTTGAAACTTAATAAATTGTTGATATTTTATTTTAACTTAGTAAAATTGGTAAATTAGTTCGATAAATATCAGTTAATATGAATTTTCTAACATAAGGCCCATTTCAAATTTTATCCTCTCATGTGCTTCTTTTTATTTTTTTTATTCACCGATTGCGATAAGGCCCATTTCAAATTTTATCAACATTTTCATTTAATTATTTTCTTTTGATTAAACACGAACTCAATTCTGCTCCTCTAAATGACCCCACCTTTTAATTACATTGGTTTGTCCATCATTTGAGCTCATGGTGTCACGTTGCAATTTTGTGAATGTACTTTATATTTTTCATTAACTCAATTTTTTTTTATCTTTTCAAGAAATTAAAATAACATATGTTTTAAATAATAAATATATGTTTTTAAGTAGTTAACTTATGTTTTTACGCAGTTAACATATGTTTTTTTTATACAATTAACATATGTAACTTACTTTTTATTTATTTTACTCCAGATCGGAAACCCGTCAAGAGATCGGCGTGTGGTGCGATAAATAGAGCGTCAGAAAAACGCTGATTTGATTTAAAGTTGTCCACAAATCAGACACGAGAGAGAGAGAGAGAGAGAGAGAGAGATTCTACTTGGTTGGTTATAATAATTAGGCTGAGGGGTGTGGGGCGCTAACCGGGGCGCTAGAGCCCCTCCGCTCGCGCCTCGGGGCGCTAACCCCACACTACCGGGGCGCGAGCGGGGCGCGAGCGCGGAAATTCAGGCAGGCGTGAGCCTGGTCGCGGGAGAAGAGAGAGAAAATGGACGTTGGGAATGGAGAAATAGCCGTTGGGACCCGATTAAATAAAAAAAAAAATATTTTTTACCTAAATAATACCCCATTTCATCTATAAAATACCCCATTTCACCCATATCAATCACCACAACTTCAAAATAAAACCCAAAATCAACCCATCTTCCCAACTTTTTTTTAAAAAATAATGTCGTCGTACTCGTCTCATACTCTAATTTGAATTTTTTAAAAAATGTGTGTTTTTTTTAATAATTTATAGGTTTTTTTAATAATACGTTGTTTGAATATATTTATAAAAAAATAAAAAAAAAATTCGCTGGAGCCCCTGCTGGAGCCCCTCCACACCAGGGCCAGGGGCTCCAGCGGGGGCTCCAACACACCCCTTATACAGTTTCTCTATCTGCCACACGTCATAATATTATTGGCTGGAGCCCCCACTGGAGCCCCCATTAGAGCCCCCCACACCCCTTAGCCTTATGTATAAAGAAAAAATATAAGAGAAATAATTTTGATTTGATTGATTTCTGAAAAGTTTTGTAGTACCATTTCACATCAACACTCTTACACACTTGTTAACTTTTCAAAACATGATTTTGAAACTTAATAAATTGTTGATATTTTATTTTAACTTAGTAAAATTGGTAAATTAGTTTGATAAATATCAACAATAAAAAGATGGTGTTGGATTAAATCAAGAAAAGATAGATCACATCGTGACATGAATGGTTGAATTTGAAACGTATGCTTTGTGTTTTAGTAGAGAGAATTGGAGTAGATGGTATTGAATTGAAAGAGAGAGAAATGAAGGAGTTGATATGACCTTTTTTTAAGTTGATTTGATAAGTGTTCTGGTGATCAAAAAGTAGCTAAAACTCAAATGACATTCTTATCCTTTTAGTACTTGCAATCAATAAAAAAATGCACTAATAAATCTAGGTTACATTGAAATGATTTAAGCCGTTGAAGGTGTAACATCGATGGTTCATATTAGGTTTCTGAGTGAGTTTTTATTTTAACCCTTTACTATCTATATATATATATATATATATATATATATATATATTCGAGTTTCAATTTAATAATCACCCATTATGAGCCATAATATCTTCATCATAATTTTTTTTATCAAGTTTGATAATTCAAATATCAAATTCATTGATTTATTTTCTTATGAAAGTAGTTAACCTCCTTCTAAATTTACAATTACCCATCACGAGTAATATTTTGAACATCTTTATTACAGAAACTTAATACCAAAGACCATTTTAATATTTTTTAACGGCCAGAGTTTTCTCAATGCTCCATTATTCCTCACAATACTTATTTTTAATCAAACTGTATGTAATCCCTTGAGTCTTAGTCTAAAGACATCAAAAAAACTCTTTTATTAAATCAAAAATCTTATATAACCTCTATGAAGTCAAAAGACTTTGCCAAACACCCTTTATGTAATCAAATTATTTCATCCACCCTTTTATGAAAACAAGAGATTTCATACACTCTTTATGAAGTCAAAAGACTTCACATAACTCCTTTATGAGATCAAAAGATTTCCGACATCCTTTTATGTAACTAAACAAATTTCACACTCCTTGTGAATTCAAAAAACTTCACACAAATCCTTTATGAGATCAATAGATCTCATATACTCCTTTATGAAGTCAAAAGATTTCATACACTCCTTTGTGAAGTCCAGAAACTTTACCATAACTCCTTTCTAAGATCAAAAGATCTCATAAACTACTTTATGAAATCAAAAGATTTTATACACCCCCTTGTGAAGTCAAAAGACTTCACATAACTCCTTTATGAGATCAATACTAAGAAGCATATGGTTAAATCAAGGGTTTACTTCTTGCATGCTCATAACCAAGCTACTACAACAACAATTTCCACAACCATTCTTGGTTACTTGAGCGTTCTCATACAAAAACCCAAATAAACCCTTGATTTTATAGTTTGAGATGATCAACTACAATTCACCATAATCCCTTCAAGAATGATGATAGGTGACGATTAACACACAAGTTATAGTTGGAGTTTCTTCAAAGATCGAGGATTGCTCTCTTCCCCCTCTTTTTTCTCTTTGTGTCGCACACCCACAAAACACACAATCTGGAGAAATCCAAAATGTTGATCTTGACTTATTTAGTCAATAACATTAAATTTGCAGTTTGCCTCTCTATCTTTGGATAATAACATCCAAGGCTACATGGTTTGTTATTTATGTATATATATATATATATATATATACATATATATATATATATATAGGGGTGGGTTATAATAAAAAGAAATAGTTTTCTAGGAATAGTAAGAATAAATCTATACCATTGGATCTATGATCTAGTGGTTGATATTAGTAGTTTTTAAAATACAAAATAGTTTCTTAGGATCTAGGATTTAGACTAGATAGTTTCCTAACTTCAAAATTTATGCTCTTCTTACCATTCTTAGGAAACTATCTCTTTTTATTTTAACCATTTTCTATATATATATATATATATATATATATATATATATATATATATATATATATATATATATATATATATATAGTCACTTTTATTTGTTTAAATATATCATTTAAGTTAAATAACCCTTCTTAGAAATAAAAGTATTTCCCTAATAAATATATACTAGACGGGTGCTCGCGCGTTGTAACGGGTGTTTGAACATGTTAATCACGTACAAATATAGGTGTTTATGGTTTCTAAAACCTTGAAATCGTTTAAATCGGTCATTGGTTTGACTTATTTTTTCTTTTTCTTTTTTACTTTCGGTTTGTTGGTCGGTTTCAAAATTTTCAAAACGTAGTGAATGGTTAGTTCGCGGTTTATATCGGCAACCGGCCACATGAAACTAGAAAATACTGTAGATTAACCTAATTGCAATATGATTCATTTTGTAATCGTTGTTGTTATTATTTCACGTCCTGGATCTTTCATTAATATTTACCATTTACGTGGCTAAAATTATCATTTTTTATTTATAATCATCTCAAGTATCATATTATGTTGGTTTTTAATTAAAACTGATGGTACAAAAAAAGTATTAATTATTGTAAACTAAATTTATTATTAAAGTTTAAACTATGAAACCAAATAGCAACCAGGCCGTTAGTAACGATTCGGATTCAACTTTCAATGGTTGAGTTTGGTTTTGGACGACAAAAAATCAGTTTAATTACGGTTGGACTCACAAGTTTAACTTAAAAACCATCAAAACCGATACTGAACACCTCTACGTAACATTAATTTATTTAAAATGAAAAAAAATTACAACAATATCATATCCAAATTAAAGAGAATAAAATGCTCGTTTTTATGGTGCAATTTGTTTATAAAAGTATTAACGTATGAAAAGGCTATAGTCGTTTAAAAATCATGAGTGGAAAGTTAGTTTACAGGTTAAATTAAAAACATAATATGGTTAAAGATGAGGGACCAAACTTGTAAGTTGAATGGATTATGTTTAAAAGAGATGTTTACCTTTACTAACACATGTACCTCATGCTTTAAGTGTTGTAAATACTTAAAAATGGGTGTTTTAATTTGCCCTTGTTTGATGTATTATATATAGTATAGATATTGTATGGAGAATTTGGAATACTACACCACATTTGCTTTTTCTACCTTCTCAGCATGGTTGCTCTAGTTAAACAACCCATCTTGTGGTTCTTGAGCCACTGTGACATTTCCTTGGTTTGTTGGCTGATTTGCAATAGCTCTGTTTTGATTCATGGGAGCTTGATTTTGATTCATTTGGTTTCTTTGATGTGGTTGTTGCTCTTGGGGGAATAATTTGTTGATTGTTCAAATGTTGATGTAAGTTGTTGTTTTGAAACTGTCTTTATTGTTGACCTTGACCTTAATTCTGATTTTGGTTTTGGAACTAAAATTTCATAGGGTAGTTATTGTTGGTGTTGTTATTGAAGTTGTTGTTCTGAAACTGTCTGTGTTGATTGCATTCTCTGGAAAAAATGTCCAAGCTGCTGACAGTTTTAGCAGATTGCCTTTGATTTATCAAATCTTATCCTCTCATTAGGACAAGAAAATTTTGATCTCCCTATCATGTTGTACAATCTCTTACTTCTCAACTCCAACATAGTAGCTTGCCACTTTAAACCCATGTTTTCCAAGTTATTAGCATAAGTCTGTTCTAAGTCTTCTTAGACAACACTGGTGTGAATCAGATTCTTAGCAACAAAAGTATTATATGATTCTGTAAACATGGAGAATAATGTTTGGTACTCATTTCCTTGTCTTGAATTGCCGGAACATAAGGAGCATGTCCACTAGCCATTGAAGAGGTATCTCCATCATCAATCATCTGAAAATTGATTATTATTTTTTTTGTCCCGAATGACTACCTAAAGTTTGACTTACTAGATAAACTCTAGGAGTTTTAGCATTGAAGTCATTTAGCTCTTCAATATGGGAATCTGTTGTTGATTCTTTATTGACTGATTACCCATTAGGCAATCAATGCATTTGCCACTAGAAAACTAGGCTTTTCTTCTTTAATCATGTGATTCTCAATCATTTCATGCTCAGCAGCTTGAAGAACACTGATTACGTCATCAAGTTTAAAATTGGGAAAGTTGGCATTCTCTTTTATGAATTTGCTGGCAGTGTACCACTATCCAGGTAGAGATGACAAAAATTTCTTGTTTAAATCAAATCCAGTGATAGCAAGATCAGTTGTTCTTATCTCATTAACAATGACTACAAATCTTTGCATCACAGACTTAAGCCTCTCACCCTCTTTAAACTTGAATATGTCCAATTGTTGTTTCAACGTTGTATTACCTTCAAACATCTCAACAACAAGATCATACATAGCCTTTGAACTAGTATGCTGGTTCACAGTTGTGCGAATTTCCCATGAAAGACCTAATTTTAGCATTGAGAGAGCTTTGTCATCTCTTTTCTTCATTTTCCTCTCAACAACTTGATTGGCATTTGTTGCCCCAGAGGGAACATAAGGACCTTCCTTGATAGAATCCCACAGTTCTGTATCTTTGTAGCTCACAACAGGTTCAAACAACACTTTCCATCTAATGTAATTTTCCTGTCCTAACAATCTTGGAATATTGTTAGTAGACACTTCTTGGTCATCCATTTGTTTGAAAACTTTATCAAGTTAATGAAGAAAACTTTTTTGGTGTTTTAATAAAATTTATAGCACAATTTCTGAAAATTTGAACAAACTTTGAAAACTTCATATGTGAGGATGAAATCCTTAGGTCTGATGGAAACATGTGAACTTGACAAAGATCAAGACTCAAACTAAATCAAAATGAATGTAGATCTAGGATTATAAAACTTTTGAACCTAAAACGATTGTGGATCTATATAAAAGAACGGAAAAGTTGACATCACTTTTCAATGAAACATTGTTCTCCTTACGTCATCGTCTTCTTCCTTAAAATAGCTTCATATTCAATAAAAGCTTCATAGTCAAACTTCTTAAACGACACAGCAGTCTTCACGAAGCTAACACAAGCTCTGATACCATATTTAATGATTGATTTAACCTCGTAACCCACACAAACTATTGAAAAAGAAAGATTAGGAGACAATAAGATGTGAAAACCCCTTCATTAAAGCCGATGGAATCAACAATAATCAGGGTGTTGCTCAAAATTGTAATAACACTAAATGACAATCATACACAAATAACTCAAAAGATTTCCATTAGAATATTCAATGAAATACAATTGGAAATTCTTTAGGGATTCAGGTGGAATGTCATATGCGGCTGCCTTCCCGTACAAAATATTCAGTATGTATAGAAAAGTGTGTAATCAACCGTCCTAATCAATGTAACATAGTATTCCCTTTATAGGCACTTGGCAAACCTTTTAGAAACCCTAATCGTTGTAAAACGTATTCAAACTTATTACAAGTGTCAAATAGGTCTCCAAGTAAGCTTTTATCCCTTTCAAGCAGAC
This sequence comes from Bidens hawaiensis, assembly GCF_021521415.1. Lineage (NCBI taxonomy): Eukaryota > Viridiplantae > Streptophyta > Magnoliopsida > Asterales > Asteraceae > Bidens > Bidens hawaiensis. The sequence goes on along the minus strand of NW_027491405.1, from coordinate 324,633 downwards.
CTTGTAATCCTCGAGTGTGCTTGAACATTCCTTCGAGTAAGCTTTTACTTCGAATATTTTCCTAAGGCAGAGTTCAATCTTCATGATATAAACCAACTTTGCTCGAAAATATCCCTCAAGCAAACTGTTTCTTCTTGATCTCTTCAATCTTTATCATAAGACTTATTACAGTAACAAAACATAGTATAATCGGGTATTGTAGCTTGTTCGAGATTGAACTTTGCTCGCAGAAGCCCTTATAATAATTCCTTTAACTTCTAACAAGTATGCTTGAGATCTTCTTATTGTATCCTTGCTCGACCCACCAAATTACTTGTTAACTTGGTTTAAGCTAGGATAGGTCAATAGTATGCACAAACCTTGCTCGACTGAAGAACATCCTTGCTTGATGAAGTGTAGTTTGCTCGAACCTTACAGTTAAATGATTTCTAGAAGGTAACCTTACTCGAATAAGATACCTTGCTTGAATAAGCATAAAGGTTGCTCGAAGTGTCTGGTTTGCTCGAATTCCATTTTAGGCCGAATATCAAGCATATTCTAGGTGACGTTCATAAGAAAACGCATAATAGGAAAGCCAATACTGAGAAGATTCCAAAGAGAAAAATAAACCAAAAGGATTTAATTAACGAACATAAACTACAAGAAGCCCGTGTGATACATGATAAAAACAAGCAAATTATAACCATGCCAGGCACACGATTCAACAGACACAACAATAACGAATTAGTCATAGTCGACTAACTCTTATTCCTCATTTTTTTCCTCATCATCAGCCTCACCCTCCAGTTGGTCACTGCCGCTGCCACCATTACCTCCATGATCGTTGGAGGAGGGGCCATCATCATGCTCAGTCGCTGGTGATTCATCAGCAAAAGCTGCCTTAAGGGGGGGGGGACCACCCATATGGCATACCAGCAAACTTCGAAACAACTCGAATAACGCCGACCGGAAAGTTGTCATAGTTTGTCTGCATCTCCTTGTAGACTTGGTCACAATCAGTATTATGCATAGAGAATTCAGTGACGGGGCGGTCGGAAACAAATAACTTGAGCCTCCTTGAAGCCAACGTTACAACCAGTCTGGCATGTCGTAGACAAGAGCTTTTCTGCACAGTCGGTCAGCTATGGGCCGTTAACATGTATGGTCTGCTTGAAAAGTCTTGATGGTGGTATCACACATGAAGAGCTCCTCATCCTTACCAACAGCCTTGCTAAGAAACATAACGTTCTCTTACGTCAAAGATGTCACTTAAGCATCCTTAGTAGCAGCTTCAGCCCGTAAACCTTCAAGTTCAGCCTTTAATCGGGCAATCTCAACATAGTTCTCCCGAATAGCTTCATCACGAGTAGTTATCAAGGAGGTGAGATCAGCAATCAGAGGGTCTTTCTCATTCAACACAGTTTCATGAGCCGCCACTTCCTATCGCAAAGCAGCAAGGGCGACATTAGAGGCTTCAATATAGGCTCCGGCCTTCCGCGCTTTTTCACGCGCACCTTCCAAGTTCAAGTTTTCTCGTTGGCAAGATTCTTTCCACAGGCGGATAGCCTCGGCATGTTTGGCAGCAGCCAATTCCAACTATTTGTGAGCAGTATCGAGTTCCCATTCAGCAGTGCGCGCTTGTATTCGGTACCAATCCGCATCCTTCTGTAACTGTTCATGTCACGCGGTCATGTGAGACCAGTCTTCCCTCATAGCCATCTACTCCCACTCTTTTAAAAACCAGATGACAGAGAGCGAGCCACAACCCTATTGTGATTATCATAAACTTGACCGAGAGAACGCCCGCGCTGGTAAGATCCTCGAACTTAAAACTAGATGGATGAGGTGGTGGAATATCAGAAGTTTCGCATCATGTGGTAGTAAGAACACTTGAGATTCTTGAGCAGGAGTCTCTAAATTAGCCCCATAAACTTCAACGGCCTTTCCCTTGTCAACAGAAGATGAAACAGGGGAAGATTGATGAGGAGTAGAAGCCCTTTCCTTGATAATAGGGCCTTTATGAGGTCCTCCGCTTGATTTTTTTCAACGAGTTTGTTAGATGAAACAGGACAAACAATAAATAAAACAAAAGTAAACAATAAGACATAAGGTAAGAAGAGGAGGATACTTGGAGATGTCACAAACTCATCTGCTAACTTCTCACTAAGCTTAGCCTTCTTACGGATGGGAGCAAGAACGTCAAGATCAAGAGAACCTTCCAATGCGGTAGGTTAAACTAAAGATTTGGCAACACCAGTCACAGAAAAGTCAACCACCGAAGCTTTTTCCCTCTTCTTATTCCTTGATTTAACCTTATCTCCTTTGCGACGGGAAGCGAGATTCATGGATGAATCACGAAGAGTAACCATCGTCTCCGCAGCGTAACCTGCCACACTCAAATCATCATAACTAAAGGACTAGCGTGATGATTCATTTGACTCCTCACTAGTCAAAAGAATCGCTTTCATTCCATCAGTAGAAATAACACTTAAAGGACGAGGGTTAGGAACAAGCACATCGGCCCGTTCAGTTACTACCAAAGGAAACACAAAATGTTAACGTGTTTGATCAAGAAATGGAGGTTCTCCTTCCAGGACATCGTGACTGGTCATGTTACCAGTTGCACCCTCAACAATGGACAAAATGACACTTCCCATATAGCTGATAAAAAAAGAACAACCAGACAAAGCAAAAACGAATACCGAAAACACGTAAGGAGGTACTTAGAATAATACGTACACAAACCATCACCACCATAAATGGGACCTTATTCGGCATCCAAGCAAGAGACTCAGTTAGAGAATAAATGTCATGTGGGAGTTTTGAAATTTCCAAACAAGTGGGAATGGGAGAGACACGTGCCTAAAATTTGAAAAGACATCCTACCATGAAAGGCATCGTCGATGTCTGGAAAATTAGTACCACTTGTCAAAGATCCTATCCATACCAAGAGACTCAGTTAGAATCTAGTTAGCATTCGGTTTTACTAAAACCTAGCAAAACTCCCACAAGGGTTCTCTCGCATCAGTAAGAGAATAAATTAAAAAATGCGAAAGAAACCAACGAAACAACGGCAAGAACCCGACAAAAAGCCAAGACAACATCCGCATAAACGGAATAGCTAGAGCCAGAGGAGAAAAACATCATCAAGAACATAAGGCGACCACTGACTTAACTAGAGGTGTGCATGGGTCGGTTTGGGGCGGTTTTGAGCCAAACCCATAACCATAACCGATATGCCGGTTAATGGATAACCATATCCATAGCCGACCCGCTATGGCGGTTTTGGCTAATCGATTTTGTAGGTTATAGTGAGTCGGATATGGGTCGGTTAACCATAACCAAAACAATGTAATTGGGCCTAAAAGTTTTGCACCAATAATTAAAAAAACAATCAATCAATCAATCATACCCAGTGAAATCCCACTAACATCAAAGCTATAAGTAGGGTCTGGGGAGGGTGGGATGTAGGCACACCGTACCTCTATCCATATGTATAAAGAGGTGGCTTCCAAAGAGACCCTCGGCTCTAGAATACATATGTCCGGGGCAGTATATGGAAATCAAAGTCCAACAGTAAATAATAATAATAATAATATTAATAATAATAATAATAATAATAATAATAATAATAATAATAATACTATGTATATAGAAAGAAAACACCATTATTGTGTGTGACCAGAGTAAGGTAAATAGACGCCCTAAAGTGTTCATTTCTCCCTAAAAATCGTTAACTTTAATTCTACTTCTCCAAAAATTCATATCCACAACCATATCCTCTAAGAGGTTTAGTTCTATCAGATCATATCTAATCTTCTCATCCCAAGTCAATTTAGACCGTCCTCTACCCCTCCTCCCCTCTATAGTAATGTTTTCTACGGATCTAACAGGATTCGTCGTCTGTCTTCTCTTTACATGTCCAAACCATCTCAATCTCCACTCTCTTATCTTGTCCGATATGTTCGCTACCCCTAATCTCTCCCGAAACACAATGTTTCTTATTTGGTCTAACCTTGTGTGCCCACACATACAGCGTAGCATTCTCATTTCTGCTACCTCCATCTTCCGCACATGTGCCTTCTTGATGGCCAGCAATCTGTTCCATATAGCATTGCAGGTCTAACTGCGACCCTATAAAATTTTCCCTTTAGTTTAGTTGGGAAATTCTTGTCGAACAATATACCTGTGGCTGCTTTCCATCTACACCATCCTACCTGAAATCGATGGGTCACATCAGTGTCTAATTCCCCATTGCTCTGAACAAATGATCCTAGATACTTGAACTTCGTTACCTGCGGAACCACCTGCCTTTCAATGGTGATCTGTGCGTCTTCATTGTCATTTACCCCACCAAAATCACAGTGTAGGTACTCCGTCTTAGAGAGTATAATTCTTAAACCTTTTATCTCTAAGGTTGTTCGCCACTCCTCAAGCCTCATGTTTAGATCTCATTTTCTCTCAGCAATTAAGACAATATCGTCTGCGAACATCATGCACCACGGAAGCGCCCCCTGAATCGACTTTGACAACTCATCCAAGACTACTGCAAAAAGAAATTGACTCAACGCTGACCCCTGATGAAGACCTACCTCTACGAGGAAGAAATCAGTATCCCCCACGGGCGCACAGACAGTTGTTGCACTCCTGGCATACATATCCATAATTATCTCTATATATTTCCTCGGTATTCCTCTACCCTCCAAGCACTCCCAAAGCACTTGTCGTGGCACACTGTCGTAGGACTTTTCTAGGTCAATAAAGACCATATGCAGGTCACGCTTATTCTCCCTATACTTTTCCATTAATCTTCTTATAAGGTGTATTGCCTCTCTGGTGGAACGCCCCGGCATGGAGCCAAATTGATTCACTTTAACCTGAGTTTCCCGTCTAAGTCTAACCTCAATCACTCTTTCCATAGCTTCATAGTATGGCTTAGTAGTTTGATTCCTCGGTAGTTACCACAACATTAGACGTCTCCTTTGTTCTTATAGATAGGAACTACAACGCTGCTCCTCCACTGGTCTGGCATCTTACTAGATTTGAGGATTATATTGAACAGAGTAGTTAACCACCATACTCCTTCCTCTCCCAGACACTTCCACACCTCAATGGGTATGTTGTCTGGGCCAACCGCCTTAGCCCTTCCCATCCTTTTAAGTGCAGTCTGCACCGCTTCTGGTGTGATCCGCCTGCAGTAGCAGTTATTCGATTGTTGTCGTTGGAAGGTTGTGCTGTCATATTCTTCTTGGTGAGCTCTCCCATTGTTAAAAAGATTGTGGAAGTAGGTTTGCCATCTTAGCTTGATGTCTTGTTCCTTGACCAGTACATACCCATCTGTATCCTTTATGAACTTCACAGGTCCTAGATCTTGCCTTATACGCTCCCTGGCTTTGGCAATCTTAAACATAGCATGTTCCCCCTCTTTTGTTTCTAAACATTCATACATCCGTTTATATGCCGCGTTATTTGCTTCCGCCACTGCCTTCTTCGCCACTTTCTTGACCGTTTTGTAGGTCTCCCTCAACTCCACACGCTCCTCCTCATTCATGCACCTCATAAGCTCCCTAAAACAGCCTTGTTTGTCTCTTCTCTTATCTTGTCTTGTACTGCCTCATTCCACCACCAAGACTCCTTATGCCCACATTCCTTTCCTGTTGTGACCCCTAGAGTCTCCTTTTCTACTTGAATGATCTTTGTCGCCATAGCTTCCCATATTAGAGTTGAGTCCCCATTTAGTCGAGCTCGTGTCTGCGGTATGAGTTTATCCTTAAACAGTAGGAGATTTTCGTCCTTCAAATTTCCCCATCGAATTCTAGGTGTAAGTTTCTTCTCTCGAACAGTCAGCTTATTTATAAAGCCTATATTTGTCACTAGTAGTCGATGTTGAGCCACAACTGTCTCACCAGGTATGACTTTGCAGTCCTTCCACCAACGTCGATCTCCTTGCCTCATCAAAATGTAGTCAATTTGCGTGTCGCGTCCACCACTGCTAAAAGTGATCAAATGAGAATCTCTTTTCTTAAAATAAGAATTTATAATACCTAGTTCATGGGCCACCGCAAACTCTAGGAGATCTGTTCCGGTCTCATTCCTATCACCAAAACCCAAACCCCCATGTACAGCTTGAAAGCCATCGTTAGCCTTACCAATGTGTCCATTAAAATCACCCCCTATATAGATCCTTTCACCCCTAGGTATGCCCCCTACCACTGCGTCTAGGCAATCCCAAAATTCTCTCTTTTCCTGATCCCCTAAGCCTACATGAGGCGCGTAGGCGCAAACTACTACCACTACTTCCTCTCCTAGTACTAATCTCAATACCATTATCCTGTCATTATGTCGTATCACCTCCACCACACTAGTGTATAGTTCCTTAGCCACTAGAAACCCCACTCCATTCCTAGATACATCAGACCCCTAGTACCACAACTTATACCAATTACACTCAGCCCCTCTATGCCCTTTCCACTTAGTCTCCTGAAGACATGCTATCTGAACTCTACGTCTTTTAAGCACATCTACCAATTCTAGAAGCTTACTATTTAATGTTCCTACATTCCAAGAAGCCAAACGCAATATATACTCCCTATCTTTACCCTTACCTACACCCCTCGTTTCCGGACATGGTATAATCTTACAAAGTATATAATCCACAAGATTAATACAAATATTCAAAACAAAGTATATAATCCACAAGATTAATACCAAATATTCAAAACAAGATTAATACAAAATATTCAGAATAATTAAAAAAATGACATGGCATAATCTTACAAAGTATATAATCCACAAGATTAATACCAAATATTCAAAACAAGAATGACATTAATTTATCCAACAATGAAAATCAACTTAACTTGATAACAAACATTACCAAAAACATCAAAATGATATAATCCAACAACATGTTTGGTGGAAGTTAATACCAAACATATTGTTGGTTAAATAAATGGGTCGGTTCGGTTATGGCGGTTTTGGAATTATCTTTAACCAAAACCGACCCGTATTGGGCGGTTTTTATAAATTCATTAACCGACCCACTGATTATGTCGATTATCGGTTAAAAGCGGTTCGGTTATATAGGTTATGGGTCGGTTTAATGGTTATAACGGTTAAGGTGCTCACCCCTAGCCATAACCACCAGTTGAACAACAACGTTTGGTTGGAATGATGCATGGTCCGAGTTCACCACCAAACATTTGGCATGCACCCAAAAGATAGAAATGATTTCGGTCCAAACGACATCCTAGTCAAACAATCCATTGCAAAATTGGAATGAAAAAGCATACGATTAAAATAACTGATAAATAGATTAGACGCTAAGAGAGAATGAATGAAACAAAGAGACCCGGTCTCTATTTATACTCCCAAAATTAAATGTGATAGACGACAGCCGGACGCAATATAAAGAAAGCACCAACGCGATAAAACACGCGGTGCGGAAATGCAAAAATTCATTGTGCCGCCATGCAAGAGCATTTATAAGCACACATGAAGTAAATAGAAGATGACTTCGTACGTGAGATGACATTACCATAGCTAATTGTCAGACAAATAGTAAACAACTATTATATGAAATAACCCTTAAAATCAAAGGCCAAAACCCCTAAAGATGCAAGTCCAAAATTCCATCCTCTTAGAAGTAACGCGGAAGAAACAATGGACTGGGGACTTGAGGAAGTAGGGTAACAAATCGTCCACATAACGCCACAAGGCAAAGCCAATCATCCACGAAGCGGAAGACCACCCGCATAAGAAGAATAACCTCCGCAGAAGAAATACTTTGTTATTACTGACTCAAAGAGTTAGGCAGAGGATATGTTGTATCCTAAAAGCGGGATAGCGCAGAACAAAGAAGGGAAAGACCAATCACATGTCAATATTCCCTCGACGCTCATGATTGCACGATGGACAAATCACAAGAGGCCAACGTTGTACCTGCTAGTAACGTACACCACCATACTCCAGTTGTTCGTCTAATCATAAATCATTAACATGCTCATCAAAATAGAAGGTAGGACAGCTGGACCAGTAATTCTTCTTCCCTTCGACTATATATACTAAGAGAGGATCAAAGGTAAAAGGATCTGCAACCTTATTTCTCTAAGAAATTACTCTACTACTTACATAGGGATTGAGAATGAGTTCTTCCCTTTTTGGGGTGCACATGGTGTTTCACGACCAGTATTGGAAATGCGTGGTTACGAGAAAACCCCCCCTTCCCCTTCTCGTAAAAAGCTCACGGTATTCTGTTTTGCATGAGGAAGAAACCGATAAAAAAACCCGACCCCTGCCGTCTATAGGTAGTTTTAGACAAGCTTCTTTTGAAGTATATACCTGCATGCCAAGTATGGTTCGTAACAATCTATCTTCCGGGGCATATGATGATTCTTTCACCATTTGGGGCATAACGTTATACTACCATCTACTCTTGGTCGAGATATTAAGCTAACCCCTTGTGGGATTAGTTTGGTATTTCTTCATACTTAGACTAGGATCCTTGGCCTAATGTTAATATATAGGTTGGTTAAGCGAAACTCGTATTATGCAAAGCCACATAATCCCTTATTTTTTTATCACATGTAGGATTTGAACCCAAACCCCCCCCCCCCCCCCATCTTTTAAATGTAGTCTTTAGGTGTCTTACCGAACCACTTAGACTAGGATCACTGGCCTGATGTTAATATATAGGTTGGTTAATCAACTTTTATTTTATCAGTAGTTTGCAGTTGAGCTTTTGTTTAACTAAATCTAGACTACTAAGGGGGTTGTGTGGCATTATTGTTCGTGTGTGTTAGGGGTAGAGGTTGTTCATGAATTGTGCAAGATATTGTAATTGGATCATTTTATTTAATATATAAATTAAATTTTAAAATTTAACCTTGATGTTAATATATAACCGGTGATTTAAGTTCACCTTAAATCACGAAAAAAATTTACATTACTACAACACCTTCTCTTGAACTGGACAGATTGCGGAAGGATCTAGCAAAATTGTGCTGGGAGCGTGGACATGTGCAGATGGAGCTTGCACTTGAAGGAGTGCAAAAAGTGTGGTATGTGATTTTTTTATTTTTCTTAATTAATTGAAATTATAAGGCTAGACTCCATCACATTCCCATATTGGTAAATGATGCTTAAACCTATCTTATAGGCGTGACATATAAAGTAGTTATACAAGTCATATTCATGTTTAATACTAGTGTTAAGTGTGAAGTTCTAACCTATTAAGACATTAATTTCCAGCCCTACGGGCCATACGAGCTTTGAACATTGGTGGATGGGGATACGTAGTAACTAGCTTGTTTATCTTTGTTGGTGATTTAGAACTATTTTATTCATTATTTTCGTATTTATCTTATTATGTTTCCTGTTTGAATTTGATGTTATACTAGCAAGAAACCCGCGCGATGCGGCGACAACAAAAACTCACGACACAGTTTTTCTAGGACTTTCTTTGATATAATACCAAGATGAAAATTTGAAACCACAAGCTTGGCTTGTTTTTAATCAAGCTTAAATCTAAGTTCGAGCTTGGGTTAGTTTTAAACCGAGCTTGCTCAGGTTGGTTGCATTATAAGAACTGAAATTTTATAAACACATATACACCTAATACATAATTAGTCTATAACGAGTTCAAATCATGTTTAAACTAATATATAATAATATCTAAAACCGGTTATAAAATAAAGTCATTAGCATTACAAAATAAATTCATTAGAAACCAAACCAACTCAACAAAAAGTGATATTAACAACCTGTTAGTGAAAAAATTATTGTTAGTACAAGACAAGCATATAGCCACATAAAGCTGTGAAATATGCTCGTCCAAACAATCATATCCCCCACAACGATATTTATTTTTCCATATTTAACCCAAAAAAGTTAAAGTTAACTGAAAAAAGTCAACACCGACAGGTAAACGTATTTGGCTCAATGTGCATTAGCAATTCCTCTTAAGGAACTCACCGTGTGCAGATCAAGTTGGCGAGTCCAATCCTCAGCCCATAAGACTATATACCAAACCAAAATCTCATCATATATATATCCAAATCATACAAACTAAAAAGCTCGAGCTTTAAAACAAAGCTCGAAACAAGCCGAGCTCAAGCTCTCGTAAGTTAAACAAGTCGACTTGGCTCGTCTACACATTTAGTTATTTTTATCATAATTTGTACCAAATAATCATTATTCTAGAAATATATACTTAAAACATTAAATAAAGATTATATAAATATCGGCCTTGTTTGTTAAACAAGCTTATTTTTAGGTTCGGGTTGAGCCCATGCTCGTTTAACTTGGCAAAATCTCGAATCCGGCTCGTTTATGATTTAATTATGTTTATCATAATTTATATTATCATTCCGTAAATATATACTTAAAACATTAAATAAAAATTATATAAATATTAGGCTCAGCTCGTTTATGTATGTTAAGAATGCCTTTAGTTTATTCATATTGGTTTGAGTGTTATCCTTTTCTTGTACATTATCTAATTTGTTATTAAGATGCGGTACACAAACACAAAAGGCACATGTGTGTGTAGTTTTTTTTTAGTTTAGATGGTTCTGAACCACTTTTTGGTTATAATCTATATAAATTAAAATTTACACTTTATGGTTATAATCTGTATATTAAATTTATATACACTAAAATTTACACTTTATGGTTGTATATTAAATTTATATACACTGAAATTTACACTTTATGGTTATAATCTGTATATTAAATTTATATACACTAAAATTTACACTTTATGGTTATAATCTGTATATTAAATTTTGGGATTTAATTTAAACAAGCCAACGAGCCGAGCTTACATGGGCTCAAGCTCGGCTAGTTTACAGACCGAGCCTTATTAGCTCGGCTTTGGCAAACACCTCCCTAAAATGAAACCACAAATGGAAGTTACCAAATCAAGCTCTTACATACATAATTAGGCTCACCAGTGCCGATTGGAGACCAAGAAGCCCAAATTAATGCGCCAAGTGCTTCATAACACTATAAACTCCTACGAAAACATTACCAATTAGAAAGTATAAACCTTTAACCAAACTAAGAAAGTTGTAAATTGAAATTCTATTAACACCCTTAACTTGTTAACATCAGTTATGAGAATATCAGTTATATGAGAATCCCAAGGCTCATTGCAGTTGATCAAAAACAACTGACTTTTTATCAGCTTTGCATTTGCCAAAATCTTAACATTTATCAAACAATTTTAGATTAAAGACAAAAAACTAACACACAAATAAATTGATGATTTACAAGGTGTAGGAAACCAGTTGACTTTTATCAAATTTGTAGTTGGCCATAACCCGTTTCGATCCAAACCAAATTGGCAATTTCAATTAAAACAAACTAGTTAACTAAAAAACTGTATACTTTGAAGATGATACTGAATGTAAAATGACTATCATACGTGGATTCAGAAAGGTCATTCTCTTTATTACTATAAGAATAAGGGTTATAGGCCTAAGCACCCAAACAAACATGCTAAAAACCTAATTATTTCATAATCATGTTTACCAGAGTTTGACTAATAGCGAGGCGTTGTGTTGTGTGAAATGAGACTGGATGCCCTAAGTTAACTGCTTCCTTATTAATATTAGTGAATGATCTTGACTCCGTTTATTAGTTGGCACTTAGAGTTGTTTATTACAAAAGAAAAATAATAAGCAGATAAGTTAATTAATTTGAGTTTGGATGGTAAATGAACTAAACGTTCAAAGACCCGTTCCGCAGAAAGGTTGTTCATCTATTAAACGAGCGCGCACAAAAACAACTTTTTGCTCATTTAACTGAACGAACGAACGAACATGAAAAAATGACTCGTTCGTGAGGGTTTATGCATTAACATCCTCGATCGTTTGTTTGTTTGCTTAAAGTTAAACGAACAAGTGAAAAGGAACATGCTCCATTTGTGTTTGTTGGTTCGCTTACAATCCTAATGACCATTTATGAAAAATAATAATAATAATCATATATAACTTTCTTGTATTCACCTGTTGTCCGAATAACAAATTTGTTCTTTTTGTTATGCAGCACTTTTAATAAACCTCCTTTATATATTTGTCATGTCAAACTTGATAGTAACATATCTACAATTCGAAATAACCCTTCAAATCTACATATAGTTGGACATATAATCCTCTCACACTTCGAATCGTTAATCAAACAAAATATAAAGAAATGTTAATAACAAAACTATATATATCTATTTTGTAAACGCGTGATGGAAAACAAAGTTTATTTACCTGCAGCTGCTGCAACATATGACCATATGACCTGTTCAATGTCAGACTCGTCTATAGTTTTCCCCTACACACATACTTCTCTAACCGAAATGTTTCTCGCTTTCTTTCCATTATCCGCAAAATAACTGCAATATCGTTAAAACAAATAAACTTTCAATTAAACATAAACAAATAAACTTTCATCACTAACACAAGTTCAAGTTTATAACCTCATAGTCAACTGACTCCTTGGATATAAGCATAACTCAGGTCAACCGAAGAGAAAGATAGCCCAGCTGAAAACAAAAATTGATAAATTGTCAAGTCAACCGAAGAGAAAGATAGCCCAATTATCTGAAAAACAAAACTGATATATTATATTTAAAAATTAAATTATTCATAAAGATAATTAAACTGAACAAACCGACCTCGTATTTCAGTTAGTTAGTTAGCCCATCTTGATATAGCTGAACATTTACAATAATGATTTGATAAGAAAAACATGAAAATTTTATATAATACACACACACACACACCCCTCTAGGGATCATTAACGGTCATAGTAAACGAGCTGAGCCCAACCCAGGATCACAAACAAAATGCATTTGATTGTCAGTTCTACATGACCAACCAATTCGTTTTATACCAAAATGGCTGTTTAGAAACATCTTTTGGTTTGTAAGATGGATACATACTAAATTGCAGATTTTATAAAATGATTTTAGACTAACGTGGTTGTTCTTATCACATGGGCAGTTTTGAAACATGTATTGGTTAGTATTGTAGCAATGTTTATGCAGACTCTAACATGAATTTGACCGGTTCAGTGACAGATGGGTCAATTAGGGATGCGTTTATATCAAATGACTCAGACGTTTCTAAATCTAATGGCTCTTGTGAGCCCACACAAAATTTATTAATATGCATATTTTTCTCGTTTTCATTCTACATGGTCCCACAACTGTATTTTTATTTGTATTTGTTTTTTAACATAAGGGCAATTTGTTCAATTTTTATAAACTTAAAAGACATCCAATCTAAGGATCATATGTGTTGTTCAGATTGTTTGTTTATTCTATATTCAAGAAAGTCAACATTAAAACACAAATGTTGACTTTAACCAAAAAAATGTAATTTTTGAATTTATTAACTTACCGAGAGAGGTTGTCTAGAACAAATATTGTAACTTTTCATATGGGTCTTCTTGAACTGCTTGTTAGTTGCGGTTAAAAACAATAAAGCTTGATAACATTCATTAGTCCCACATTGACATTGACCGGTCAACTCCTGCATATGTTTGTTGTGGTCAAAGACAACCAAGTGCAGTAGAAATAAAAGTGTTGATTGTATAGTATACTCAACTTCTAATGTCGCCTTTGGATCTTAACACCTGCTTTGCCACATCCGTCGGACCGCCATAATTTACAGTTACATAGACAGCTTCGGCTTTCGCCACGACAGCTGCACATGAACTTGCTTCTTGGTAGCACAAACCATGCTTCTTGTACCTGCCAAAAAAAAATGCTTAAAGCATACAGAAAAAATCCATAGGTAAAAACTTTAAACAAACTTTTATTGTCAAACATTTCTTTTTTTCATTTTCAAAAACTTAAATAAGAGGCTTCTTAATCAAGATTTCAGAAACAAAAATAGTACAACAATAAACTAAATTCTTGCATAAAATGATATATAACAGTTAAGGCACTTGCATACAGACCTCGTTAGCCTCCTTGGCTAATGTCCCTTCTGAGTAATAAGCTTCAAGTCTTTTAAATAGCTTCTGATCCTTCTCATAGCTCAAGTTAACTTGTTCATAACTGCATAATAAACTTATTTTAGTCATATAACTTCAAAATACAATTCGCAGATATGAACAGTTTATAATTTTGCATGCCATAGGTTCAGAGTTTGGAAAAACTTGCATACTTCTATAAAGTTTTGGTTGTCAATTGCCAGTCCATAACTAAGACCTGGAATTTCAAGTTAACAGTGTTCAATATGAAGAATAACAAACAAAAAAGAATCCTCAATTTGTTCTAAACAGTCTCTTTTCATTGCCATCTCAACTATCTTATTAAAAATCTTAGCCATTAAAGCAATTGCCAATATTTATTATATGTAAGATATACTTGATTCTAAGGCAACTGAAAAAATTAATAAGCAGTAACCAAATGAATGTAGAAATTAATAAAACAGATACTGAAAAAACTATCAAGAAATTGTTTTTCCCCAAAGATCAATTAAAAAGAGTAAACCTTTAGAAAAGCCGTAAAGAGTTCACCACACATGAAATTTGTAGCAGCCTTGGTATTCAGAAAGTAAAAATTATATTTAAGATTTGAGATTTTAGTTGTAAAGAAATCACAAATTTAAGATTTTAATTAGCAACAGAACAACCTCGAACAACAAATAATCTATTAAGATACGGTTCTAGTAGTGGCTACAGCAGCCAACGAGTACGGGTCGTTTAGATCAGAATACGAAATAAGCCAGAAAACCCTGAAATCAGAAGAAAACACAAGGAGCAGAAAGGACAAACAGGAAACAAAAACACAATATCGAAACAAACCTCAAGACTTGAAGAGCAATTAGATGCAGAGAGGAGAAGGTCGCCAACCATGTCGATGGAGGGGAAAGTCTTGGTCGTGGGCGGCAGGCAGATAAATGAGAGAAACGGTCTTTGAATTTTGAAATATATTTAGAGTTTGCTAGGTGTGTGAACTCTGAAAGGGATGTATCGTATGCTATAAGAGTTGTAATACTCTTAAATTTTAAGAGTTTTGAGTAAAAGACCGTCCCTCCTATATCTATTATAAAAGAGTATATATCTATAATATAATATATATAAACGAAAACATAAAAATCCTATGTGTCGTAATGTGGTCGCTTCCCTTTTTTTGGAGTCACCAGATTTGCTTGATTTTTAAATGGAGGTTTCTCATGCATTTGACCCGAATTCATGGGTAAGAGTCTTATTAAACCCAAATATTTTTTAAACGGGTTATAACATCTCATTAAATTATAAATTATTCTCACCAAATTATTGATGTAAAAATCCTATAAAATAGGATATACTAAAAATTAATATATTATTTATTTTAAAAAAGATAGATATATTAATTAAATTAAAAATTAATTTTATAGTAAAAAAAATAAGCGGGTTTTGGGTCTCATCAAACCATAAGTATATTATTAACTTTCATAAATATTATTTATAATTAAAAAACCAATTTTATAGTAAAAGAAATAAACGGGTCTTGGGTCTCATCAAAACTATATAGCTTTTAAACTGGGTTATAATACTTCATTTATTTGTGAAACAATTTATCATCAAACCATAAGTATATTATTAACTTTCATACAATAAAAAATATAAATTCAAAAAATAAATAAATATTAGACAAATAATATAAAACAACTCCCGTAATACACGGGAGATAAAAACTAGTATATATATGTTTTATTGTCACTCACTAATCGACTATTCATGAAATGGGTTCACCTTAGCCACACACTATGTTTCCATCTCCTTTCTCAGCCACACATCACACACGTATGATACTCTCTCTTTCTCTCTCATTACATCTCTATCATCATCTAATTTGATACTCTCTCTCTCTCTCTCTCTCTCACTTGTTACCTCCATGAATGTCATCACACTACATTATTTTTGCGACGCCGGTATAATCATATGTTTGCAACACCATCTTTCGTTGTCGGGTTCCGACTCAGACATAGTAGTGATTGCGAACGATTTATGGCGGTCGTGTGGTGGTTCACCGACCGTCATCGTGGAAATATTCGTCTTTGTTGTATAAAGTCCAAATCGCATGTGTATCCCTTGGTGGCGGCGGCATGGTGTTGATGTGTTGTCGGCAGAACCCAGGACATCCTAACAGAGAAACCCAGTATATAGAGGTTTTATATCTCATATAAAAGGTAAAATAACATCCTCCGATCTTCACTTTATTCTCGAATGTAATGATACAAAAATTTCAGAGAAGATTAACATGGACCGATTGTACACCCTAGGCAAATCTCACATCGGCCTTGGACAAGTGATATCCTTGGTTCTTAAGTAATGACCCCTAATCTTAAATCATAAACGTGTTTTGGGGTTAGTTGTGAAAAGTAATGATTTTTTTTTAATAATGAAGAAGATACATGGCCTATAAATAATACATAACAATGAGATAATTTGGGAGCTATCTATGGAAGGCTAATCATCTCTAACTAATTGATAAATACAAAAATATATTTACACAATATGTTCCAATAATATCAAAAATATATTATCGGTTAACAGTCCCCGGCAGTTTGAGTCGTAGGTGACCGAAGGCATAAACTGGACGGGAAGCGTTGAAATAAATGTTTAGGTAATCCCTTGGTGAAGATGTCCACATATTGGTAATCGGCTGGGACGTGAAGAACTTTAACAGTGCCGAGGCGAACCTTCTCTCGAACAAAGTGTATATCCAGTTCAACGTGTTTAGTCCGTTGATGTTGTACTGGATTTTCGGCTAGGTAGACTGCAGAGATATTATCACAGTAAATAATCGTAGCATGTCTAATAGGCATGTGTAGTTCGAGCATGAGATTACGAATCTAGCTGATTTCGTCTACAGTGTTGGCTACGCCTCGATATTCAGCTTCGGTGCTAGACCGGGATATTGTAGGTTGTCGTTTTGAGGACCAAGAAATTAAATTGTCACCCATGTACACGCAGTAGCCGGAGGTTGATCTGCGGGATTCGGGACACCCACCCCAATCTGCATCTGAGTAGGCTATCAGTTTAGTAGAGGCGGAGGGTGTGATAAGCAGACCCTGAGATATGGTACCTTTGATGTACCTGAGGATCCGTTTGAGTAGTTGAAATTGTGGTTCATGGGGAGAATGCATGAAGAGACATATTTGTTAAACCACATATGAAATGTCCGGTCGGGTAATGGTAAGGTATTGTAAAGCACCGGCTAGGCTTCGATATAAGGAAACATCGGAAAATAGGGCACCGTGGTTAGCACTAAGCTTTGAACCAGCCTCGATCGGGGTGCTAGCGGTTTTATATGTTGACATGTTGGCTCGTGATAAAATATCTGTTGCATATGTGGACTGAGATAAAAACAAGCCCGCTTTCTGTTGTTGTACAGCCATGTCGAGGAAATGGTGCAATTTGCCGAGGTCGGTCATGCTAAATTCAGCAGATAACGTTTTGATGATGCGGCGTAGCAGGGAATCACTAGAGGCGGTGAGTATAATGTCATCCACGTATAATAGTAAGTAGGCCATTTGGTCTCCTCTTTTATATATAAACAGTGACGTGTCACATACACTACTTTTGAAGCCACATTTGGTGATATAACCCGCAAATCTTTGATACCAAGCCCGTGGAGCTTGCTTCAAACCATAAAGAGACTTGTTAAGTTTTCACATGAATTTGGGGTGTGAATAAGAAGTGAACCTGGGTGGTTGAAACATGTAGACGGTCTCTTTAAGGTGGCCATGCAAGAAAGCATTCTTAATGTCCAATTGATGAATGGGCCATGCTTTTGATGCAGCTAAGCTTAGAACTGTGCGTATCATGATGGGTTTAACTACAGGACTGAAGGTCTCATCACAGTCAATGCCCACAGTTTGACTTTTGCCATTCACCATGAGTCTAGCTTTATGTCTTTCCAATGTTCCATCGACATGAACTTTATGTTTAAATAACCACATGCAATGAATAATAGGCGCATCGGTAGGTCTCGGTACAAGTTCTGACGTATTATTTGCCAATAATGCTTCATATTCGTTAGTCATGGCAACTTTCCAGTTAGGGTCGGCGAGAGCTGTGAGATGAGATTTATGGAGAGGAGATATCGACAGAGAGGTTTCGATATTTAACGACATGGGTTTTCGATGTTTATAAATACTGGATTGGGAGCGGGTTTGCATGAGGTGGGTAGGTGCAATGGTGGAAGGTGGTTGTGGATTTGGACGAGGTTGTTCGTGATGTTGGCTTATCTGATTATTAGGAGCAGGTTGATGTGAAGTTGGTTGTGGTTGAGGTATATGGGACGTGACATGGTCAGAGGAGTGGTTTTGTGTGTGAGTTGGGCTAGGGACTTGATGTGGGCTGATTTGAATAACCGATGTGGCAGGAGGGGTAATTGGGGTGTTTGTTTGAATATTAGTTGTAGTGTTTGTTGGAATATTAGTAGGTAAGGTGGTGGGTTGAGTAAAAATAACTGGTGAAGGGCCTAGAAATGAGTGAGTGGGGGTGGTTGTGAGGGATTAAAAATTTTGTTTCGTCAAATGTCACGCGCCGAGAGAAAATTTCCCGGTTGCAATATCTAAGCATCGGTAGCCGCGATAGGTAGTCAGGTATCCGAGGAAGACACATGGAGTGGAATGCGGAACGAGTTTATGAGGGCGGGTGGTAGAAAGGTTTGGATAGCATAAGCATCCGAACACACGTAGGTGATCGTAAGAGGGTTGTCGTAGGTAGAGTGAGGAGGTACGTGTTTTATTGTTATGAAGTTTTGTTGGAAGGATTTATGAAGATATGAGGCGGTGTGAAGTACTTCAACTCAAAAGGAGGAGGGAAGCGAAGCGTGCGTAAGTAGTGCAAACATGATTTCGTTTAAGCGGCGAATCATGCGCTCGGATTTCCCGTTTTGTTGAGAAGTGTGCGGGCAAGAAAACCGAAATTGAATGCCATGCTCGGTTGCAAAGTTTTTAAAATTTTTGTTATCGAATTCACCCCCCCCCCATATCACACTGAAACGATTTAATCGGTAATTGAAATTGTGTGGCAACATATTTATGAAATTGAGTAAACTTAGCAAACGCTTCAGATTTAAACTTTATCGGGTAAACCCAAGTGTATTGGGTGAAATCATCCGTTAAAACCTTATAATATTTACAACCTGCATGCCTCAAAATAGGGGATGCCCACAAATCACAATGTAATATAGCAAAAGGTAATAAAGTAAGAGTTGTAGAATCCGAAAAAGGCAATCGTTTGTGTTTGGATAACTGGCAAGATTGAAAAACAAATGGCAAATTTTATTTATTGCAAGTAATAAAATTCTTGGACCGAAGAAACTCCATAACGGGTTGACCCGGGTGTCCAAGTCGGTTGTGCCAAAACGGAGAGTCTTTAATAGAAGCAAAGCAAGTGATGGCGGAAACATTTAAGGTGAACGGGTAAAGATCACTCGTATTGTTGTGACGACTCAGGATCGTGCCATCCTTGAAATCCTTCACCAGAGAATCCAAACGGGTCAAATTCAACGGAAGTCCAATTATCAACATTAAATTTACGTACAGAAATAAGATTTTTAATAAAATTGGGATTAAAAAGGACAAATTTTAGGTGTAATGGTTTAGAGGGTGTGGGAATAGTTGATGAACCCGAACCCGTAACTGGAATGCGATTACCATTACCTACAAATATTGACGATATTGGTGAATACGAAGGAAACATATTAAGTTTACCTGGGTCATAAGTGAAATGAGAGGATGCGCCCGTGTCAAAGTGCTCTTATACCTTGAAAAGTAATGATCTTTCTTGAATAATGAAGAAGATACATGGCTTATAAATAATACATAACAAGGAGATAATTTGGGAGCTATCTATGGAAGGCTAATCATCTCTAACTAAATGATAAATACAAAAATATATTTACACAATATGTTCCAATAATATCAAATATATATTATTGGTTAACAAGTTGGTTGTGGAGCACATGAAAACTCCACGGTTATGCGTGCTAAATAGTACTTTGACGGGTCACCACCTTGGAGGCCTCTACTGTGGCAACCAAAAACATATTTGGATGGGCCATACATCGGGGACAAAGCGGGCAATATTGGTGAGACGAGAGGCGGGATGTTACATCGAATGTCATATCTTTACTATTTGTTTGGCTAACTTTGTGGATTATGCCTGGGTATTTTGTCTTTCTGCCTAATGTTCGGTAGAATTGGTCTTACCGTCTTACGCATATTAGTGCAATCACAGTAGTTGCAGTTGAGGTTAGTTTAGAGTGCCAATTTTTATAATGCTTCTACTATATAAGTTCACGACTTTATGTAATTATAATTCTTATAATGATTCTGTTGTATCAATTAGGAGTTAGTATATACGATTTCAATCTATGAAATGTTTCTTTGAAAAAATTACAAATTTTGTCCTTTTAAATATCAAAAATTATGGATTGGATCCTTTACGAAAATGTGTTTCAGTCTTTATCCTTTATTTGATATTTTCCTTGGTTTTAGTCCTTTACACTAACAAATGTTAAGTTTTTCAATCAAGTCTCTTTTAAGAATTTGAAGGACTATTTGTGTAATAACTAAAAAGATTTGGCTCTCTAACTCAAACATCTCACATCTACATTTCATATTCTTTACTAACAAACCCTAAAATCCACCCACCTCCATTACCACCACCACCCACTTATTCATTGACCTCCTCCACAATAAAGATTAAGTTATGGAAATATGTCACCACCATCGTCTTTTAACCCAACTTACCGCCGTCAAATGGACGAACTACAAACAACTATTGTCATCACCATCGTTTGAAAACAACGATCACCACCATCGTCGTTTTCTTGTCGGTGGCCCAGCACCTGCTATTGCCGCCGTCGCTGTGATCCTTAAGTTGTTTTCATTGATCTGTTTCTTTCCCTGCAGCAGCCCCACATCTGAAACCGACCTCACCGGAAAATCTCTTTAAATCGACTTGGCTTCACCGATCTACATCTATCTACACACAAACCAGCCATTTTTGCGCTTTTGACACATAAACCCTCACTCGTTTGTCTTCTCTCGTTGCCACATTTTTCAGGTACAAGCCACCATCATGGTACTGTTGATTCGCTTAATTCTTTGAACCCTAAAAATATATAAGGTTCTATACCTATAAATCAAATATGTTCTAATAAATTTCATGGAATTAGGG
Source organism: Bidens hawaiensis (assembly GCF_021521415.1). Lineage (NCBI taxonomy): Eukaryota > Viridiplantae > Streptophyta > Magnoliopsida > Asterales > Asteraceae > Bidens > Bidens hawaiensis. Next base: position 303,465 of record NW_027491405.1, on the reverse strand, counting down.
CATAGATCTCATTTGTCGGTGGAAGTGTGGAACGCTCCTTGATCCTACAATATCTACCTCAGTTCATCTCAAGGTTATTGATGTGCTTGCTTCAATTTCTTCTTAGATTTACGAAATTTTGTAAAAGTTGTATGAAATTTGGAGTTGGTGGTGTTTAGGATGAAAAAATTGTGGAAAAAATAGATTTACGGAATTTTAATTTCTTACTTATCATAACTGAATAGGAGAACCAAATATTTTTAGTTATAACACAAATAGTCCTTCAAATTATTAAAAGACTAAAATGCCCTCATGTGCAAAGCACATGGCATGACTTAACTGAAAACTTAACATTCGTTAGTGTAAAGGACTAAAACCGAGGCAAATGTCCAAATAAAGGATAAAGACTGAGACTCATTTTCGTAAAGGATCCAATCCATAATATTCTATATTCAAAAGGACAAAATTTGTAATTTTTTCTTTTTCTTTAAAAGTTTTTGTTTTTTTGTTTTTAGGTCGTAATATGTTTGGTGCCTCTTAGGAGTTTTGATAGTTGTTTTGTTAATGTTTTCTTACTTATCAACATCTTTATGTTTTTGTTAGTTTGATTGACAAAGAAAAAAAAATTATTTTTGTTAACCAGGACTGGTCATTGATGTTTAGGTATTTTTTTTATATCCATTTATGTTGGACTTATTAAAGGTACGCCTCACGTCACTTTTTTTTTATTATTTTCTTTTTACAAAAAAACTAAACAAATAAAAACCCATTAAATTAAATAATTAAATAAAAATACATTAAATTTAAAAAAAGAAATAAAAAAAGTACCTAACAAAAAAAATTAAAACTAATTTTTATAATATTCGTGAATTTTTTTAACTCGTCGTTGTTACAATAATGCGGCCTCTTCGTCTAACCCGACCGTTTTGAGGGATTCGTAGTCTTTACTCATTTGCCGCAATTCCAACACAGTGACAAGCTTTTCGTTGTGTTTGTTGGTTTCTTTCATGGTAGTGGTAAGTTAGACGGTATGGGTTTCGAAACGACCGGCACCTCGTTTAGATGTTCAACTTCTTCGCTGACCTCCACATTGAATCGTGACGACGACGAACCCTCCCATTTTCTCGTATTCTTTTTTCTTGCTCTCCCGCGGGGTCGATCCAACTCATGTACTTTGTCGTCGTCATCTAAATTAATCGCGTCATGTTCTTCAACGAGGTTGGAGTTATGAGCATCGGAGGGTGTTGTTGGTGTGCTCGGATTTGTCGACGACGATATCATCGACTTTTTTGAAGCTCGGGATGATGCGCCGGCTTGTCGAGCGACCGGAACGGTGGGTACCCCATTCCATTTTGGGCAAACCTTAAGTTTTTCCCAACCACATAAATGCTTAAATGCTTTTCCGATTCTACCTTCGGTTTGCCCTTGAGTTCGAAAGTCGATTAACGCTCGAGATTGGATTCCGGTGTTGTTTTGCTCGCTACTCCAACCGCGATCACTAAAGCGGTTGTATATCCCGGCAAATTTTTGGCATTAGGAATTAACGATCTTCCAATGGGCTTGAACCGCTTTTTTACCCCGGTATTCTTCCGGGTTACCCGTTAGCACGAGCCAAACTTCAAATACTTTCCTCCAAAATATTTCGACGGCTTGAAAGTTAGCTACAAATTAAAATTAATTTTCATAATTAATACAAATTTTTAATAAACACTAAATAAAGTTATATAAATACTTAATATTAAAAAACTTACCAACATCTGGATCCTACGAAATGGCGATCCAAGATTTTGTGAGGTCTACTTCCTCATCCTCTGTCCATTGCTTTTGTGGCGATCCAAGCTTTTTTTTTTTTATTTACGGGTCGTCTTTTGGCTTGAACCGGAGGCCATTGTCGTTTGAGTCTTAGGCACCGTCACCGTATTCGGCTCTGGTCTGCCAGACCCGAACACCGGCATGAGGTTTTGGGGCCTTAGGAAGTTGACATACATGTTTAAGTTCGGGTCGGGAAAAGGAAACATATAGCTTAGGTTCGGTTGGTTTCTAGTGTTCGGGAACCATTGCATGTATACGTTCGGTTGGTTATGTTGGTTTTGCGAACCATGGTATTGACCGAAAGGAATGAATGATTGGTTCGATTAGTTTGGGTTGTTTCTGTTAGGTCACGGATAACCTGTACTGAGAATATGTTATCCTTGAGACGCGTCTGGATCAGTCTTCCTTGATAAGAGTTCCAGAATTAAGTCATGATCAAGGATCCTCGGTATATGTTATTACTAACGATTGTTTCCTATGTGTAGCTTTAAATTTGATAGGTATAACGGCTGGAAGACCTAGTCTACCTGTTACTCGCTACTGGACACATTCAGCACGTGGTAAAAAGGCTTGGACGCTGTTAGTGGGAGAGTGGCGCAAAGATAGGAATAGTTGTTACCTTTCATTTTTTGTATTTAATTGAGCTTATGACTAGTTAGTTTACACAGCACGTACATTAGCAATACTCAGAGTTCTCTAGCAATATACACACACACATAGCAATTATTGTATTACTAATAATAATCTCCAACCCTTGTAACACCCTTTTTTATTAATAAAGAGGTGATAGATGATTTGTCATCACCCGGGGTTTTTGTGTCGGTGATCCGACCAAGATCAAGGGATTTTCCTCGCAACAAATCTCTGTGTTATTGCTTACATTCATTTCATAATCGTTATTATCATCCAAGCACTAAACCTCACTTTACAAATTTGGTTACATTATCCTTAATCGATTTTTGACCAAAACAATTTGGCGCCCACCATGGGGCGATTGGTGCTTTAATCCAGAAGATTCCCTATCAGTTTTCGACCCTTTTAACCTATATCACTACTAATGGCCTCTCAACAAATCTCTGCTTCAACCACCATGCCTTTATCGATTTCTCTCTCATCAAGAACTTCACTGCCAATGCCTCTTCCACTCACGGGAGCACCGAGGACCACCAATGCTGGAAACAAGATACAAACTCCTGTATTCAGAGCTCAAAGACTACTGCTGCTACTTATGTGGTAAATTCTAACAATGATGTTTCTTCTATGTTTTCACAGGTTAAGACGTATATGAAGCAGCAAAACAGGACTAACCAGAAGATCCTACGTGAGATAGAGGATCTCAAGAAGACTAAGAGGCCAGTGGAGGATCAGACTCATTTGATGCCTAGGATGCTAGATTTCACCACTCCAGGATCCATGGCTCAACTTGCTCAAGGATTATCTATCTTTCAACCAGGATCCATGGGTCAACAAACTCAAGGATCTTCGTTCCTTCAGCAAGGATCATCTATCCTCCAACCAAGGTCCATGGGTTAGCAATCTCAAGGATCCTCGTTCCTTCAGCAAGGATCATCTATCCTTCAACCAGGATCCACGGGTCATCAAGCTCAAGGATCCTCGTTCCTTCAGCAAGGATCATCTATCCTTCAACCAGGGTCCATGGGTCATCAAGCTCAAGGATCCTCTTTCCTTCAGCAAGGATCCTCTGGATTGTATCATCAAGGATCCTTCAACTTCCAACCTCAAGGATCCTTCATGCAGAATAAATGATCCTCGGGACTTCAACATCAAAGGTCATCAGAGGTCCATGAAGGGGACATCATACCTATGCAGACAATTTCCTCTGGTGGACCAACTACCATAGTAGATGCTTCTTATCATGGCTACTCTTCTGGGATGCCAACATTAAGTCAACAAAGAGGTAATCCTTATAATCCCATATCCTTAGACACTAACCTTGGTTCCATGTAGGATACAAGTATCAAGCAGGCCATGGCCAAGGAGCTCAAGAAACTGAAGGATATGATATCTAGTGTACCAGGAGTGGTCCGACCCATTCCTGAAATACCATAAGGAAGCCATAATCTATCAAGATTTGCTCCACCAATATGTGATGCTGAAAATCCCAAAACGCTTTCAAAACCCCAATATGAAGGTGTAGGATGGCACTACCGATCCAGAAGAGCAAGTGGCTCAGTACAGGGAGAGGATGGAGATCAACCACATTCCTGAAAGACTCAAGGAAGCCTGCATGTGTAAAGGCTTTGGATCCACATTAACTGGATCCGCTCTCAAATGACTGCTAAGTTAAGTCTTCCTCCCTACTCTGTTACTTCTTTTTCACACTTAGTTAATTTGTTTAATAGCCAATTTTCATGTAGTAGAAAATTCGAGAAATTAACTAGTGATTTATATCGAGTTGTCCAACTTCGTGATGAATCCAAGTTTGGAAGGGAAGCCTTAGAAATCCTGAATCATGACATGGCTATGGCTGTTGAGGCATTCAAGATGGGGTTACAAAAGGACTCCCTATTTTATGATGATATTGTTATGACCCCATGCAGGATATTAAATGAAGTAAGGAACATGGCACTCAGATTTATAAGACTGGAGGATGATAAAAGGATCCAAGAACGGTTAGGAGCTTCAACAAAACAAGAGTCACCTGACAAGAAACAAGGATCCTCATTTAGGAACAACAATTCAAAGCCGTATTCAAAATTCAACAACCAAAATGTCTGTGCGGTCGAAGAAGAGGATGATGATGATGAAGATTATCCAAGAATTTCCGAGTATTGTTTCTCTGTTGATACACATGGCTTAATATGTGCTATGAAGGATCTTGGAGAGAAAGCAAGATGACCTCGGAAAAACGAGAAGGCAACATCCTTCAAGGATAAGTCCAAATTGTGTGCATTCCATGAAGATTTTGGCCATTTGACCGATGACTGCATCGACCTAAGAAGGGAAATTGGGTATCTTCTAAGAAAGGGCCACTTCAAAGAGCTTCTAGAAAGAAAGAAATCAAGGATCCAGGATCCTGAAGAAGTTCCATAGAAAGTAGCTCCACCACCACCCGATGCACAAGTCATCAATTTCATCTCCGATGGTTCGGATATATGTGGAACCTTCTTCTTGTCGGCCAAGAGACATGATAAAGAGACTAAGTTGGAAACAGAGAGCGACCTGTCATAACCACTACCCTAACCAATGACAAGAGAATCTAGTTGATGGAGGATTGTTATGTGCGTAGGATCCTAGTTGATGGAGGAAGTTCAGTTAACAACATTCAATATGATGTACTCAAGAAGATGAATATCCCAGATTCAGAAATCGTTCCCCGATCATCCGTACTCGTTGGTTTCAGTGGTGAAACAAAGAAAACAATGGGGGACATCAAGCTTCCTAAATACATTGAAGGAGTGAACTCTTATAAAAAAATTTTATGTTATAGATAACTTGTCTTGTTGCAATGTAATTCTTGGCAGGCCATGGATACACGGAATGAAAGCTGTAGCATCTACTTATCACCAGTGTATAAAACTACCAACTCCTTGGGGGGGGGGTAATGAGAATAGACGGCGACCAAGTTGGAGAACTACTATTCCTCGTCCATGAAACCGGCGGCTAAGCAAACGGTAGCATAGCAACTATAACAACATCCTAGGAACGTGTTGGAGGCTCGAGAACAAGACTTGAAAGAAGTATCCTTGGACCCCGAGGATCCAGATGTAAAAATTTTCCTAGGATCCAGTATCCCTACTAGCATTAAAGGGGATCTAGTATCCTTCCTCAAGCAACGAAAATCTACATTTTCCTTCAAACACTCCGACTTGACAGGTATATCAAAAGAGGTAATTACTAATAAAATAGGCCTTGATAACCTATTCACCAGAAGCGAAGAAAATTCGCTCATGAGAGGAATGCAATCATAGAGAGGTTAAGTATCCTCGATGGTTGGTTAATGTTGTCGTTGTTTCAAAGGAGATCCTGATCATCCATATACTCTCACCAACAATAGGAGAACAAGAAATTATGGAGATAACAACTAACAAATAAATTATGCTTTGAGATCCATTATCCTCATATAATCTAGGATCTTGGATCCTTCTGAACAAGAAATTCATTCAAGATGGAGAGGTTCCCTCCATAGAAAACCCTAAAACCTTCAAACTTAAGGTATCACAATACATCTTATTACATGATATTCTATATAGGAAATCTCTTGTAAGTCCATACTTGTGGCGTATTAAGGAACCTGAAATCTAAGAGGTGCTCAAAGACTTATATGAAGGCGATTGTGGTAATCACACTGGAGGCAGAGCCCTATTCTCTAGGATTCTAAGAATAGGATACTTTTAGCCAACCATGAAGAAAGATGCCATGGATTATTCAAAGAAGTGTGATGCTTACCAAAGACACGAAAACATTCTGCCCCAGCCAACGAAGCCTATGCATCCTATATCCTCGTCATGGCCTTTCGTAAAGTGGGGGCATGGATATAGTGGGTAAGCTACCTAAAGCACCAGGAGGAAAAGTGTTCATGCTTGCCATGACTGATTACTTCTCAAAGTGGATAGAAGTATAAGCTTTTGTACAAGTCCGCGAAAAAGAGGTGACATCCTTCATTAAAATAAACATTATTACTAGATTTAGTATTCCTTCATAAATTATTTGTGATAATGGTTCCCAGTTTATCGGGAAAAGAACCACTAACTTTTGTGACAGTTGGGGCATCAAGATGATCACTTCTACACCAGTTCATCCTCAAGCCAATGGTCAAGCATAATCAAGCAACAATATTATCATCAACAGATTGAAGAAGAAACTAGGATCCAAGAAAGGAAAGTGGGCTGAGGAGTTTCCTTATGTCCTTTGGGCTGATAGAACAACACCAAAGAATGCAACACGTCAAACACCCTTCTCATTGGTGTTTGGATCAAAAGCTGTAATCCCTACAGAGATGGTGGTTCCTACTGCTAGAACAAGCATCCGTGATCCTCAGGCCAATGATGAAATTATTCTCCAAGATCTAGATACTATTGATGAGCTCAGAGACCTAGCTAATCTTAGAATGGCAACATATCAGCAAAGGGTAGCTGGGGCATACAACAAGAATATCAGGATTCAAAGATTTCAATAAGGAGATCTAGTTTTGATGAAAGCTTTCCAAAATACAACTAATCCCGCAAAGTTAGCACCTAAGTGGGAAGGTCCCTACTTGATTGAGTCAGAAGCTGGAAAGGGGGCATATCATCTACTTACCATGGAAGGTGACCGACTACCAAGAGCATGGAATGCCATCCATCTTAAGATGTACTTTATCTAGTCAGGATCACGACTCCTTAAGGAATCAAGGATCCTCAAGTTGGTAAAAGTTTATTCTATCATTTATTTATTTCAATAAGAGGTTCAATGACTAAGAGGTTGGCCAACTCTCCCTCACACTTAAGGTGCATTGCTATTTCCTTGGCCTAGCCCACGATTAAGGTGTGACCCCCCGATGGCCATATCTTCCACAGTTTAAGGGTTTTCAACTTTCTTACGAATTAGAGCTTCTACACTCTCGCCTGTAGAGCACGTTATCCAAAGTATAGTTCGGGGCAGTGGGACCAGCACACACTTAGTGGCTGACAATTTCTTTGCTTTCGCCAATATGGAGGATCCTACGAATTGTGGTAGACGTACCATACCTAAGGTTTTGGCGTTTTCATGCCACTCACGTTTGGGCTAAATCTCGGTTCGGGCGAGTCCCTAATCAACATCCAAATTTTTGGGCCAGCCCCCAGTTTGGGCTTGTCCCCAGTTCACGGGCTTGTCCCCAGTTGCACGGGCTTGTCCCCGGTTTATTTTGGGCTTGTCCCCAGTTTGTTGGGTTTAATCCCAGTTAATATGATAAGTAATATGCATCAGGTATTCTAAATCAAACTACAAGGATCATGGAGATATCAACACTTGTGGTAATTTAGGTCTAATCAGACTTTATGGTATGATCTCTACTTATAAATTTATATTTATTCGATTTTTATCTTTATAACTGTATAGATGTAAGGATCCAGGAATCTTAATATGTTTTTACAAGGATTATTTACCCTTGAAACTTTTCTCAAAACTTTTAATAAAACTAAGACTATAAAATATATGCTTTCAGAATAATAAACAACACGCAAGTAGTCAACAGTTTTAAGTTAATTATTATTAATAAGTCACCTGGACTTACCAAAATCCTTAACCCGGATTTCACCATACAAAATATGGACCATCCACCTGGGTTAAGCAGGTGTTACTAATTGTTCATAAAGTGCAAGAAAAATAAAGATAGGGGCATCAAAGGCTTCATCCCCACCTTTGTCACTCCTTAATATTGTCTTAGGATCAAGGACCGTATATCCTACTTAGCTATTGTTTATTACAGACCAGAATCCATTATCCATAAAACACCAACAAAATACAGAAAAATGAGCTCAAGCCTTTTCTTTGCGTCCTTCATCGCCCATACCGGCACCTTCTTCTTCTGCTACCACCTCCGCTCCTTCCTTGCTTGTTCCAGCTCCGCTACCTTCAGCCACTTCAACTTCTTCCTCATCATCTCTACCACCAAGCGCTACCAGAGTCTGCTTCCACTTCTCCACATCCCATGCTGACCTGTCAAAGGCAGGATCACCAACTTCTATAGCCATCTTAATCCTTTCCTGCAACACTGACTTGGCCGCCCACATATTGGCCTCTTCAGTAGCCTGCTTCACTTCTTCTTGATGCTGGGATTCTGTTGAAGATAGCAAATCCTCCAGACGTATCTTCTCCTTTGCAAGATTGGTTTAAACTTTGTACTTCGCAGCAGCCATGACCCGCATCCTAGTATGGTTCTTTTCCAATTCACTCACGACCTTCTCGTGATAACCTTTGGAAGAATGAACTGCTTGCACAAGATAATTCGACAAAGTTGAAAGGATACTTGATTCATAAATGAAGATTATCAGGATCAAGGATACTTACTGCAACAATCATGTCGAGGAGTTGTTTTTCAGCATCAAATGAACTCTCTGGTTCTGAAGGTTTCTTCCTCTTGGATGCTCCTGATTTGGCCCGAGTAGTAGCGGTCCGTGGCTCGGAGATGACTGTGGCCTTTGGAGCTTCCTTCTTAACAACTTGAGGAGTAATGAGGTTGTCGATGTCTTCCAAGGAGAACTTGCTAACTGACTTGCTAAATTTCTGAGCATCTGCAGAGCATGAGAAACTGATAAGTCTCTTATTAATTTACTTTGTTATATAACTTCAAATCTTACTTGACATATTGCTAGTAGAATCTGAACAATCTTCACAAAAAGCCTCTATAAACTTGGCTTGGAAGGTACATATTTCAGGATCCAGGGCAAGAAATTTCTTTGCTCTTTCTTTTGTTCCAGGTGGTCCAGCTAACGAAGCAAAGTTATCCGCTGAAAGAAGAAAAAATAGAGAAAATTGATTAAAAGAAAGATTAGTTATCCTAAATAATTTTTCGAAGGACCTAGGATCCTACTCGTTTTAACCCATTTCGACTGTAAATCAACCCCACCAGGATTGGAGCTTTGATTAACAAACAAGAATTAATTATTCCAAAAAGAACCATTTGGGGTAACTTTGGAACTCGGAGATGGTTGTCGGGGTTTGGATTTTAGTACAAATCGATTAGACCCATGAGTGGTTAAGATGTAAAGGTATTATAGTTCCGACACACTGAACTCTATGTTCTCCTCCTCTATTATCCTCTCGATGGTTCGCAAGACTCTCCAGATCATCGGCATTGCCTAAATATAACTTATGTCGGTCGAATCGAAGAAACTTTGGGTGAAAGATGGAAAAGGATATGAGTAGCCAAGGAGAAAAGGGCATGCCCGAAAGCAAACCCAGGTTTCGAGTATGCGTCACATCGTACTGAGGAATCGAAGGGCCGAAAGATGGTCTCCGGTGGAAACAGTGTGATTAGACTGCAAGATCTGTGAATTTACAGATTTCGAAAGAGGGGTTTTTGAGAAGGTTTTGGGATTGCATTTCTTCTAATTCCGGTTGATCGGAGGAAGAAGACAAAGTGATACACATACTTTGAAAGGAAATATTATTGATGAAAGAGAAAGGATAAAAGAAGTATACCTGATTGCCAGCGATATATGGATATAAAGGATTGAGATAACACATATATAGGCGGAGTAGCGGTTCCCAAGGTGCATTATAATCGCGTAATCATAACTCCTAACCTGTCTTATAATGCTTAATTATTTTTGCAGGAAATTTGAAATTCAAAATGCCAGTTGTCATCCACTTGCAACCGCCATTTTGGGGGCAATTTTTAGGTCACGGATAATCTGTACTGGGGATATGTTACCCTTGAGACGCTTCTGGATAAGTCATCCTTGATAAGAGTTCCAGAATTAAGTCAGGATCATGGATCCTTGGTTCAAGGATCCTTGGTATATGTTATTACTAACGATTGTTTCCTATGTGTAGCTTTAAATTTGATAGGTATAACGGCTAGAAGACCTAGTCTACCTATTACTTCGCTACTGGACTCATTCAACACGTGGTCAAAAGGCTTGGACGCAGCTAGTGGGAGAGTGGCGCAAAGATAGGAATAGTTGTTACCTTTCATTTTTTGAATTTAATTGAGCTTATGATCAGTTACTTTACACAGAATGTACGTTAGCAATACTCAGAGTTCTCTCTAGCAATAGCACACACATAGCAATTATTGTATTACTGATTATAATCTCCAACCCTTGTAACACCCTTTTTTCTTAATAAAGAGGTGATAGACGATTTGTCATCATACCGGGGTTTTTGTGCCGGTGATCCGACCAAGATCAAGGGCTTTTCCTCGCAACAAATCTCTGTATTATTGCTTACATTTATTTCGTAATTGTTATTATCATCCAAGCACTAAACCTCACTTTACAAATTTGGTTACAATATCCTTATTCGATTTTTGACCAAAACAATTTCTAGGATCCATTTTTGTATGTTTTATTTTTGAAAAATTGATGTATGATTTGTATGAAATGGAGATGAAGTTGGAGGAGAAAAGGTATATGTATATATATATTGTTTTATTTAAGTTTGTTTTTTTTATTTAGTGGCCATCCGCCAACGGTCATAACATTAAAATAATAATAAAATAGGGCGAGTAAAACTCATCCCTCCTATTGCCCCATTTTTCGCCCAGGGGATTGGGGTGTTCCATGTCAAAATCTCCCCCATCGCATGTCATTTGTCGCCCACTACGAACGTCCTAAGCTTTATTTGGCTTTTTGTTAAACATATATTGAATAATTTCTATTAAAGAATTCGATTAAAGCATTCACCTTCTAATTAAGAATCAATTGGATTTCAACAGTTTTTAGGGATATTGGATTTCAATAATTCAAACTTTATCCTATTGTTAACACTAAATCAAACTTAGAAATGTACCACAACAGTCTCAAGTTTTGACTTATTGGCTACCAATGAACTTTTAACTAACGGGGTAAGATTCCATTATTTTTTTATAACGTGGATGATGATATGCACGATGATGTGACAAAAATAGTGGCATGGACTGTCACACCCAAACCTAAGGTGGAAATACCAGGGCGTGAGCTGATTGCTCACAACTCTCAAGATACTATCACACAATAATTAAATGTGACAATATCTATTTAATTTAATTAAATATCCAAATAAATTCAAATACAATGTACAACTCATTAAAACAAATAATGAATACAAATCTAAGTCTTTATTATAATTCTTTTAACTTAATTCTTCACTAAGTTTTCACCAAATCTTGCAACTAGTTCAAACAATAACCTGCATATGCATATAAAATAGAAATGTTTGTCAACAACACATGTTGAGTGAGTAAAACACCAGTTTAAGACACTACAATAATAATATATAATAAATAAATAAAGATGCAAACTGTTCATGTGATATAAACAGTTAAGCCATAGCACATAAACAAATCAAACAGATAATAAGAAAGGGCTAAACCGTTGCCAAGCGAATCAGGCACTGGTTACCATGATAGAATAATTGAGTTTTCGGTGAAACCATTGTCAAGAGAATCGCACGCCGGCCAATACGACGATCGTATGATCATACTATAATGTGAATATGTTGGACCTCTTCGAAATGTATTCAAATAAAGCAAGTAAGCAATTAGCAAGTTAGGCATAAACTGATAAACACACAATGATTAAACAGTTGCGGTTTTGAATACTAGATAATAGATAACTACTATAAATACGCATATGCCAACAAAAGGTTTAAAATAAGAAAAAAGGGGAGCGATTGCTCATCTTAGCGATTAAGCAAGAGATAATGATTTGATAAGATATAAAGGTATATTAAGCTCTTCGGGAAATACCGAATGGGGAATCCTAAGTAACAATAATTGTGAAAATAAATATGGATTGAATACGAAGCTAAAACTAGATAGGGTTTAGGTTTTGATAATCGAGTGTTCTTGCGAAAGTTAAATGTTACTAAGATTTATTATTACTTCAATAAAAAGTATATTTTAATTAATAAAATACTTACATAAATATTTATAAAATTTTGGATAGATTATGGAAAAGATTTGTTTTAAAGGTTTATTTTAAACTAAAAATACCTTTAATGTATTTAAATATATTTTTATCATTAATAAAGATTTCTTTTTAAATTAATGTTGTAAATTATACATAACAAATAATAATTAATAATATTTATATAAAATATGATCTTATATAAAATATGTAAACTATATTTTTTTAATACGTGACAGAACTGAGCCCCGATGCGGAAGCGTTATTAATCGATGATAAATGATCTCGGTTCAGGATCGATCTACAAATGTATTCACTCTTGAACGATAATAATGGACGGATGTGGAGAGTTCGATTTGATTAACAGTCAATAATAGGATGGACAATTGTAATCATAACACAAAAGATAAATGTAGAAGTATGATTTCATTAACCAAATGATTTTCATCAAGAACACTCATACATACATAATCATAAAGGAATGGCCACCCGGGGAGAGCTCTTCCATGGGGGAAAACTCTCAACACAATGAAAAATCTCACAATGCACACATGACCTAAATAAATGACCTAAATCATCTATTTATACTAGTCTTGTTCCTTGGTCTTCACTTCACCGCCATTTGGATAAGACCAAAGAAATAAAATATAATACAATATTTCACCTGACAAATGCTTCAATTACTCGTTATAATATCTTGTTGTCTTTCTTTAATTTCTCATTCTAAACGAGTAACGATTCGATGCATCGGTATAAAATATAATACCCAACAATCTCCCCCTTAGACCGATGCCATCGAATCACTTTCACGATCACCTCATAACCCGATGCCTCTCATAGAAATTATCCCCCTCACAATAAGCGTCTCCCATTTTTCATTACAAATCATCTTCTCTTTATCTCTTTTGGTTATAGTTGCATACGTATAAGATTGAGGATTCAAACTTCAATGATCAACTTCTAGTTAATCCGAAACCACAAAAGGAAATAAACTCAAAATATTTTCTAAAATGAGTGTTTCACTTGATTCGACCAAAATTTGCACTGAAATTCCATATACTTTTTATCCACCAATTTCGTTGCAATGTCATAAATGAATGTGTCTTTAAATCAAGTGCGGGTGAACATCTTTAATTCAAAGAATCTTGATCATCCCTATCAAGAATTGTTGATAAAATTCGAAATAAACTAAATAAAATACCTTTTGTGGTTGAAAGTTGACATTTTACATTGTCAACTCTTGAAATGATCCGGATAAATCAACCATCTTGTTCTTGTAAGCACCTTGTTGAAGTTGTGAAATTTTCGGTGAATTTTGCTCAATTTTAGCTCAAAAATCTTCATAAATGACCAAAATACCCCTCGTTAACCCGACACGGTCAACGGCTGAGTTAACCAGAATAGTCACTTCCAAACGCTCACTCATACTTGGGCAAACAATTTTCATTTGGAACACACAGTCAAAAAGTCAAAGGATAAGCAAGTATACATCATTTTGTTCATCTTGGCCCATTTGACTTTTGAAAGTCAACTAGACATGCTCTCGAGCAAAGGACATTCTCTCGAGGAAAGGACATGCTCGTGAATATGCCTTAACATTTTTCTTTACAACCTTCACAAGACATGCTCGAGAATTTACACATGTGCTCGAGAGTAGACATGATATGCTCGAGGCCAATTTTATGTGCTCGAAGCCTTAAAAATTTTATTCTTGTGCTTGGGGCTAGAAACTTTTGTGCTCGAAACAAAACTTAACTGTTCGGGGCTTCAAGAGATGTGCTCGGATAATCAATACTTAACTATTATGCACATTAAACTCCAACTTTCCCAGCTGCAAAAAGACTAATTAGTTCGACAATATAATTAGTTCGACAATATAATTAGTTCGTTAACAACTCCTTTTTGAAAGCATCTTCATCTCTAGAATCAGCAACTTCAGCAATAAAATCAGCAACATAATCAGTTCGTTAACATCCCATTTTTAACAGCATTTTTCAGCGCGAAAACAACTTGTTGCAGCACTTAAACTGCTAGTTTCAGCAATCTCAGCGCGTTTATGCAGCAAACAGAAGCAAAATCAACACCTTTTTATTCGTTTCAGCAATTTCAGCACTTAAACAGTGCGTTTCAGCACGTTTTGACAACAGTTCAGCACCCAAATCATTTTGTTTCAGCGCGTTTATTAATAAGATCAGCAGAAACAGCAACAAAACATAGCAAATAATCGGCTCTTTAACGCCATTTTTTAATAGCAATTTCAGCAAATTAGTAGCACGTTTTAACAACAAAAATCAGCCCCAATCTGCCCATCTTACAACTGCATAAATAGCTTGTACCACTGCTGAAATACGACAATGCCCCTAATAAAATTATTCAGCAACCGCAGCCCTAATTGTTCTTGATTGCTGCTGCAACAACTTGTAATTAATCAAACAACAGTTTCATTAAATAGTGCAGCAGTAGCAGGTGTAATCGAACGCATATTCATTCTTCAGCTCCCTTGCATCAACATTCTCATCATCCTTGACTGATCGTTGCAACATGTACTCGTTAATAATAATCATCAGAAATAAACCGAACAGCAGCAGCATCATCAGCATTCAAATTTCTATCGATTTGCAGATCAATCAACAACAAATCAGCAGCTGTACTCACCAAACCGGGTACTGTTTGAACCCAGATCAGCAATAATCCAACCAGCAGCTACTGTTGACTCAGCAAACACATAACAATAAACAAATTAACTCATATAAGCAACATGTACTTGTGAGAAATCATCTTCTCAATTAATTACCAGCAGCTCAAATAAAGATTCCAGCCCCATTGATTTCCGCAAATATTGAACATATGAACCCTAATTTCTTAGATCCGAAATTAAACCCTTGATACACGAAATTGATCAATGAAATCTCCTTAAATCATCTTAAAATTATCATTCTATCACCAATCTAACATCAATTTCACCAAACTTTCAGATCTTGAACATCAAACATAAACGAGTTCAACCGAAAACGAACCAAAAACAGTAGATCTGGATGAAACCAAACTACAAACATGAAATCGATATTGAATCTCCGAACTAATCATCAACTCAAACATCATTTCACACAAATCATCTTCAAAGAATATCATCCAAATCCATGCAAAAACCCATGAAAACTTCAACAAACTTCAAGTTTAACGTCCATGGCGGATTCAAGAGCGAATTGAATCAAATTCAGCAGTTATTCTGAACGATTCGGTAACCGCTCTGATACCAACTGACAGAACCGAGCCCCGGTGCGGAAGCGTGACTAATCGGTGATAAACGAGCTTGGTTCAGGATCGATCTACAACATGTATTCGCTCTTGACCGATAATAATGGATGGATGTGGAGAGTTCGATTTGATTAACAATCAGTAATAGGATGAACAATTGTAATCAAAACAAAAAAGATAGATGTAGAAGTATTATTTCATTAACCAAATGATTTTCATCAAGAACACTTATACATAAATTCATATATACATAATCGTAAAGGAATGGTCACCCGGGGAGAGCTCTTCCCCGGAGGAAAACTCTCAACACAATGAAAAATCTCACAATGCACACATGACCTAAATAAATAACCTAAATTCATATATACATAATCGTAAAGGAATGGTAAATAAATAACCTAAATTCATATTTTCATCAAGAACACTTATACATAAATTCATATATACATAATCGTATAGGAATGGTCACCCGGGGAGAGCTCTTCCCCAGAGGAAAACTCTCAACACAATGAAAAATCTTACAATGCACACATGACCTAAATAAATAACCTAAATCCTCTATTTATACTAGTCTTGTGCCTTGGTCATCAGTCTACCACCACTTGGATAAGACCAACACTATGTGAATATCGACCTTCGGCCACACATGTGGTCTGGGCGATTTGCCACACTTTGGCTACAAAGTGTGGCTAAAAGATCTTTGACTATGTTTGAAAACCTTCCAGAATGTTTTGGCCACACATATTATTCTTCATGTGACCATTCTATACCTGCTCAGGTACTTTTCGCCACACTTTGAAAAAAAACTGTGACAAAAACTTGCCACATTATAAAAACGTATGGCGAAATGTCACCTACAGTCATAGTTTGTTTGATCTTTTATACATGTGACCAAAAACACATGCATTAGCCACAAACTGTGACAATTAACTAGCCACATGTTTTAATAGTGTGGCCAAATGTGACAAACGGCTACTGTATTGATAAGAGATGTGTCTAAAACATAAAAGATATAACCACTTATATTACGTTGTGTGACCTAATGTCACATTTTCTAGCCACATTTTTAATAAAGAGGCGAAATATGACGAACAACCATTGTATTTATTAGTAATGTGGCTAAAACGCTTAAAATATATGGCCACTTATACGAGGTTGTGTGACCAAAGATTAGTTTACTTTTATTTTTCCTAAGTTTTTTGTTGTCACAGATACACTTATTATGTGTCGCTATGAGTGATAAATTGTCACACTTAAATACTTTTAAGTGTGTCCAAATGTAATTAATGGCCACTTATACGAGGTTGTGTGACCAAAGAGTATGTTAGTTTTATTTTTATAAGTTTTTTATTGTCACAGATACACTTATTATGTGTGCCTATAAGTGAGAAATTGTCACACTTAAATATTTTTAAGTGTGTCCAAATGTAATTAATGGCCACTTACACGAGGTTGTGTGACCAAAGAGTATCTTAGTTTTATTTTTTATAAGTTTTTTATTGTCACAGATACACTTATTATGTGTGGCTATAAGTTATAAATGGTCACACTAAAATATTTTTAAGCGTGTCCATACGTAATTAATGGCCACATGTTGATTTGACGAGTGGCGACGTCATCATTGCCTTTACAGTTTCTTGTGCCGCCAATTTCAAATTGTCAGGGAGATGTACCGCCGGGTTCCGATGGTGTTTAAATACCGGTCATAATCACAATCACAATCACAATCACAATCACAATCACAATCCACAATCACAATCTACTTCTGATTTATTTCCGATAATGGCTTCTTCATGGATCGTTGAACCTTCGCCTCCAAAGGCTTAAGGACTCCACCTACACCTCGGATGGAATGGACGAGAGGATCATGCCCTCTCATACTGCAGAAGAGAATCCGGATGTAGATTCGGATACGGAATCTGATGGCAGGACTCCAGAAGCCTCGAATCCGATGGATATCGATGTAGATTCCGATATGGAATCGGATGCTAGGAGTTAGTTTTATGTAATTTGGTTTTCTATATTAATGTAAATGTTATTATTGTAAATGTTATTATATTTTGGTACTAATATGTTATTTGAATGTTATTATTGTAAATGTTATTATTAACTGTAAATGTTATTATTATATTTTGGTTGCGTATTTGAAGCGTAGTTGATGTTGATTTTTTATAATTAACTTTAAAATAGATGTTAGTGTGAATGAATAATAAAATAGACCTAAAATTTAATATTTGGTAGTTGAGACAGTAATTTATTGTAGTTCAGTTGATTTGTAGCGTATCTAGTAAGATATACTAGTTTTTTTTATTTTAATTAACTTGAATGTAGGCTATTATTACATAAATATATTTCCAAGATTTCTGACAGGTATTTAAAGCGTGCAAAGCGTGTGATATACTAGTTTTTTTTATTTTAATTAACTTGAATGTAGGCTATCATTACATAAATATATTTCCAAGATTTTGAATAGGTAGTAGGTATAAATGTAATTAATTTCCAAAATTAATTAGCTTGTGTGCGTTTCCAAAGCGTGTGGAAACCATTTTGACATGTAGTAATTAGTATGCAGTTATAGTGTGTTATACAATCAACAATCAACTATATAACAACAAAGACTTTAATGACTGCAATAAAACTGGTGACTGAAATTTATTACACTTTTATATATGTTATGTGAATTCCAAACTTGGGCAAGCAGAAAAAATCTAAGGTTTCCACAGATCTTAAACTTCCAAAAGATCTTAGATTTTGATAAATTCCTTTCCAAAACTCAATGCCATCACCAAATCTTAAATCTAAGGTTACTGGTGATGGCATTGAGTTTGGAAGTGGTTTTTCAAAACTGAATTTTATTTGTTCAAAGGCTTCTTCAAAGTCTAGAGGGTACAATTTTGGTATGCAGGTTAGTGAAAAGAAGAGCATAATGGTCTTTTTTTTTTATAAAATGAGTTGATAATGTTTTGGAGGAAACCAGCTGTTGAAAAGTATGTTGAAACATAACCAAATAGAGGTTGTGCAAGAAACAAAACCATCAGACGAGAAATGATGACTGTCACCGAACCATGAACACCCTAGACAACATGATGCATTTTTGGGCTTTCTTTGTATTAATGTAACTTTGATATAGCACGAGTCAGTTATGAGTGTAATGACTTTATTGATCTTACTATGGTACACTACAAGTCAATTGTGACTTTTATCGATGTAACATGATGTATGTTTGAACTTGACACCAATTGACCAAAATAGCCAGAAGATGAAATTAATTCAACAAACCGGCCTGTACGTCTAAGTAGTAATAGTATTTAAAACAACCAATATTTCTTTAGTTTTAATTAATAAGTACAAAGTAAAGAATGGTGATATCATGTATCACAACTATATTTAAACATTATTTACATCTAACTAGCCGAACGAACACAACTGCTGGGTCGACAACCCCGACATCGGTGTCAATCTCCAATACGAATAGTTGTAGGCTTTTTCCCGGGCCTCCAGTAATCATCCGGGGACTCATTACGAAACAGTTGATTTGGTTGTTCAAGTGGCAATGTATTACCCTCATGAGGGAAAGTTACCGTACTAAATTCCTCATTGAACTCGTCATACGAATGCCTATAATTCTTGGGTGGAGTCCTGAGGAC
Organism: Bidens hawaiensis; assembly: GCF_021521415.1. NCBI lineage: Eukaryota > Viridiplantae > Streptophyta > Magnoliopsida > Asterales > Asteraceae > Bidens > Bidens hawaiensis. The sequence goes on along the minus strand of NW_027491405.1, from coordinate 284,234 downwards.
AACATTCTTTTTTCTATCCAGCTGATCTTGAACATAAAACACCTGGCGTGCTTGCTTGGCCAATATGAACGGATCATCCTTGTGGCCAAATTTGTTTAGGTCGACCGACGTGTAACCAAGAATATCATGTTTGACATGTTTACGGTCAACCCATTGACACATGAAGACCGGAATTCATTTAGTATGATAATCTAGGACCCATATCTCTTGCAAAACCCAAAAATAAAAGTTTTGTCCATACATCACCACGTCTTTTTTGATGGGCATGTCATCCGCCTCTACACCAACCCCGCTGTTCTGGTAAACTCTACCATCATGAGATGTTGTACGAAATTCAAAACCGTTGATGTCGTACGAGTCGAATTTGTAAACGTTGCGGTGTGCTCCGTGTGCAATCCACTTTACGGTTTCTGATACAGAATCTGGGGAGCCCGCTAGCTCTCTTTCAACCTGAATTTCATTACAAGGATTAGATTCTTCACCTACATTGCAGAAACTATAAAAGAATTTTAAAAATTATAGAAGACTTAGTAAATTGATCTACCTTGTCGCGTAACCAGTCACCAAACTTTAAAGTATGCTCCTTCTCCAGCAATGCTTGTCGTTTACTAGGCATTTGGTTTTTCAAAGAGTTATTGTGTTGTCTGCAAGTAAGAATATAATATATTGTGAATTAATATATATATATATATATATATATATATTAATTTTGGGTGCGTTTGCTGAGCGTTTTAGGTTTTTACCTTTGGTTTTTGCCTTTGAACGTCTCGCGTAACTACCGTACGTTAAGGCATTAGCGTACAGTAACTGCACCCTATATATATTTATATATATATATATATATATATAATTTAGAGTATATATGTTAGTAATACTTACTCGATATATGGCGCTATTTCAGGCGTATTCTACAGCACATAGAAATGTGCTCTCTTGAAAAGATCAGGAGATACTTCAACTGATTTAACGCCTGTGACAGGAATTGTCTCCCCATTATCATCATGCTTATCATGTGGAATACCAACAGTACTCTTGATGTTTTTTTGGTATTCGCTCAGAAACTCGATTGTTCTTCCGCAATGTTCTGCTCAGCAATGCACCCTTCTGGATAAGTTTTGTTTCGCACATACCCTTTGATAACCTTCATACACCTTTCAAAGGGATACATCCAACGAAAGCATGGTGGCCCACATAATTTTATCTCTCTTACAAGGTGCACGGTTAAGTGAACCATGACATCAAAAAATGATGGCGGAAAGTACTTATCCAGCAGGCACAGTGTAACTATTTGCTCTTCCTGCATCTTATCAAGCTCTTCTACAATGATTTCTTTGCTACAAATTGACTTGAAAAAAAAAACAAAGCCTGATTATAGCATTTCTCATTGGTTCTGGCATGATGGACCGTCTTGCAAGGGGCAGAAACTGTTGCATAAGCATGTGATAATCATGTGATTTAAGGCCTTGTAGCTTCCTTTATTTAAGATTCACCAAACTAGAGAAGTTAGAACAATACCCTAGTGGAGCCTTTAGTTTATACAGTGTTTCAAGAAACATGTCTTTTTCTTGCGCTGATAATGTGAAGCATGCTGCAGGCAGTTCTGTATTGTTGCCTTTTGCTTTCGGTTGCAACTCCTTTTTAATCCCTAAAAACTCCAATCCTTTCTAGCTGCGAATCCGTCTTTTGTCCTACCAGGAATGTTCAGCAACGTCCCGACAATATTTTCTGCCATATTCTTTTCAACATGCATCAAATCAATACGATGTTGGACAGGTAAATACTTCCAATAGCTGAGCCGTTGGTACCATATGTTGAACTTCTTCTAATATGGCTGCGGCGTTGTGTTATCCCTTTTCCTCTTACTCCCACTTTGGGATTCAGATCCCTTTCCCCATTCATTGTTAATGTTTTTGACCTCGTCGTATATCTCTTCCCCTGTCATTGGCTCTTTAGCGGTTCTCATCTCCTCTTTTCCGTTGAACGTCTTTGTTTGTTTTCTGAAAGGGTGGTCATGTGATAAATACCTTCTGTGGGCAGCATAACTCTGCTTCTTTATGTGATAAAGTCGAACACATTGAGTGTCGCCCTGACACACCACACAACCTTTGAATCCGCTGTAAGGGCAACCACATAGTGTACCAAGAGCAGGGTAATCATTAATCGTCCATAACACAACTGCACGTAGTGTAAACATTTCTTATTTATATGCATCATATGTTGGCTCCCCGACCTCAAACAAAGATGCTAGATCGTCAATTAAAGGCTGTAAAAACACATCAATATTGTTTCCTGGCACTCTGGATATTAATAAGGAAAGCATGATGAATTTTCTTTTCATACACATCCAAGGTGGAAGGTTGTAAATGACTGCTAAAACAGGCCAGACACTGTGGTTTCTGTTGCCTCTATGTACGTCGACCCCATCAGTGCAATTCCCTAGACGAATATTTCTTGGATCGCTTCCGATGGTATCGGAGTACCTGTCATCTATGGCTTTCCATGCTGGTGAATCTGATGGGTGGCGTAAAACACCGGGATTATTGGTACTCGTAGCATGCCATGTTAAATTCTCTGTTGTGGTCTTTGATTGAAAGAGGAGCTTGAATCGTGGAATAATGGGAAATTACCACAGTACCTTAGCGGGCGTGTTTATGTAAGTTTTGTTAGTCTTCTCATCCACCTTCCACCTTGACTTGTTACAAACTGGACATGCTTCCAAATCCTTGTAATCCTTATAGTAAATAATGCAGTCATTGATACACACATGCATCTTTTCGTATCCTGAGCCCATTGCCTTCATCATCCTTTTGCCCTCATACATATTATTTACCATTTCGTTATCTGCAGGTAGCATCTTTTTCAACAATTTCAGAAGTTCATCAACGAACTTATGAGATACCCCGTGATTTCTCTTCAAGTTGAGTAGTTGTACTAACGAAGCAACTTGGTGAAGTCAAGACATCCTTTATATAGGGGCTTCTCAGCGTCAACAAGTAGTTGTAGAAACTGTTGATACTTCTTGTCGCCTTTGAAATTGTCTTTTGTAGCATTTACCATTTCTACAGTTTCACAGGCATCTGTTGGAATGTTGGTGTCAACAAACCCAGTATTATTATCATAATTAGTTGGAATGCAGGTGCAGGCAAACCCAGTATTATCAACATAATTAGTTGGAATGTTGGTGTCGGCTTCTCCATGTTTTATCAAAGTAGTATAATTCTTATCAATTCCAAACCTGTACAAGTGATGCTCTACATCGTTACACTAAGAGATACGTGGTTCACACACCGAACACATGGACATGAAACAGAAATTAGTGGTGATATCTCCTTGCAATTAAGAACTGCAAAATGTAGAAATGCCTTAACACCATCTCTATACGCTTTACTGCACCTGTCGCCTACTAACATCCAAAACTTATCCATCTTCCAAGAATTTTTTTATTAACCGTGTCATCAACGATATATATATATATATATACTAATTAACGCCAATAAATGTAACTGACTATAAGCAAAAATATTTGGTACTCACCTGAGATTAATGAAGCTGGTTGGTAGGATTGAGATTGATGAGAGTTTAATAAATACACTAGCAGATCATTTATTAGGGTTTGGTGAGATTGTGAGATTTTATTTGGTCAATACTAATTGATTTGTGAGTCTTCCAGAAGATAACTCGATTAATTGGCGGGTAAAAATGAAAATTTTAAACTTCTAAATTTCGTTATATAAATATTAGAAGAGGTTCTATTACGTTCTCAGGGTGTAGCTCAAACGGTTGAGGCGCTTGAGATTAAACATAGATTGCAAATATCGCGGGTTCGAAACTCAGAAGGGAACATATTTTTATTGATTTTTTATAATAACCTCTTTTTAATGAAATAAATACACTGTGATTTTGGAAACACTCAAACTAAACTACGGAAACACTCAAACTAAACTACCTATTAAGCCTTTAAAATGCGTTCAGAAACATAAAAATACATCATAATAGCTGGTCTAAAATCATAACAAAGTTTCATAGCTTTTAATTACAAAACTAATTAAAAGCCCTAACAAGAAACAAATAAAATACAATATCTTCACTTTTTTTTATTCAATCCTTGAAGCTACACTCCTTGCAAGTTGATCCTCTAATGACTTATTTGCCCTTATCAAGATAGGAATTATGTCTGTACATCTTGTGCACACATCAGATCTTGTGGACGAAACACAATCAGACCATATAAAGAAATCACATTTTTTGCCCTAAGTTGAAAAAAATATAGGGCTTATGGTCAACAATTGTAGATGAATTCCAACTTTATTTGCAATTTCACTTACCTGAGATGCACAATTGTAGAACCTCCGACCTGGATTTTTGGTGGTGCTTGATGTTCTTTGAATGGCTTCTTGACCACAAAAACAATAAACCTGAGATCGATTGCTTCTGTTACTGGATGTGGTGGTCCTCGATAAGATTTCTTCCATGGTGAAAAAGGAGTTTTTATTGAAAACAAAACTAGATATATAAGTATATATATATATATAGGAAGGAGGGTTAGAAAGGAGTTGTTGTACACATGCGTGTTACTAGCGTTTTAGGATATTTATATATGTCTTTGTATAGTAGCGGGTTGCAAGCTTAGTAGACTCTTTTGAACAATTATATAACATATTTTAACCTAATTGATTACACGCATTTTTAACAAAGAAAGATGAGAACCATTAATCCATATTTACCATTCATCAAAAGATGCATCACAAAAAGTACCATTAATTACAATACATAAAACATGTTAAGAAAGCGTTTTAAGATAATATATATTTACCATTCATCAAAAGATGCCATACAAAAATTACCATTAATTACAATACATCACAAAAAAACCAAGACCAGCAAAGCTAACATCACCGTCACTCCGCCATGTCCACAGTCTCCGCCCCCATCTCCTTAAAACTCATGTTGGTTGACACCATAGTTATGGTGTCAACCAGGGTCTCGCACACTGAGTCGTAGCATTCAGACTGTTATTTCTGATAATCAGCAACCATTGCTCGAAACTCATTGTCGTCTTCACACAACATGAGTTTACAGGAGTGGAAGGTCTTTGTTTTTTCCCCAGCGAGTGTAGCCCTAATCGCTTCGACTTTCTTCAACAAAGAGTCGTCTTTCTCTTTCTGAAGATCCATCGTTGTTTTCACTATGGTCTTCACGATTTTCTCAGAAGAATTCATTTTTATTATCTTTCATAAACTGTTAGTGTGATTGAATAACCAAACTTAATGTAGTTAAGTTTGATTTGTAGTAAGATATAGTAAGATCTAGTAAAACACATCCAGTCTTTCTTTGTCTGTGTAACCCCTTGACTCAGCATAATGGTCACTTGTCTGTATAATAATTAAAATGCAGATGATTAAAGCGTTTATTGTGCGTTTTCTAATAGTACAAACAAAATAGATTAATTTGTACCAGCACAGTGCTTGTAGCAAAGAATCTGAACGGTGATGCGGCAGATTTTTTCTTTTCTTCATAGTTCATTACTTCAACGAATGCATCCATTGCATTGGTGGCTATATAAATGCCAGGACAGAAGCTTTCAAAGACCACCTTGAACGATTCTGTGTGAGCGGACTTGTAGACCTCCTCCCAAATGTTTTCTAGACAAAAAAATATATACTCTAAAAGTATTTTTTTCATCTACTGTGACACTAGTGGATACATCAACCTCTCTCAGAAGATATGGAGAGTTCAGTGTAATGAGGCTATCACTTGTTGTCAATCCGGGTGTCAGCTGTTAAACATAAAACAACTCACTTTAAATTTGACTTAAAATAATTGTAACTATAACTAAATACCTTCAACCCCTTTTGGTTTTTATTTATAATTAAATACCCTCTTTTAATGTCGCAAGCACTGCATTAACAACTTCATCAATATCTGTGCATGAGACATTGTTTTCTTGACCTGCATCACCTGCATCATTTTTTACGACAACCAAAGATGTAATATGTTCAACTGTGATTATAATTAAGCTGGTATATAATTAAGCTGGTACATATATGATATACCTTTCTGAGCAGCCACTGGACCACCAACACCAACATCGGAATCAACTGCATCACACGGATGTAATAAGTTTAAAATAACAGCATAAGTGTTTTAAGAGCGTTTTAATTATATTAATAATTAATTTAGCCCAAATACCTTTTAGAGCAGCCACTGGACCACCAACACCAACATCTGAATCTTGTGTTTTAGGGACCACATTATTAGTGAATCTGTTTTCCCATTCACAACATCTAGCAAAGATATTCTCATTTGATGGATGTCTATCCTTTCCTTGACGGACCAACTCGTTGATCTCGGAGCAAATTTTATCAAATTTCTTCAACTTGTTATCCATTGCCTTATTCCAAGACTGTAAAAAGAAAATATAGTTATTGTTAATTCAAAAACATTTTCAATTTATCCCAGCCAGTTGTAATGGAGTTAAATAATAGTCAACAAGCACGATAGGCATTTGCAAACTTAAAGGTGAATAATTTTCTTACATAATCATCCAAATCTTGTTCAGCTGTTTGATCGGCATTATCTGTTTCAGATGCACTTTGACCATCTGTTTTTTAATTAAATATATTGTTGTATTACATAAAATGCATGTAGAGATAAGAGATACGAGAGTTTTTTAGAAGAAAATAACAAGTTTAATATCATGTTCTTGTTTCTCCTCAGCTGCAGTGTTTTCTTCAACTCCAGGCTTACCGGCAGCACTAACCGTCACAGCAGCAGCCGCAGTAGCAGTCTCATCAAGTCTCTTCCCGGCAGCACTAACTGTCACAGCAGCAGTATCAGCAACAGCAGCATCAGCAGTCTCATCAAGTCCCTTCCCGGCAGCACTAACAGTCACAGCAACAGGAGCAGCAGCAGCCGCATCAATCCCTTTCCCGTCAACACTAAATGTCACAACAGCAGCAACAACAACCTCAGTAGCATCTTCTTCTAAGGGAGGACCATTATTCTCCAAGTATTTTTCCATCTTATTAAGAGTAGTTTTTGTTATGTAGTTGATTGCAGGCGTTGTAACGGGAGTCCCAAATGGACCATATTTTTTCTGGTATTCATGCGTGTAAAGCATCACAAGGAAGGTGATCGGTCCGTTGTATTGAACATTGATACCTCTCCATTCTTCCTTTGTCATTTTTAAGTTTTCAATAACATAGTTGCACCAGTCCATATTTGGAATATCCGAGGTTTTATCAATTGCGGCGATAAATCGTTGATTGACTGTTGATTTTGTCACAAATCCTATACAGGTGTTTGAACAACATAAGGAAATTAATCTTAAATAGTTCACCAACTCCTTGATCCGCGGCCAGTTTGTCTTTCACATGCTTTATACTTATTCTTGCATTTGTCGGGAATTGATATTTGAACAAATCTGTAATAACATCTTCCCCCAATCTTGGTCTACTCTTGCCTAAATCAGGAATCTTACCCATTGGTATCCCCAACACTTCATGTACTTTTTGTGGTGTTACCTTAATAACACTGCTTCCAATGTTCAATTCATTTAAACGGTTATTATAGTTCATGAGAAACCAATATCCAAAAGTTGTTGGAGTTTGTACGACTTGAAGTCTTAACATTGACCCGAAACCCATTTCTTCTACACAAGTTTTTTGGGCAATGGTCATTGCCTTCACTGCATCAACAGTATTAATATGTGCACACCTATTCTTCAATTTTTGGTCTACAAATTCAACAAAAGGTTGTCCCCTCTCGGCTGGCTTCTTTTATTTAATGGCTCTTTTTTTCGGACGCTGAAAGTCCGGGCCAGAGGTGCTGTGTTCCACCTGTTTCCGCTTTGACAACAACCTGCCGATTTTTGTGTAAAGGTCTGAATCAGAGTCTGCTTCCACAACATGTTTTGTTTTCCCCACCAGAGCAACTTTTTTAGTCTTCCTTTTATCAGTCTTGTTTTTTTCGACAACTGATCACATACATACAATAAAACACGGAGGTAGGGGATAACAACACGAATGACAAGGAAACAGAAAACTCTTATCAAACATCACAACGATAAATTCTCATACCAAAGCCATAACACGCTAATCATACGCATATAACATGCTTTAATATTATACATAGATTTAAAAAACAAGGATATGTATTACAACAACAACACGCTTATCAAACGCATTAATACATAAGATGATTCAAACAAATGCTTACATTTTAAGATTAAGTAAACCTAAAACGCTAAAAAAATCATAAAGTAACACCTGTTCCATCTTCATTCTGAGACCTATCGTGCTTTTGCTTCGTCCTTGGTTCCGTTCCAGAAGTAGATGAGTTAGGGTTCTTCATTTTGGTTCCGTTCCAGAATAATTAAACCACTCGAGCTTGTGCTTGTGCTTCACAGTAGAAACGAATCGTCGACGGTTTTTAGGAATATTGACTTACGAGGTTGAATTTTGGGAATACTTATCGCCGTTCCAGAAGTAGATGAGTGACTTACGAGGGTAATTATTTGACCCTTTTAAAAGAAGGCGCGTGCTTTTAAATTTTAATCGTACGGTTAGTATTGTATAGTAGCAATATATATATATATATATATAATATTAGTGGGTGGTGGTGGGTTCAGGTGGTCATGATGGTGGTGGACGGTGGCGGAGGTGCGGTGGTTCGTGGTGGCGGATGTGTGGTGGTGGGTGGTGGTGGTGGGCAGTGGGTGGTGGTGGCGGAGGTCGGTGGTGGTGGTGGTGGGTGGGTGATGGTGGTGGTGGGTAGTGGGTGGTGGTGGTGGTGGACGGGTATAAATAAATGTATATATATTTATATATAATATTAGTGGGTGGTGGTGGTGTGGTGGGTGGTTGTGGTGGGCGGTGGTGGAGTGTGGTTAGTGGTTGGTGCTGGGGGTCGTTGTGGCGAATGTGGGCTGGTGGATGGTGGTAGTAGGTGGTGTGTAGTATGATTGCGGATATCTAATACATGAGACAATGACGGTGCTATCCCGTATGATGGCCAAGATGATTGACCCAATTATGACGAGAGGATGCTAATATATGGTACGATGCTACCTGGGTTGGTGGTGGTTATCATATTGATGCTGCTAACCTATATGGTACGGTTTGCTTACGCCAACCCATACGATGGCGACTGTAGCTCGTACGACGAGCATGATGTCTATGATGATGATCACACATATATATGATGAGGACCAATTATATGTACCTATATGAAAATACGCCACACATGCGCGCGCACACACACACACACACATATATATATATGTTGATGATGATGGTGACACCATATATATATATATTGATGATGATGGTGACACCGATGTTTAATGACATGTAACCCGTATGATCGACGACGACCATGATAACGTATATGATGATCATACTGATGGTAGCATGTACGACTGATGATGTCGTTTGATGATGACAACAATTCATAAGATGGTGCCGACAGTAATCTCAAATATTGGGCGTTTTGTTTATGATAACCCATACGACGCTGACTACATCCCGTACTTCGCAATCGGATGATTATGATGATGCTGATGCTGATGATGATGATGTGTGACGATGATGACGACACTGATAGCGAGATATATGTTACACGTATGATCAACGCCGACTACGATAGCCTATACAATGACCACGTTGATTACCCGCACGTCTGATGATGATGCCGTTTCATGGTGACGGTGATCGATGATTATGATTATGATAACCACTATAATACATGATAACGATGATAACTTTATGATGTTGATCATCATCCTAACACATATGGTGATAATGATAACCTAGAAGATGATAATGATACAAAACTACATATGATAATGATAACACTAGAATGTTATGAGCTTCTCTATTACGAAGTTGTAAATCTTATTCAGAAAATCTTACTAACGGTTAAGATAATACTTCAATAATGGATAAAATTTTAAATTTATTTAAAAAATACGATTTATTAAACGAACTCAACTTTTAACGAAATTTAATACCGGAATGTTAGTAAAATAAAAACTAAAAGTAAATGTTTTTATACTATTTTTAAAAAGTTATAAAACAAAAACCAATATATATATATATATATATATATATATAACTAAATGTGTAGAAATAAATAAAACCAAAATTCAAAACCCTTTTAACTTTAAAACCCTAAATCGACTTCTACTTCGCTTTACTGTAATTCGTAGACAATCGCTTATCCTGGTAGGAACATAAAAATGCCACGTCTCAATAATGGAGTTAAATTCCCAGTAGATATCGACAACGATTCCATGAGTAGGATGGTATGTTAATGTTATCTCGTTAATTTTTTTTTATGAAACATTTTACAGTTTTGCAACATATACATTCTAAGAATATTTTTTGTGTTACTTATAGCTCATTCCTAAAACTGTTCAACCAATGTTTGCTGACATGAAATCGAATACCGGCTGTTGTTTGATTTATGATCAAAGTGGTAGAACGTTTTCTGTTATATAATCAAAGTACTTGATGACTTTTATTTTGGAACCGGTTGGACTGAATTAATCAGAGAATGTTGTATAGAAGCTGGAACATATGTTGTTTTTGAGCTTAAATCAAGATCTATGTTGAATATGTTTACTTTCAAAAGAAACGTAAATGATCAATCCGGTGCTATGATATGTATTCCAGTCAGAAACTGTAACACCCCGTAACCGCAGCGGAAACGTACACGGGATGCAACAGACACATCTGATATCAACAGCATTGCTTATAAAGAAAATACCACTACATTAATTTATAATATATTACATTGTTGCGAGTTTCATTACTGTCTAGGTGTTACACACATATTTTACCGATAAGACATTAATAAATTCATTACAAAACAAAGAGCAGCAAGCTTCCAACAGGTAGCACAGATAGTTAAGCAAACATCAATCAATCCAACTTGGGCATACCTAGAAAACATGTAAAGAAAACGGGTCAACTACGTATAGTTGGTGAGTTTCACTAATTTGAATAAACACTGACAAATCATTTTAATAATCATTTATTAACAATATAATCATGCCGGGAACTATGTTACCCCAGAACATTTCCAATAACTTTCTGGGAACTATGTTACCCCAGAACAATAACAACCCCTGGGAACTATGTTACCCCAGAATAATAATAACCCCTGGGAACTATGTTACCCCAGAATAATAACAACCCCTGGGAACTATGTTACCCCAGAACAATAATAACCCCTGGGAACTATGTTACCCCAGAATAATAACAACCCCTGGGAACTATGTTACCCCAGAACAATATAACCCCTGGGAACTATGTTACCCCAGAACAATAACACATTATAAACATTTTATATATTCTATGCATCAGCCCATATATATATAAATGTACAAGTATTTCCATACGATCGGTATGTACTTAAATACTTTAAATAAGACATGTTTTCCGCCCCGGGAAAATATAATTAAAACAATTCATTAAAAGGGGCTCGTGAAAACTCACCTTTTTGGGAGTCGGGGTAATATGAGGAACAGCTACGTGCTGGGATCTGTAATAGGATATCTAAGTCGTTACTATATACTTCCCACAAATTAAATCTATGTAAACTGTACATCGGGGAACACTGATAACCTAGTTATGGTGATGAAATTATAGCTCGGTTTGACACCCCGTTTGGCCGCGGGGCCCGTTTCCGGTATTTCGGTGCCGGAAACGGTAAAAATCGGGTAAAATTACCCAAATCATCCGAATTATTTTCGGATGATTTATTTTTACTTAATTTACTTAGGTTTATGAAAATAGTCTATTTTTAAAGTTTTCGTGTACCAGTCAGCTCGCTTATGCGAGTTTTGCCGGTTTACACGTTTTAAGCTTTAAAAAACTTGTTTTATGTTCATTTTAGCACAAATAATTACCCGTTTAGTCTCGGGTCTTGAAATTTTGCACAAAACTCAATTTGACAGTAAGAACATTTTATAAAATTTTCCAGATTTATTTTCCTATATTTGCATTTATTTACTTATTCTTAAATCTCATTAAAACACTAAAAATATAAAAAATACCAAAATACTTTAGGAAAATCCCAAGTTTTTCTGGAATGATCCTTGTCATTCTCATAACTCTCTGGAATTTTTCCAGATTTATTTTCGTAAATTTACATATATTTATCTATTTTCAAATCTTATTAAAATACTAAATATATCAAAAATACCAAAACACTTTAGAAAAATACCAAATTTTTCTGGGATGTTCCTTGTCATTCTCATAACTCTCTGGAATTTTTCCAGATTTATTTTCGTAAATTTACATATATTTATCTATTTTCAAATCTTATTAAAATACTAAATATATCAAAAATACCAAAACACTTTAGAAAAATACCAAATTTTTCTGGGATGTTCCTTGTCATTCTCATAACTCTCTGGAATTTTTCCAGAATTTAAAACTTATTTTTCAAGCCATTTTCACCCAAAACCGAGCTAGAAAGCCCTAGAACTCGTATCACCGAAAAGCCTTCTTAGACTTTTCCAACTGAGCTCAAATTTTGTGGGTGACTTTTATATGTTATAAAAAGCTTATCTTAAATTTTCCGGAATTTTTCATCATGTTTTGCTATTTTTCACTATTTTTGGCCAAAACCGAGCATTAAATTCACCAAATATTCATCTTTTATCCAAAAATTACCAAAAATTCACAGATCTCATATTTTCATGTGTAGATCATCTCTGTGAAATTTCGTGACCCAACTCTAAGCACACGGAAATCTGTCCATTTTTCATAAACACCCGAAAACCGAACTATCTTGTGTTTTCTAGCTTTAGATCGCAAGGATCTCGGTTTCTAGCCTTTGCTAGCCGCTAGATACAACACTTTCAAGCACAACAACACCACACCAAGCAAACTATACCAACAATCAAGCCATTTCTTTCCTAGAGTCGGTTAAAACATCAAAACAACGATTTCAACCGTAAAAATTCGTTCTAAACACTTTTAACTAATTACTTGGATCAAGATCCTTTGTATAACTTGTATACATCCTTTGATCACACAAGAACCGGTTCCATCTCGGGTTTTCACCCATATTTCATTTGGAACCTTTTTGTTCTTGCAAAAACAACTCAAACTAAGTAATTAACACCAAAGATCATGTATTATAACATGTTTATACCTTTGTTCTTGATTAGAAATGATGGAAATGGATGGAGGATCAAGGGTTTGTGATGGGTGATGAAAAACTTGAGAGATGGAGAGAGTTTTGAGAGAGTTTGTGTGTGTTTTTGTGTAAAAAAAAAGAAAATGAAAGATAATATGATAATGGGGGGGGGTGGCCGGCCCTTTGTGGGTGTGTGTGGGGGCCCCACATCTCCAATATTGTCCACATATCTAGATTACGCAATCTGGATAATGTTGTGGATAATCTGGTTCAGTTCGTTTCTCGTTTAAACTCGTAATTCGGCTTAAAACGAGCCTAAAATGGTCGTTTTTCGGGTCAAAATAAAAATTTACATAAAACCGACTTAAAAACTTTAAAAACTTAAACCATGACATTAAAACATCATATTATTAATAATTACGCATCTTTTTCGGCTTGATTGATCGTCTCTTGCTTGGTTTGGTGTTAAAGGTTTCGTTTAGCGTACCGATATACCATTAAATCGAAATCCTTTTTCTGTGCTATAATTTACTTATCCCGAAGCATTAATACCTCGTAAATATCACTAAACATTATATACTTCGTCTATAATGTAATTCCCGATTCGTTCGGGTTTCAATAACCGATCAATGATTAATTGTAATCCCAATACGATTCACTATATAATTGAGTATGATTCATACTGTGAACCATATATATTCGTGTCAATGTGCTATAACTCATATAATCAATATTAAATAACACGTAAATAGTATATTCCGGCTAGGGTATACCTGGATTTGCCGGAATCGTTACAGAAACCGACACGTCCATTACTTGGTAAGTTTTAATTTCTGTTTTTAATGACTGTTTCCAAATTCAAATGTCTTTTAATTAACATGTTTAATATGATTTCCCTGAGTGGTACGTGGTTCAAGAATTTGGTGACAATTACATGAATTCGCTTTTCGAGCTTATTGCTCCAGATAGATATATGTTTAAAGTTTCAGGTCTTTGGGATGGAATGGGTTGTAGGCTAGAGGATGGATGGATTGAGGTTTTTAAACAAACCAACTTGAAAGGTGGTTCGTTTGTTGTGTTTGAAATCATATCAGATAAGACATTTCATATTAATGTCTTTCATGAAGATGGCATAGAATTTATCCTTCCTGGTCCAAATCAGCTGTTTCTCAACTATCAATTAAGCAATCAAGGTAGTTCCTCCCAAAACCCAATTCATCTTGATGAGCAAGATGATGACTCTAAAATCGTCTTCCACATGAACGTCACCAAGAAATTGGTAAATTGAATTTTTAAATTTCTTTTTTATTTACAAGTATATTTGAAATTTGCATTTCACAGCGTCTTCCTCGTCACATTTCCACCTAAGATTGATGCCTATGATGGAATGCCAATCACTTTGGTCAATCCCGAAGGTCGTGAAAAAAAATGAGACTTCATGGTGAACTGTCGGACCTGAAATTCAGATATTGGTTACCAAAATGGAAAATTTTCAAGGTGGAAAATGAAATACAGATTGGTGATAAGTGCAGATTTGAATATGACTTCAATGAAGCTACTTTGTTACTTTTAAAAGTTGATTAGTGATTTGGTGATGTTTGGAACATTTGGGAAATATTTGGTGATGTGTTTGGTGAATTTTGGAACATTTGTGATTTGGTTGGTTATTTGTATATGTATGGTTGTATTGATACACTTTTTAGTTTATTGTGTTGAATGTTGGTTGGTTAGCTTTTAAATGCTTTACTTTTATAGTTTCTTGTATCATCTATTTTGTTATTCACTCTTATTTTGTTTCATGGAATGTATTGTAATGGTTCCTTTTGTATGAAAACTTTTAATGAATGGTAATTATGGTTAAATCTAAAAATAAAACAAAAAACACTTTGTTAAAAAACACTATTACGCTTGTAACACGCTAATGTACATAAATATATATAAATATCCTAATACGCAATACACGCTTATCCAATCATCTTCTGGCAAAGTGCCTATTTTCAGCCACAGGTTCTCTGCCAATAATCTATTGGTTCTTAATTAAAAGGGAGGCACAAATTTTTTATTTTGAGATGTAATTTACCTTTACTGTATTATATTATGCAGAAATATTTTTAGATTGAGGCGTGTCGCAGGCCTTCTGTGATGAATCGGCTCAGACACCTTCTTCAGGATTTCAGAAGAAAAATGTGTGCCAAATACATTATGCCGAACATCGGTAAACCTCTGAAGCTGAAGGCGATATCCAAGGGACACAAGACGATGATCAGGCAAGAAGAATGGGATCGCTTCGTTGAGTACACACAATCAGAGCAGTTTCAGGTATAAATCCTCTACTCTGCAAACGTAGATTGATCGACTATATATGGTTTATGTTTTTTGTTTAAATATAATGAAATGATTATAATGTGTGGTTGAAGAAAAAATCGGCTTCATCAAAGGGAGCTCGAGCAAATAATGTTTTTGATCATCACATGGGACGAGGGGGTTATACCTACCTTCGAGAGAAACTGGTAATCACCGTCAGCTGCTTTCTCTCTTGTTCAATGATTTGTTGGTTATGTGTCTAACGAATGACCGCCAGCTGCTTTCTCTTGAATATTTTATAAGGTCAAAAAGAAGGAAATTGAACCGGATGAGAACCCCGGCCGTGCATTAATGTGGATGAAAAGAAGGGGAGGACAAAGATGGTGCATACAAGAATGCTGTTGTCGAAGGCGTGGCAACCAAATTAGTATGTTTTAGTATTAAACTTTTTAAATCATGTTAAAGTCAATTCATTGCCTTATATTAGTGTCAAAAAAACTGAGTCTGTATAACTTGTCTCAACACTTGATGTGGATACATAAGCGTGTTACAAGTGTATTAGAATATTTGTTTTCTTGCAAATTCAGCATGAGGAGCATATCGCCTCCGGAGCCCTGGCAGTTGAACCGTGCACAGATGCCGTCACCTTAGTTCTTGGCAAAGAGAAAGGTGGGCTTTTAAAAGGGATTGGGTATGAATTGACAACAGGTAAATATTGGGGTGTGAGTCGGGTGAAAGGCTCGTTTAAGCAACGGATTGCCCAACTTGAGTATGAGGCGGTGCAGAGAGATGAAGTGGTGAACAGGTTGACGACTCTACTTGAATCCACGAATGTTATGCTAGCAAGCCTTGAGAAGGAACAATTAGCATTTGAGGCCTGGTTCAGACATCTCGAAGGATTGTTGCCGCAAATGTCGGCAAGTCAAGTAACTGACGTATGCTACATATTAATTAATGCATTCGACATACATAATTGGCACTGTTTTTTTCACAATTCGTAGGTAAATCTTGTTCCCAACCAGGTTGGTTCTAACCAAAGTACTAGTGCTGTGGCACAAAATAAAATGCCAACACTAGTAAGTATCTGACAGTTTCTTTGTTTTTTACAACTTTCCATGTGATTTTTCATTTTCCATAACCTAATAAATTGATTTGTAGGCCAGTTCTGTGGGAAACATCTTAACCTCAGGTGAGGTTGTGCAACAAGAATCCGCTTCTCAGGTAAGCATTTGACAGTTTGATTGATTTGTTTTAATAATTAACTTTCCATGTGAGTGTGCTGATTTTGCATAAGTTAATTGTAGCCCAAGTCTGCGGATAAAATAGTTGTTGAAACGGTACCCACTCCCCATATCGCGACATCAGTAAGTATTTGACAATTTCAGTACTTTTTATAACTCATTTCCAATGTGAGTGTGCTCATTTTCTATTACCGAATTGCAGGCCAAGTATGTGGAAAAAAGTGTTGACCAAACGGTACCCGCTCCCCATATCGCGACATCAGTAAGTATTTGACAATTTCAGTACTTTTTATAATTCGTTTCCAATGTTAGTGTGCTCATTTTCTATTTACCGAATTGCAGGCCAAGTCTGTAGAAAAAAGTGTTGACCAAACGGTAGTCGATCCCCATAGCGCGACATCAGTAAGTATTTGGTAGTTTCAGTTTTTATATTTTATAACCTAATAAGTCTAACAATTCCAATTTCTGTTATATTACCAATGAAACCTGTAAAGAACAATGTTGACCAAGCATCAAAACAACTACACCACGCTCAGGATAGTAACGGCTCGAAAAAACCATCAGTAAGTATTTGGCAATTTCAGTTTTTCCTTTAATTGTTGATTGATTCATTGAATGGTTCTTAGGTAAAACGGAGAAGCCGTAAAAGAAAAGTTGATGTATCTACGGATGAAGCTTCCCCACCTGCTGAAATAAAGGTATGTACTGCGCGAAACATTGTTAATTTCCCACCAACATGGGTATGTACTTATATATTGACTTCAACTAAGCCATCTTAATTTCACATGCTGGTTTATAGGTGTATGAGTGTCGTTTGAGTGTGCATGACAAGCGTAACAAGGTGGCAAATGCTAAAGTTTATTGGTCACCGGTTCCACAACAGTTGCATGGAAAAGCAATACCGGAGGGTTGCTATAAAGTTAGTATTGATGGAGCCATAAAGGAACAAGCAATTATTCCATGTGAGGCAGGTGAAATTACGACTGTTGGCAACACAATTGGTACTTTTGTTGCTTGGCCAGAACACCTAATCTTATGTGACCAGGAGGTTTGTTCCCTTTTAACTTAATCGAACAAATATCTATGTTCTTTTTCATTTAGTTTAAAAAATGAACACTTGTGTTCGTTTATGTTCGTTTGTTTATAATCTAAACTAACGTAATTGATCAAAGATAAACGAACATAAACGAACTTCTCGCCGAAAGGTTCACGAACAGTTAAACGAACGTTCGGTATGTATGTATGCATACTATTTTGTTCTATTCAATTACAAAATACGACATTAATTATACATATTTGTTTTTCATATTCTGTTGTTCCAGCTACCACCACTCCCATCCTCAAAAGAACCAGACAGAGCTGGCAAGAAGGCAAAGGCAAAGTACACAACGATAGACCGGGTGACCAAACAGAAGACAAGGAGCAATGCGAAGAAAACCGACGCCTTAGCTAGTATATAAGAAGTCGTTATTTTTGTATTTTGTAAGATATTTTGCATATACATTTGCTTAAGTGAATATTATTGTTAATATAATTTGTTTCTAATTTTGTTTTGTCATGCTTGCTTATAGATGTTTTATATTACTGCACAAAAAATAAAAATAATTACATATTGCCTAATTACACACAATTTGGCCACATAGAACACATTAAATAGGTGTGGCCAAAAGTAAGAAAATAGCCACACCTAAAATTACAAAAATTAGAGTCTATAAATGACCATTAGCCACAGCATAAACATTTTTGTGTGAGGAAAAGTATGATAATAGCCACACTTTATATTACAAAAGCATTATGTGTGACAAACGGTAAAGACAATGGCCACACCACAAACTACAAAAGAGTGTTTGAGTGGCAACTTCACATTTTTAGCCACATTAACAACAACCTCCATTGCCTATATGATATTATTAGCCACACAGTACCTCACTATGTGTGACGAAAAGTTTGACAATAGCCACACTTTAAATTACGGAAAGCATTATGTGTGACAAACGGTAGGACAATGGCCACACCACAAACTACAAAAGAGTTTTTGACACGCAAGTTCACATTTTTAGCCACATTCACAATAACCTCCAGTGTCTGTCAGATATGATTATCCACACAGTACCTCACTATGTGTGACGAAAAGTTTGACAGTAGCCACACTTTAAATTAGGAAAAGTATTATGTGTGACAAACGGTAAGACAATGGCCGCACCACAAACTACAAAAGAGTTTTTGACTAGCAAGTTCACATTTTTAGCCACATTTACAATAACCTCTAGTGTCTATAAGATATTATTAGCCACACAGTACTTCACTCTATGTGACGAAAAGTTTTACAATAGCCACACTTTATATTAGGAAAAACATTTTTGTGTGACAAACGGTAAGACAATGGCCACACCACAAACTACGAAAGAGTTTTTGACTAGCAAGTTCATATTTTTAGCCACATTTACAATAACCTCCAGTGTCTATAAGATATGATTAGCCACACAGTACCTCACTATGTGTGACGAAAAGTTTTTAGCCACACTTTATATTAGGAAAAACATTTTGTGTGACAAACGGTAAGATAATGGCCACACTATAATCTACAAAGGAGTTTTTGAGTGGCAAGTAAACATATTTAGCAACTTTTAATATAATATCTAGTGTCTATATCATATAATTAGCCACCCTATTATTAGATTTAAGTGGCCATTTCTTTTCTATATCCACACGGTATAGATCATAATGCAAGCTTAACACAACCCTATTGGCCACATTAATATAAAATTCATGTGACTGAAACATGAATTCATGTGGCTATATAGATGCAATGGTCACTCATAGTAAATTGTCATGTGGCCATTTTCTACCGTTTAGCCACACTTATTGGGGTGGCTTCTTGATGGCCAGCAACTAATGCCTGTATCCTTTAGCCACACTTATTACCACATAAGGCCACTAAAAACTCTGTGTGGCCATATCATATCCACGGTGTCGCGACCTTTGGCCACATATGACCTGAACCAAATGTGTGTGGCTAAAGGCCT
The DNA here is from genome assembly GCF_021521415.1 of Bidens hawaiensis. NCBI lineage: Eukaryota > Viridiplantae > Streptophyta > Magnoliopsida > Asterales > Asteraceae > Bidens > Bidens hawaiensis. The sequence goes on along the minus strand of NW_027491405.1, from coordinate 264,514 downwards.
ACGGCCACACTTTTTTCGTGTGGCCGAAGGTCAATATTCACGTAGTGCAAAGGAATAAAATATAATACAATATTTCACCCGACAAATGCTTCAGTTACTCATTATAATATCTTGTTGTCTTTCTTTAATTTCTCATAAAACGAGTAACAATTCGATGTGTCGGTCTAAAATATAATACCCAACAATACGTTAACTAACAAGATGATATTGAATATATTTTAGATTAAAAATATTTTCTAGTATTAAAACCTTTATTAATTTTGATAATATAATATATATATACCTATATATATACAAATATACATACATACATACATACATCATATATATATGGTTGAATGATTCGGAAAACGAATAGTTTGTATGTCGGTTTTTATAAAATATAAGTTAATTTTTAAGTTTTATAATATTTATAATATTATTAGATGATTAAATATGTGTGTGTGTGTATATATATATATATATATGTGTGTGTGTGTGGTGTGTGTGTGTGTGTGTTTTAAAAGGTTTATACCAAAAAAAGGAACAAAACTGGTTGGAGTGGCACGAACCCGCACCCCCGTCCACAACAGCCTTACACGCACACCCCTAGCCACTAAGGTAGGGGGTTTAGTTGTTTAAACATCGATACTGATAAAATATAAACTGCAAACCAGAAAACCCAGATCATATACTAACCCTAGAATCATCAATCCGTAAATCTATTAAATGTTGATTCAATTAACGTTAGTGTTAATGATTCCTGATTAAATACGAACTGGTTACACAAATTAATTACATGTTTAGATGTTTACACGAGGGTTAATTGGATCATCACAGCGTCAGCTAGAACACGATCAAGACAGGTAGAAGAAGGCTGCCATGTTTGCGATGTGAGGCGGGATTAATTGATATATATCAATTTCTAGACGTATATACCCAATATTCTTAAAAACGGTTAGTTATAATCAGTAAATACGTATCAATAAGATTTCGTTTTCCTAATTTCGAATGTCGGTATGCCGTAAAAGGTAAGAAGAATCAAACGCTCAAATCAATTATAAGTTTACATCGAAGATTAAGGCACAATAAATCTTAATTGGGTTTAAGGGTACGATATGGGTTGGGTTGACAGGTTTGGTACCGGGTAAATAGGTCAAGAGATATAATAATTTGATAAATTGCAGATTGGAACCTAGAGAATAGAGATGGAAACACTAAAGGGTTAAGTATAGTTTAGGGTAAAAATTGAGTATAATCCAAAGTTTTTTTTATATATATATTAATTAAATATAATAAGCAAATATAATAAAATAATATTAACTCAAATCATGCGATATTTTTTTGTTAAAATTTCCCGAATATAAAAGTGGGTCGAGTAATATAAATTGAAAAATCCGAGTTGTTACATGAACTGCTTATGTTGTATAAAACTACTTTTAAAATTAAAATTAAAATTTTCTAACCAAAATAACCGAACCGAACCGAACCCAACCCAACCACTTTTTAATTAAAAATAAACGAACCGACTCACTTTTCTTTAACAAAAATCAACGAACCAAACTACTTATTGAACAAAAAATGGATTCGTTTATTTTTGTTAAAAAAGTAGTTCGGTTTGTTTGTTTATGCTACGTAAAGGTGCTTCGGTTTGTTTATTTTTGTTAAAAACAAAAGTGGTTCGGTTCGTTTATTTTGTTTTAAAAGTAGTTCGGTTCGTTTAATTTTGTTAAAAAAAGGGGTTCGTTTCATTTATTTTTGTTAGAAATAGTAGTTCGGTTCGTTTATATTTGTTAGAAAAAGTTGTTCGGTTCGTTTACTTTTGTTAGAATAGTAGTTCAGTTGGTTTATATTTGTTAAAAAAAAGTTGTTCGGTTCATTTACTTTTGTTAGAATAGTAGTTCAGTTCATTTATTTTTTATTCGAAAATTTTATTTTTTACAAATATTTTTTAACCACATAAGCAGTCCACCTCACTATTTTTGGCACATCATCGTGCATGTCATCTACGTCATAAAAAAACTAACAGAATCTAAACCCATTAGTGAAAAGATCGTGGGCGCCAATATGTTGAAATTTGGGACTGTTGTGTAGAGTTTTAAAGTTTGGCTTAGCACCAGTCAATTTGACAAAGTTTGGATTATTATAATCCAATATCATTTTTTTATTATTTAATCATTTTGTTGGTGCTTACGGTTGAATCATTTTACTATGCCAATAAAAAAAATTAAAAAAAAGTTAAGGAATAAACAGAGGTAATTACATATCTCTGCATTCTAAGATAATCTAATCTAACTATCTATATAATTGTCTATCATAAAATCTTACGTGTCGCTCTCACATCACTCTCTACCCCTCTAGAGCCACCAGATTGCTTGATTTCAGAATGGAGGCTTCTAATTCAATCCTTAGATTTCGTGGGTATCCATGGGTTTGTGAATCCGAATCTCTTAAAACGAGTTATATGGCATAAGCTTCATACTCTCAAACCCTAAATCCTTCAACCAAGGTATGTTCATACTTTGCCTCCTAACTACACAAAGCATCACTATGGATTCTAAAAACCCTATCATACCATCTTCATCCCGTCGCCGCTTGTTACAGTGGTTGTATGAAAGGGGTTAAAGTTGTAATAAACGAAAGATATTAGTGTAGGGACTTAGATTTTATTAGTTAGGAAGTTGTGGAATTGATTGTTATAGAGTAGTTAAGTCGTTAGGGTCGGTAGTCTGTACAAATAACGATCTTACCATTTGTAATGGATAGACTTGATTTGGTGTGAACCCTTCTTCTTTGATTTCTTGTTCTATTCTATCACCTCTCTCTAATACATAAACCCTAATCACCATCTACCCTAATTCGGTTTTGGGGTTTTTTAAAATCGTTAGATTGCGATTAATTTTGGGTGTTACAGTGGGTTCTGTTATTATGGTTTTACCTTTTTTAATAAGGAACTTTGATTTATTAAGAGGGTGTTTGGGATTAAGTTTGGAAACTCCTTATTTGCTTATTGTTTTTTTCAAGAAGCCAATAAGCTAAAAAGGTGTTTGGCAAATGTAAAAGTCCCTTTTGTTTTGGCTTTTTATTTGATCTAAAAAAACTATTTTTTAAAAGCCTCAAATCTTAGCTTTTTAAAAATACTTTTAGCTTCTTGATTAGAAAATTACTAATCTACCCAATCTTACCCTAATCCATATATAATCATCCAACGTCGTTCACATTCTCAGCCCTTGTTCTTCTTCTGCTACTACTGCTCTTGCCGTATATATATTATATTCTTTGCCGACTAGCCATCAAAAATACCTTTTCTATATTTATTGTTATTATTCCGTCGTCTGCTATCAAAAGGTTTGGGGTATAGATTAGGATAATATATATTATCATGGAACTAGGTTGGAAACTGGGAATCCATATTTACAGCTATTATTAATTAATACTTTTATAATCAAAATTTACATGAGTCATCCATGGTTTCCTTAACTCCAACAATCAACATTCAAGCATAGTGCTTGCGTAATATCTAAAACGTAAATTTATATTTTAAGGTATACTATATTGTTAGGAGTGTTCATGCCGATCTTGATTTTATTATTGTAGTAGGTTGGACATTTTATTATCTTCTTGTCGAATTGTGGTACTACGTAATTATTAGATAATGGATGGAAACAACTCTAATGTTGTTGATTGCAAAACATCAAATAAAAAGAATGATTTTAAATTTATATAAGAACTAAGGGTTTACACTCTGCGTTGCGCCGGGGCAGGTCGGTAAAATCCGGACATTGGTAAAACCCAAGCGTTGTCGGTCCCTAGCCTTGAGGCGATAAGTTAATGTGAATTCGGCCAATTTCGGTTACGCGCATTTTTGTATCGGAACTAAAACAAAAAATAAAACAAAAAAATTATTAAAATTGAGGTGGACCAACTGGTGCATCGGTTGGTAAACCTCAGTCGTTGGTATAAGTCGACCATTCAGTCTACCCAAATTGGGTCAGTTTCAGTCATCACGCTTGTTATGGTATTGGAACTATAAAAAAAACAAAATTAACATTCGGTAGGTTTTTTTATATTCGTTATGCATATTAGGACTAAAACAAAAGAAGCGAGTCTACGCGGAGTCGGTCGATTTCCGTTACGTTTATGGTACCACTACTAAAACAAAAAACAAAATTGGCACTCGATCGGTTGTGGTCGGTTTTCGTAACGTTCGTTATGATACTGAAACTAAAACAAAACACGATGAGTGTACGAGAATTTGGCCGTTTTCTGTCACATACGTTACAATACCGAATTAAAACAAAAAAAAAATATCATGCACCAATAAGATGTCGTCAAGTGGCCCAATAAGGTACTTGCGACACCAAAACTCTTATTTAGATTAAGATATTTAAACAAAAAACAAATAAAATAACTTAAAAAGGAACAAATATCCATTCAGAGAGGATGGAATTTTGATTTAAGAGAATCGAACCTGCATGCGTGCACAGGCGCACAGCCAGCCTCCTCTATTCTAGCTTCACACCAAATTTAGTGCCAACCAATTCACCAACACATCACAATTGTTTATCTATCAAATGATATGTATAAGAACATAACAAAACTAATAAAATATTCAAAAAAATCTTTTGTGGCACCAAACTTCTTAATTTTATTATATAGATAATGTGTATTTTGGTCATTTTATATAAATAAGCTAAGCCAAACTGTTGGGTCTAGATTAGATTGATTTGTACTTAGTTTGTTTATTCTGTTTTGGGTTGTGTATGTAAACCGAGATCCCTTTGGATCTTAGTGGGCTTTGGGCTATGTTGGGCTAGTAGGTTGAGATCCCTATATATAGAGCATATTGTATATGGTTAAGGGTTGTTTAGGCCGTCTAAGGGAGTTCTAGACGTGGTTGTAATCGTTGTGCTTAAGCACCCGACGTATAATAATACGTGTGTTTTGAAGCAACTCTTGTGTGTTACGTGTTCTTGAGTCATTTAGTGTTGGAATTCCGCACCAACACCTAGATCGTTGATATCATAATTGTAGTGATCCAGATTCGGGACTTAAAATTGGTATCAGAGTCTTTGACCTATTCAGGCTCGTTATTGTGATATCAAGGAATCAAGAATTGTGTTTATCGGTGGCTGGGTTGTTATTTACGGTGAACATTGATCGGAGGAGAAGAATCTCTTTGTTTTGGTAAAAGATTGATTCTGGTTTGTAAACAAATAAAATTCCTTATTTCTCGGAAGTTTGTTACGATTCAGATTGACTTTAGGCATATAACCTGTGTTCTCGGCTGGGATTTAAGAGTTCTTGGCGGGATTTCTTCCATTCCAAAGGAGACTCGGGAGAATATAGCTCTAATGGCGGGATTCATGAACTGTTATAATGCATTCCTAGCTGGAGACTTGGTACAACCTGAAGTTGCTAATGAACTTGATCAGATCCATCCTGACGATGTTGAAGAAATGAATATCTCTTGGCAAATCGCCATGGTAGTATTTCGGGTCAAGAAGTTCACTAAGAGGACGGGTAGAAACAATTGGAACATGCCTAATAATCAGAAGGTAGGTTTTAACAAAGACACTAATAGATGCTACAATTTTCATGAGCCGGGTCATTTTGCTTGTGAATGCACTAACACAGCAAAGGATGGAAACTCAGAAAAGGCACTGGTTCCAGTGGGTAATGCCAGAAGTGAAGTTGGGGGTAGCTCGGGAAATGGAGAAAGGGGAATGGTTGCTCAACAATTTTCTTGGGAGGATCAGATGGTTGCTCTTAACGTTGGAAATAAGACCGCAAACTTCGCAGGTGTTGAAGTCACCGGAGAGGAAAATGCTACTGAAGAGAAGATTAAGGAACTTCAATTCACATATATGGCGTTCACTTTTCCGAATTCATCTGAGGTATGTTTTCAACCATGTTCTCTAGATTGTGTTGATAAGATAGAATTATATAAACTCCATAATGATAATTTAATTAGAGACATGGAAAGATTAAATCTGAAAACTTCAAACTTAAGAAAAATGAAAAGGGCTTTCTAGATAAGATAGAAGCAATTCAAAATGACTTTTCAAAGCTTAAGTCATGAATTTAGTGTATAATGTTGTTATTACCTGAACGCGGAACAAGAGATCGCTGAATTAACTGCTAAACTGGAAGCTTCCAAGCTGGAAATTTCAAATCTAACTAGTAAATTTGAAAATGCTGAACTTAATTTTAAAAAATTCGATGGCTCCAGTAAAGTAGTTAGTTCAATGATTGAAAATCAATTGTGGTGGGAATAAAACGAAGGTGAGGGCATAGGATATAGTCAAGTTCCCCCACCTTACAGCCACAATTATGTCAGTAGTCATGTTACCAAAGAACAAGAAGAAAAGGTAAAGGACATGAAGTACGGTAAACAAGACAAATGTGATGGAGTCAGTTCTGTGAGTGCTAGTCCGTCCACTTCATAAGTGAATGATTCTAACGTGTTTACTTTATGTGCAGAAAAAGTAATTATGAAGGAATGGACTGATGAGGACGACGACCCTTGTTTTGAGTTTAATAATGACATTGTTTATGATATTTCTTTAAAACTTCCTGTTTTGAATTCTGTTATTCTGACTGTTTGTGTGGGCTCTGTTTTAAAGAGCAAGGATTTTTGTGTGGTTGATTCTGTTAAAACTTTGAATTCTAATAATGTGGTTTCCAAAAAGATTAAAAATTCAAAAAATTCCAACAAATACTTACCACTTAAACTTGTTAAAGAGGGATGCTCTACTGACAAACAAGGTGATAAGTTCAATAATGTGAAGAATGATCCTCGTAAGTTGAAGCAAACTGGTCCACACAACCAGTCCAGACGAGGAGTTGCCCAAAATGATTTTTACATAAAACGCCAAACCTGTTTTAATTGTGGCACTCCTGGCCATATTGCCAGAAATTTTCCACATCGTCCATACGTTCCCTATTATGGATTTTATCAGAGGAATATGCCCTATATGCCTAATAATTTGTACATGCAAAGATTCAGGCATAATCAGGCTAGTTCCTCTGACGATGATTGGAGCCGAAACAAATCTGGTAGGTTTAGTCCTCATCAGACCAAGCCTAACATGTTTCGCAATGGGGTTAGAAAAGGTGCTTCGATTCCAAAAACGAACACACATTCTAAACCAAAATAGGTGGAAAAGACAAAACCATGTCTTTCCAATCCAAAAACACCAGAGATGAAGTCAATCAATTGTACATATAATTCTAAATCTTACGATGGTAGACATAAATGGTTGCCTAAATCTCCGGTATAAGAGTCTACAAGCTCAACGTTTGATGATAAAAAGGATATATCATGGCAACCTGTGACAACTTTAGATGAGTCAGGGTCACCTAGTGTAAGTATGGACTGGGTACCAAAGTCTAATTAATCCCGCGCTTTGTGCAGGGACAACTATGGAGGAATATCATCAGACCTTGGTATGTTGATAGTGGTTGTTCCAGGCACATGACATGAGACATTTCCCAACTACACGACATTAAAACATTTAATGGTGGGTATGTGTCCTTTGCGGTAGGAGAGAAAGGGAAGATTACTCAGAAGGGTACTGTAAGTAATGGTGTTCTAAAATTTGAAAATGTTAATTTTGTTCTTGAATTGAAGCACAGTTTGTTGAGTGTCTTACAAATCTGTGATAAAGAATTTTCAACTCATTTTACTAAAAAGGAATGCTTGATTTTGAAACCTGGAATAATTATTCTAGAAGACTGGATTCTTGTTCGATCACAACAAAAAGATAATGCTTATGTGATCGACATGAACAAAAATGTTCCTGATGAAATAACATGCTTATTTTCAAAAGTTTCAGAACATAATGCCATGTTATGGCATCGTCGTCTTGGTCATGCTAATATGAAAAAATTAAATCGTCTTGCTAAAAATGATTTGGTCTGTGGCTTACCCATTAAATATTTTCTTACTATTGAAAAATGCGCGCCATGTTCTTTGGGTAAACATCATCGAAAAACTCACAAACCAAAATTGATCAACTCCATTTCATCAGTTTTTCAATTGCTACATATGGATTTCTTCGGTCTAGTTCATGTTTTGAGTTTTCATGCAGCTCTTATTATCTTGTTATTACTGATGACTACTCACGTTTCACTTGGGTGTTTTTCTTGTCAAATAAGAGTGAAACTGCAGATTAAATCAAGAAGTTTGTAGTGCTCATGGAGTACCAACTGAATTTGAAGCTTAAGAGAATACGTTGTGATAATGGCACGGAATTCAAGAATGCATCACTGAATCATTTATGTTCAGAAAGGGGGGGGGGTACTCCATCAGTACAACGCAGTACGGACACCACAACAAAATGGTGTGGCTGAAAGAAGAAACAGAACTCTTATCGAAGCGGCAAGGACTATGTTGTGTGATTCTAAGCTGCCACTGTTCTTCTGGGCAGAAGCTATTAATACGGCCTGTTATGTTCAGAATCGGGTGATAATCAAAAAATCTAAAATGAAAACTCCATATGAGATTGTCTATGGTCATAAACCCACAGTTGCACATTTCAGAGCTTTTGGCTGTCCTTGCACACAACTGAATCTCGAATCTACTCCAAAATTCGGGGCCACACCTGATGATTGTTACCTTGTTGGTTATTTAGGTAATGCAGCATACATGGTCTACAATAAATCAACCAAGCAGATTCTAGAGTCCTATGAGGTTCGTTGGTTGGAAGAAAACAAGACTGATGCTCGTGTTGGTCCAGACTAGTTATTCAACTACAATGAACTTTTCAAACTATTCGACGTGCTTCCAGTCACCAACTCAAACGTCTCGGGTGAAATTTCCGTAGACACTGTGAAAGAGGATCAACATACCATGTCTGATATATCTCCTGTTCCGGATGATGATCTGACTAAACAAATCGATGTCACTCCATCCATGCCTGTAAACCACCCAGAACCTATCACAACTTCATCATCTTCACCAACTACGTTAGAAAGTACTTCAATTGTTGAGGGGGAGAGTCCTATTCGTCATATTTTCAGGAGAACACTATTTCCTAAGTAATTGAAGCTTAGTACATCTACTTTCATCACTAAAAAGGTATGTATTTCCCTTATTTTTTATTGAAGAATTCTAAGGTTTATGATGACGTTCAATTTTTATATTATGAATGTTGATTGAGGTTAGGGATTGTTATGGTGATAATTCCTCCATACTTGTAAGTTAGATTTGTCAGGGGATTGGTATATGGGTGTCATTGATTATAATGATTTGGTTATGTTGACTTGTTGAAATTTTACAAGATGGAAGTTGATGATAGTGTGATTGATATTTATATAACTAATGAAAGCATGTTGGGTTAATTGCATAGATCAAACCTTTACAAGTTAAAGTTTGAAGTATTTTTTATAAGAATTAAATAAACAAGTCATACACCCATAACCAACAACAAGTGTGGGGACATTTAGGGGGTTTATTATTTTGGAATATGTCGATTGACTTGCATTGTTTGATTGGTTGTGATTGTGTAGGATGGGAAGGACTGGTGACACAAGGAAAAACCCGTCAAAGAACAAAGGGAAAGTTGCCTCATCGTCGTTCGACCCACCGCCTTTGCCCAAGAGAAGATTAATTTTACATAATTATGAGGATGAGGAGGATCCAATGCAAGAACCATATGAAGATGAAGGAATTGCGCCTCCCCTTATGCCAATTTGGGGCGAGAGGCTTCTATTGGGAATGGATCCGTATTGGCAATAGGAGTTATATAATGATGAGATAGCCAAACTAAAAAGCAAGAGAGATGGGTTTATGTGTGAGAAACAGGTTTCGAAGACTCAGTTGAGGCCGTTTGGTGTTGTGACCATGTTTGAGAACTTTGGTTGGAAAGCGGCTTTGAAGTTATACGATGGTGAATATAAAGAAATTTACATGGATACTATTCAAGAGTGGGTTGCATCGTTTAAAGTTGATTGGGGAAGTAATCCGAACAAGTGGATGAGAATGATTGGAAAGGCAAATAACAAAGAAGTGGTTATGTCGTTGGAAACCTTGCGTTGGATAGTACCATTCGATTCGAAACCATCAGAAGAGTATGTGTATCCATTAGAGGACAAATTGTATGCAAAAACGGATAAACATCCTTTGTATGAGAGAATAAAACTCGAGCTATTTGAACCGGGACTTGCCCATATGATGCTGCGAAATAATTTAAAGATGGAAGTGAGTTTGTTGTTGAGTTTAGTGATCCATAATGTCATGCTGAGGCGAGGTGACAAGACTCAGATTAGAAAATGAGATATCCCGATATCTGGTTATGATGAACGTTTGGATGACATGAGAATCGAAGGCAAAGTTGATTGTACCACACTATCGTTTGATTACAGCTTTATTGAATGCAAAAGGGGCTATTTGAGAGGATACACCCACAGTTGAAAAGAATCTTAGCCATTTTGATAAAGAACAATTACAGAAAGAGAGTTTGATTTATCATGAGCAAGGGGGATATATTTATATCCAACATTTTGATACACAGATGCAGATGAGGGCATTGAAGAGTGGTCATGGAGAGAACATGATTGAGGAACCGTACGTGTTTCTTCTGGGTAGTCGGGGTCATCAGGCTCCACGAAGTGCAGTGGGAAGTGATCAGGGTGGAAGTTCATCAGGGCAGCCACAACAAGTCCCGACTCAGCTTCCACATGAGATGGTTCATGATGATGCAAGGATGGTTGACTGGCTTCAAGCGTCGAGGCCACGAGTCTGTGGTAGTTGGGGTAGTGAGTTTCAATACATGTTTGATCAACATAATAGGAATGCAGAGATGCAGCGAAGGGAGACTCAAAGGTTGTATGACCGGTTGGAGTTGTGGAATCAAAACCATGCTACAACTGGCAGCAAGAAATCAATGACAGATATGAGGATGATCGCCAGAGTCGAGCTCATGTGGCATGGCATCGGGGTGAGCCAGTGGTGGATAATCCACCAATGACTGACTACACAACTTTGGGGCAGTTTGACGGGAGTACACACTATCCACCACCTCAAATTCATCATTCGAGGTGGGTGGATCCTCATGCGAATGTAGCTCGTGATGCTGATGCGGGTAGTTCATCGGACGCGTTTAACTTCTCTGGTGTTATGGATACCATGATATCTATCTTCGGTGACCCGCAACCACCTTATTATTGAGAACTCGTTGATCCGCTAATCAGGTCCATGTGTCTCTCCGTATCTTTTATTTTCTATTGACTGTTTAATATTTGTGTTTATGGGCGGTTGGGTGGCGTTGGTGTCTATGTTTATGTTTAAAACTTTGTGTTTTTTATTTTATGGTGTGCAACTTTATTTGAATCCGTAGATGGGTAGTTGTATGTCCCTTAAACTATGATTGGTATGAATATCCCATGGTTTGCATCTATTTTTGAAAAAAAATGAGTTACATTGAGGGCAATGTTAATCTCAAGTGTGGGGATGGAAAAATTGAAATTTTTAGCCTTAGACTAGCTTGATTGTGCGCAAAAGTCGGAATTGTAACTTTTAATTGTTAGTATTAATGCCAAGTAGAGGTGTTTGGTCATGGTCAGTTATTAAGCTTCTCGAAAGTCTTCCCATGCAAATGTTTTCAAAAATAGAAAATTAAAATGAACCGTTTATAAGGGGATAACGAGTCATGGGGACATGTACACATGTTTCATGTCGGCGGCCTAATTCCTCCGGTACGTGTGTATGATTTGCCATATATATAATACACATATAATATATAGTATATACACATGTGTCACACCCTAAAAATCTACTAATGGAGTTTTACCGTCAGAGGGTGTGAACTAACAGGATCGGAATCATTAGTTATATCAAACACCACAGTTAAAGTTTTAAAAACAACCAAGACATCAAGTCTTAAGTAAAAATGCAAAAGCGTAAATTGTAAAGGAAATAGTTGCACCACACAGGACGGCATAAGAGTTCAGTGAATGCATGTCCTGTGCCGCTCGCGCCCCTCGGCTACCTGAGATAAACATACTAAAAGTGTCAACACAGGGTTGGTGAGTTCAAAGGTTTACATAAAATAAGCGTTGTGTTTTAGCATTACAAGATAGTGTTATGTCAATTATATATCAATAGGTAGCTAACGTATCAAGCATGTATTACTAAGTGTTTGACACTGAGTTGACTGTTTATACGATTTCCTTGCCACCATGTCAACCACGACCATGGTAATGTGTTAGACAGAATTACATCCACTCGACCTACAGTCGAGTTTAGAGTTGGGTGGGGTTTGTCAAACCCAGCAGTACTACTCAAAGGTGACTCGCTATTATCCAAATATTAACCGGTTCGATGTTCAAAAGGACTTAGTTGGTTTGTTGCCACTTAGTCTTACAAGTGATATACATTGACTAACAAAATCTAAATCGTTGGAGTATGTTATCTCTCCATAATAAAAGTGTTTAAAGAGAAAAAAGGGGCCGTGAAATTCACTGTTTGCGTAGTTAACAAAAGATACGAGAAAAGCGTGCATCACAGAAATCCTCACTAGTGCTCTAGTTAGCACCTTAAACCTTCAACAAGCTTGCAAGATGGATTGTATGTATGTGTGTCTGGTGTTTTGTTGATCGATCAAGGGAGAGGGGAGGGGGTGGGGCTGCCGTCGCACAAAGGGAGAGAGAGGGAGAGGGAGTTAGGGTTTATGGTTAATAATATGTATATATATTGTTACTTAATATAAATGTTACACTTAGCACCCTTAACTTCTATTTTATATAATTCTAGCATAAAACATCAATCACCTCCGTAATATGATGACATGCATACAAGCATACATTTACACATATAAACGTAACACATAATTATATCAAGTACTTGTTTATAATATTTATTGTTTGTTCACCAACGGTTTAAGTCGACTCGTGTGTGTTTCGGTGAAACTCCGAAAGACTACTTCTGCAATGATTGTCATGTGTTATTTAACTTTAATTAAATGTAATCTGAAACGCGTTAACTGGAATGAGATAGTTCATGTGATCTTGCGTTTGAATTAACGGAGTTCGGATTAACAGAGTTAACCTGAAATTGATGAGTGTCACATCATTCCCATGTTGAAAGAATTCTCGTCCCGAAAATTTGTGTCATGTCGTGATGGTTGTCTGAAAAAAGGCAAAATTTTCAGTTTGTCACATCATCCCCTGTAGAAAGAAATTTTGTCCTGAAATTTAATTCATACCTCCGGTGTTTTCTGACGGTTTGTCGGCTTTCGTGGTTTTCGGTGCTTGGTCAACCCTATGAAAAGGTGAGGATACTTTTTCATCATTTGATCCTCGCATTCCCACGTGAACTCTGGTCCACGGCTCGAGTTCCAACGAACTTTAACGATGGGAGTCCTGCTGTGTTTGAGCGTTTTGGTCTCCCAATCTAAGACTTCGACTGGTTCTTCGACGAAGCGTAACTCTGTTCATCAACTTGCAACTCGCCCAAAGGAACTACTAGTTTTTCGTCATAAAGGTATTTCTTCAAGTTGGATACATGAAAACATTATGTACGCCACTGAGTTCTGCTAGTAATTCCAATCGGTACGCTACCCCTACGTGAATATTGCCTTTTAGCCACACATGTGGTCTGGGTGATTTGCCACACTTCGGCTTAAATATTTAGATAAAAGGTCTTTGACCACGTTTGAAAACCTTACAGAATATTTTGGCCACACATGCTTTTCTTCATGTGACCATTCTATACCTACTCAGATACTTTTCACCACACTTTGAAAAAAAAACTGTGACATGAGCTATCCACATTATAAAAATGTGTGGAGAAATGTGATCTACAGTCATAGTTTTGTTGATCTTGGATACATGTGACCAAAAACACATGCATTAGCCACAAACTGTGACATTTAACTAGCCACATGTTTTAATAGTGTGGCCAAATGTAAAGAACAGCTACTGTATTGATAAGAGATATGTCTAAAAGGTAAAAGATATAGCCACTTATATTACGTTGTATGACCTAATGTCACATTTGTTAGCCACATTTTTAATAATGTGGCGAAATATGACGAACAACCATTGTGTTTATTAGTAATGTGGCTAAAACGCTTAAAATATATGACCACTTATATGAGGTTGTGTGACCTAAGAGTAGTTTAGTTTTAATTTTCCTAAGTTTTTTATTGTCACGGATATACTTATTATGTGTGGCTATAAGTGATAAATGGTCACACTTTAATATTTTTAAGTGTGTCCAAACGTAATTAATGGCCACACTTTGATTTGACGAGTCGCTACGTCATCATTGTCTTTCCAGTTTCTAGTGCCGCCAATTTCTAGTGAATTTGTTTTCCCATTCACAACATCTAGCAAAGATATTGTGATTTGATGGATGTCTATCCTTTCCTTGACGGACCAATACTTTGATCTCTGAGCAAATTTTATCATATTTCTTCAACTTTTTATCCATTGCTTTATTCCAAGACTGTAAAAAGAAAATATAGTTATTGTTAATTCAAAAACATTTTCAATTTATCCCAACCAGTTTTAATGGAGTTAAATAATAGTCAACAGGCACGATAGGCATTTGCAAACTTAAAGGTGAATAATCTCTTACATAATCATCCAAATCTTGTTCAGCTGTTTGATCGGCATTATCTGTTTCAGATGCACTTTCACAATCTGTTTTTAGTTACATATAATGTTGTTATTTTAACGTTTCATTACATAAAATGCATTTAGAGAGAAGAGATATGAGAGTTTTTAGAAGAAAATAATAATTTCTCACCATGTTGTTGTTTCTCCTCAGCTGCAGTGTTTTCTTCAACTCCAGGCTTACCGGCAACACTAACTGTCACAGCAGCAGCAGCCGCAGCAGTAGTCTCATCAAGTCCCTTCCCGGCAGCACTAACTATCACAGCAGCAGTATCAGCAACAGCAGCATCAGCAGTCTCATCAAGTTCCTTCCTGGCAGCACTAACGGTTACAACAGCAAGAGTAGCAGCAGCCGCATCAATCCCCTTCCCGTCAACACTTAATGTCACAGCAGCAGAATCAGCAACCTCAGTAGCATCTTCTTCTAAGGGAGGACCATTATTCTCCAAGTATTTTTCCATCTTATTAACAGTAGTTGTTATGTAGTTGACTGCAGGCATTGTGACGGGAGTCCCAAATGGACCATATTTTTCTGGTATTCGTGCGTGTAAAGCATCACAAGGAAGGTGATTGGACTGTTGATATCTCTCCATTCTTCCTTTGTCATTTTCAAGTTTTCAATAACATAGCTTTACCAGTCCATATTTGGAATATCCCAGGTTTTATCAATTGCGGCGATGAAACGTTGATTGACTGTTGTTGATTTTGTCACAAATCCTATACCGGTGTTGAACAACACAAGGAAATTAATGTTAAACAATTCACCAAACTCCTTGATCCGCGGCCAGCTTGTCTTTCACATGCTTTATACTTATTCTTGAATTTGTTGGGAATTGATTTTTGAACAAATCTGTAGTAACATCTTCCCCCAATCTTGGTCTAATCTGGTCTAAAATAGGAATCTTACCCATTGGTATCCCCAATACTTCATGTACTTTTGTGGTGTTATCTTAATAACACCGCTCCCAATTTTCAATTCATTTAAACGGTTATTATAGTTCATGAGCAACTAATATCCCAATGTTTTTGGAGTTTGGGTTACTTGAAGTCTTAACATTGAACCGAAAACCATTTCTTCTACAAAAGTTTTTTGGGCAGTGGTCATTGCCTTCACTGCATCAACAATATTAATAGGTGCACACCTATTCTTCAATTTTTTGTCTACAAATTCAACAAAAGGTTTTCCCCTCTCCGCTGGCTTCTTTTCTTTAATGGTTTTTTTTTTCGGACAATGAAAGTCGGGGCCAGAGGTGCTGTGTTCCACGTCTTTTCGCTTTGACAACAACCTGTCGATTTTTGTGTCAAGGTCTGAATCAAGGTCTGCTTCCACAACATGTTTTGTTTTCACCACCGGAGCAACTTTTTTAATCTTCCTTTTATCTCTCTTCTCGTTTAGATGCTTAGCTTTATCAGTCTTCTTTTTTATCGACAACTGAATACATACATACAATAAAACATGGGGGTAGGGGATAACAACACGAATCACAAGGAAACAAAAAACTCTTATCAAACATCACATTGATCATTCTCATACCAAAGTCATAACACGCATAGCATACGCTTATAACATGCTTTAATTTTATACATAGATTTTAAAAAAACAAAGATATGTATTACAACAACAACACGCTTATAAAATGCTTTAATACATAAGAAGATTTAAACAAATGCTTACATTTCAAGATTAATTTAACCTAAAACGCTAAAAAAATCATAAATTAACACCTGTTCCATCTTTATTCTAGGACCTATCGTGCTTGTGCTTCGTCCTTGGTTCCGTTCAAGAAGTAGATGAGTTAGGGTTCTTCATTTTGGTTCGGTTCCAGAATAATTAAACCGCTCGGGCCTGTGGTTGTGCTTGTGCTTCACAGTAGAAACAAAGTAAAACGGTTGTTCTTCCTTCCCCGCTCCCTCTTTTTCGGCATATGCGGCGGCGGGTTACCAGAAAGTATCTTCTCTTCTCCGGTTCTAGCTTACGTTTGAGTTTCCTCTGACTACAAGGTAATATTTCCGCTGGAGCAGAAGTGGACGAACAACACCTCCTTTCCTCCATGGCTGAATGGTTAAAGCGCCCAACCGGGCAAATTCGTAGGTTCGATTCCTGCTGGATGCACTTTTTACGTTCAGTTCAATCGCTGCTCACAGAATTGATACATATAGGGTTTATTGACGATTTTAAGAAATATTGACTTACGAGGTTGAATTTTGGGAAGTAGATGAGTTAGGGTATAATATATGTATATATATATAAAAAATACTAGTCGGTGGTGGTGGTGGTGGTGGGTAGTGGGTGGTGGTGGCGAAGGTCGGTGGTGGTGGTGTCGTGGGTGGTGGTGGTGGCGGAGGTGTGGTGGGTGGTGGTGGTGGCGGAGGTGTGGTGGGTGGTGGTGGTGGGTGGTTGTGGTGTGTGGTTAGTGGTTGGTGCTGGAGGTCGTTGTGGCAAATGTGGGTGGTGGATGGTGGCATTAAGTGGTGTGTAGTATGATTGCGGATACGTAATCCATGAGACGATTACGGTGTTATCCCGTATGATGACCATGATGATTGGCCAAATATGACGAAGACGATGCTAATATAATGATACCCACATGAATGCATGGATGTAACAACCTGGGTTGGTGGTGGTTATCATAATGATGCTGCTAACCTATATGGTACGGTTTGCTTACGCCAACCCATACGATGGCGACTGTAGCTCGTACGATGAGCATGATGTCTATGATGATGGTCACACATATATGATGATGATGATCAATTATATGTACCTATATGACAATACGCCACACAGACGCGCGTGCACGCGAACACACACACACACACACACACACACACACACACACACACACACACACACATATATATATATATATATATATATATATATATATATATATATATATATATATGAACTTGCTTTTCGAGCTTATTGCTCCAGATAGATTTATGTTTAAAGTTTCATGTCTTTGGGATGAAATGGGTTGTAGGCTAGAGGATGGATGGATGGATGGGTTGAGGTTTTTAAACAAACAACTTGAAAGGTGGTTCGTTTGTTGTGTTTGAAATCATATCAGATATTACATTTCATATTAATGTCTTTCATGAAGATGGCATAGAATTTTTCCTTCCTGGTCCAAATCAGCTGTTTCTCAACTATCAATTAAGCAATCAAGATAGTTCCTCCCAAAACCCAATTCATCTTGATGAGCAAAATGATAGACTCTAAAATCGTCTTCCACATGAACGTCACCAAGAAATTGGTAAATTGAATTTTTAAATTTCTTTTTTTATTTACAACTATATTCATTTAAATTTTAACTTTATCATATATTTGAAATTTGCTTTTCACAGCGTCTTCCGGGTCACATTCCTACCAAGATTGATGCCAATAATGGAATGCTAATCACTTTGGTCAACCCCGAATGTCGTAAAAAAATGAAACTTCATGGTGAAGTGTTGGAACTGAAATTCAGATATTGTTTACCAAAATGGAAAAATTCAAGGAGGAAAATGAATTATAGATTGGTGATAACTGCAAATTTGAATATGACTTCAATGAAGGTACTTTGTTAGTTTCTAAAGTTGATTAGTGATTTGGTGATGTTTGGAACATTTGGAAAATATTTGGTGATGTGTTTGGTGATTTTTGGAACATTTGTGATTTGGTCACTTTGGGAAATATTTGTATGGTTGTATTGATACACTTTTTAGTTTATTGTGTTGAATGTTGGTTGGCTAGTTTTTAAATGCTTTACTTTTATAGTTTCTTGTAACATCTATTTTGTTATTCACTCTTATTTTGTTTCATGGGATGTACTGTAATGGTGCCTTTTGTATGAAAACTTTTAATGAATGGTAATTATGGAGTATCTTAAAACAAATCGTAAAAACAAAAAAACACTTTGTTGAAAACGCTTGTGATACGCTTATTAAATCGTAAACAACACTTGGTTAAGTCTAAAAATAAAACAAAAAACACTTTGTTAAAAAACACTATTACCCTTGTAACACGCTAATGTACATAAACATATATAAATATCCTAATACGCTAGTAACATGCTTATCCCCTTTAATTTAAATTAAAAACTATGCCAATAATCCATTGGTTCTTAATTAAAAGGGAGGCAAAACTCAAAAAGCTCTAAAATATTGGCTCCAAATATTCAAAAACACCAAATTACATTTAACATTCTAAAAATCAAATTACACTCCAAATTATTAAAAAACTTTTCCACTACACAAATCAGACGACACTGAAGGCTACTCCAGAAAAAACAATCAAAGATGAAGCTTATAGATGAAAGAATCGAAGAAGAACATGTTTTATACTCCGATGAGGAAGCCAACGGCGACGACGATGCTCAATCAGACGACACTGAAGGATACTCCAGCGAGGAAGCCAACGACGACGACGGTCAAGGAGACGATGATATAGCGACGATGGCTATCGAAACCATCAACAGTTTTGCTACTACGGAAAAACCTACAAGGGGGTTGACGAGGTTACCTAAGCTACGTACCGATTATGCAAACTCTGGTGGTGTTAGACTGGTAGTGGAGTTTGATAATCTGGGTAGGTTCACTGGCCAAACCAAATAAAAGTTTGCAAGTTTTTTAGGGGATGTTGTAAGGGAAATAGTTGGCTTGAGACAAAGGAGCTTAGAGATAAACTGTGGGAACAAATAACGGTTTTTCTTTATTTTTATTTGTGCATTTTATATTTTACGATGTAATTTACCTTTACTGTATTATATTATGCAGAAATATTTTGAGATTGAGGTGTGTCACAGGCCTTCTGTGATGAATCGGCTTGGACACCTTTTTCGGGATTTCCAAAGAAAAATGTATGCCAAATACATTATGCCGAACATCAGTAAACCTCTGAAGTTGAAGGCGATACCCAAGGGACACAGGACGATGATCAGGCAAGAACACTGGGATCGCTTCGTTGAGTACACACAATCAGATAAGTTTCAATTATAAATCCTCTACTCTGCAAATGTAGATTGATCGACTATATATGGTTTATGTTTTTTTTTTAAATTTAATGAAATGATTATAATGTGTGGTTGAATAAAAAATCAGCTTCATCAAAGAGAGCTCAAGCAGATAGTGTTTTTTATCATCACATGGGACGAGGGGGTTATACCTACCTTCGAGAGAAACTGGTAATCACCGTCAGCTTCTTTCTCTCTAGTTCAATAGTTTGTTGGTTATGTGTCTAATGCATGACCGTCAGCTGCTTTTTCTTGAATATCTTACAAGGTCAAAAACAAGGAAATTGAACCACATGAGATCCCCGGCCATGCATTAATGTGGATGAAAGCAAGAGAGGACGAAAATGGTGCATAAAAGAATGCTGTTGTCGAAGGCGTGGCAACCAAATTAGTATGTTTTAGTATTAAACTTTTTAAATCATGTTAAAGTCAATTCATTGCCTTATATTGGTGTCAAACAAACTTGAGTCTGTCTAACTTGTCTCAACACTTGATGTGGATACATAAGCGTGTTACTAGCGTATTAGAATATTTATATATGTTTTTGTACATAAGCGTGTTACAAGCGTAATAGACTCGTTTGAACAAATATATAACATATTATAACCTAATAGTTTACAAAGTGTTTATTTACTTAAAGTAGTTCATGAAATCTGGCGTTTTATTCCTCTAAAGAATCGACAGTTTGACATTTGTTTTCTTGCAGGTTGAGCATGAGGAGAAGATCACTTCCGGAGCCCTGACACTTGAACCGTGCACAGATGCCGTCACCTTAGTGCTTGGCAAAGAGAAAGGTGGGTTTTTAAAAGGGATTGGGTACGGATTGACATCAGGTAAATATTGGGGTGTGAGTCGGGTAAAAGGCTCATTTAAGCAACGTATTGCCCAACTTGAGTATGAGGCGGTGCAGAGAGATGAAGTGGTGAACAGGTTGACGTCTCTACTTGAATCCAGGAATGCTATGCTAGCAAGTCGTGAGAAGGAACAGTTAGCATTTTAGGCTAGGTTTAGACATCTCGAAGGATTGTTGCCGCAAATGTCGGCAAGTCAAGTAAGTGACGTATGCTACATATTAATAAATGCATTCGACATACATAATTGGCACTGTTTTTGTCACAATTCGTAGGTAAATCCTGTTCCCAATCAGATTGGTTCTAACCAAAGTACTAGTGTTATGGGGCAAAATAAAATGCCAGCACCAGTAAGTATCTGACATTTTCTTTATTTATTACAACTTTCCATGTGATTTTTAATTTTCCATAACCTAATAAATTGATTTGTAGGCCAGTTCCGTGGGAAACATCTTAACCTCAGGTGAGGTTGTGCAACAAGAATCCGCTACTTAGATAAGCATTTGAAAGTTTGATTGATTTTTTTTAATAATTAACTTTCCATGTGAGTGTGCTGATTTTACATAAGTTAATTGTAGGCCAAGTCTATGGATAAAATAGTTGTCGAAACGGTACTCGCTCCCCATATCGCGACATCAGTAATTATTTGACAATTTCAGTACTTTTTATAATTCGTTTCCAATGTGAGTGTGCTCATTTTCTATTACAGAATTGCATGCCAAGTCCGTGGAAAAAATGTTGACCAAACGGTAGTCGATCCCCATAGCGCAACATTAGTAAGTATTTGGCAATTTAAGATTTTATATTTTATAACCTAATAAGTCTAACAATTCCAATTTCTTTTATATTACCGGTGAAGCCTGTAGAGAACAATGTTGTCCAAACATCAACACAACTACACCACATTCCGCATAGTAATGAATCGAAAAAACCATCAGTAAGTATTTGGCAATTTCAGTTTTCCCTTTAATTGTTGATTGATTTCCATCCATAAGCTGATTCATTGAATGGTTTTTAGGTAAACGGAGAAGCCGTAAAAGAAAAGTCGATGTATCTACGAATGAAGCTTCACCACCTGCTGAAATAAAGGTATGTACTGCGCAAAACATTGTTAATTTCCCACCAACATGGCATATCCATGGGTATGTACTTATATATAGACTTCAACTAAGCCATCTAAATTTCACATGCTTGTTTATAGGTGTATGAGTGTCGTTTGTGTTTGCATAACAAGCGTAACATGGTGGCACGTGGTACACTTCATTGGTCACCGGTTCCACAACAGTTTCATGGAAAAGCAATCCCGGAGGGTTGCTATAAAATTAGTATTGATGAAGCCATAAAGGAACAACCAATTATTCCTTGTGAGGCAGGTGGAATTATGACTTTTGGAGACGCAACTCGTACTTTTGTTGCCTGGCCAGAACACCTAATCTTACGTGACCATGACGTTTGTTCCCTTTTAACTTAACCGAACAAATATCTATGTTTATAATCATTTGGTTTAAAAAATGAACACTCGTGTTCGTTTATGTTCGTTTGTTTATAATCTAAACTAACGTAATTGAACAAAGATAAATGAAGATAAAAAAACTTCCCGCCAAAAGGTTCACGAACAGTTAAATGAACGTCCTATCGTTTGCAGGCCTACTATTTTGTTCTATTCAATTACAAAATATGACATAATTATACATATTTGTTTTTCATATTTTGTTGTTCCAGCTACCACCACTCCCATCCTCAAAAGAAGCAGACAGAGCTAGCAAGAAGGCAAAGGCAAGGTACACAACGATAGATAGGGTGAACAAACAGAAGACAAGGAGCAGTGCCAAGAAAACCGACGTCTTAGCTAGTATATAGGTAGTCGTTATTTTTGTATTTTGTAAGATATTTTGCATATACATTTGCTTAAGTGAATATTATTGTTAATATTATTTGTTTCTAATTTTGTTTTGTCATGTTTGCTTATAGCTGATTTATATTACTGCACAAAATTTAAAAATAATTATATATTGCCTAATTACACACAATTTGGCCACAAAGAACACATTAAATAGGTGTGGACAAAAGTAAGACAATAGCTACACCTGAAATTACAAAAATTAGAGTCTATAAATGACAATTAGCCACAACAATAACATTTTTGTGTGACGAAAGGGTACCAAAAACATTGGCCACACTTCATCAGTTGGTTTTTGTTTGTGTGGCGGAACGAGATCAAACATCATTGGAAAAATCACTATGTGTCACGAAAAGTATGATAATAGTCGCACTTTATATTACAAAGAATTATGTGTGACAAATGGTAAGACAATGGCCACACCACAAACTTCAAAAGATTTTTTGAGTGGCAACTTCACATTTTTAGTCACATTGACAATAACCTCCAGTGTCTAAATGATATGTTTGGCCACACAATACATCACTATGTGTGAAGAAAAGTTTGACAATAGCCACACTTTAAATTAGGAAAAGCATTATGTGAGAAAAACGGTAAGACAACGGCCACACCACAAACTACAAAAGAGTTTTTGACTAGCAAGTTCACATTTTTAGCCACATTGACAATAACCTCCAGTGTCTATATGATATGATTAGCCACACAGTACCTCACTAAGTGTGACGAAAAGTTTGACAATAGCCACACGTTAAATTACGAATAGCGTTATGTGTGACGAACGGTAAGACAATGGCCACACCACAAACTACAAAAGAGTTTTTGACTCGCAAGTTCACATTTTTAGCCACATTGGCAATAACCTCCAGTGTCTATATGATATGATTAGCCACACCGTACCTCTCTATGTGTGACGAAAAGTTTAACAATAGGCACACTTTAAATTACGAATAGCATTATGTGTGACAAACGATAAGACAATGGCCACACCACAAACTACATAAGAGTTTTTGACTAGCAAGTTCACATTTTTAGCCACATTGACAATAACCTCCAGTGTCTATATGATATGATTAGCCACACAGTACCTCACTATGTGTGACGAAAAGTTTGACAATAGCCACACTTTAAATTAGGAAAAGCATTATGTGAGAAAAACGGTAAGACAATGGCCACACCACAAACTACAAAAGAGTTTTTGACTCGCAAGTTCACATTTTTAGCCACATTGACAATAACCTCCAGTGTCTATATGATATGATTTGCCACACAGTACCTCACTATGTGTGACGAAAAGTTTGACAATAGCCACACGTTAAATTACGAATAGCGTTATGTGTGACGAACGGTAAGACAATGGCCACACCACAAACTACAAAAGAGTTTTTGACTCGCAAGTTCACATTTTTAGCCACATTGACAATAACCTCCAGTGTCTATATGATATGATTTGCCACACAGTACCTCACTATGTGTGACGAAAAGTTTGACAATAGCCACAAATTACGAAAAGCATTATGTGTGACAAACGGTAAGACATAGTAATATCTAGTGTCTATATGATATAATTAGCCACTCTATTATTAAATTGAAGTGGCCATTTCTTTGCTATATCCACACTGTATAGGTCACAATGCAAGCTTAACACAACCCTATTGGCCACATTATTATAAAATTCGTATGGCTGAAACATGAATTCATGTGGCTCTGTACGTGCAATGGTCACTCATAGTAAATAGTCATCTGGCCATTTTCTACCGTTTAGCCACACTTATTGAAAAGGATTCTTGATGGCCATCAACTAATGCCTGTACCCTTTTAACCACATAAGGCCACTAAAAACTATATGTGGCCATATCATACCCACGGTGTCGATACCTTTGGTCACACATGACCTGAACCAGATGTGTGTGGCTAAAGGCCTAGGGCCACACTTTTTCCGTGTGACCGAAGGTCAATTTTCACATAGTGTACCGGGCCGATGCGTTCAGTTATCCGGTATGGGCCAACGTATCGTGGATTGAGTTTGTTTCGCTTTCCAAAGCAAACTACACCTTTCCAAGGTGATACTTTCAGCAAAACCTGGTCATCCACTTGGAATTCCAGAGGTTTTTGGCGCTTGTCGGCATAACTCTTTTGGCGATCCCGTGCTGCTGCCATGCGATTTCGAATTTGAACAAACTTTTCTGAGGTTTCGAGCACTAATTCGGGACCAGTGATTTGGCTATCACCCACTTCTGCCCAGCAAAGATGCGATCAACACTTTCGTCCATACAACGCTTCACACAACATATCTTCTATGTTTTGAATGGTGCGTTCACTTTGCCCATCTGTTTGAGGATAGTATGATGTGCTCATATCAAGGTGGGTGCCTAGCGCGTTCTGTAGTGACTTCCAAAAGAGTGAAGTGAAATGGGAATCTCGATCATATATGACTGAGACAGACACTCCGTGTCTAGAAACTACTTTCATGTAGATGCGAGTCAGCCTTTCCATTTTGTCCGATTCCATAATCGCTAGGAAATGCACAGACTTAGTCAACCGGTCAATGATCACCCAGATGGTATCGCATCCCGTCGGTGTTTTGGGTAAGCCTGTGATGAAGTCCATGGAAATGGGTTCCCATTTCCACGTTGGGAGTTCCGGTTGATGTAACAAACCAGATGGTTTATGATATTCCACCTTGATTCTTGCACATGTTAAACATTTCCTCACGTAGGTGGCAATGTCGGCTTTCATGTTTGGCCACCGGTAGAGTACCTTTTGATCGTGATACATTTTTTCTGAGCCAGGGTGAATGGAATATCGACACTTGTGTGCCTCGTCCATCTCCAGATTTCTCAAGTATCCGTACCGAGGGACCCAAATCCGGTTTTCAAAGTATCAGACCCCGTCCGATTTGGTTTCAAGTTTCTTCTCCATGCCTCGCATGAGTTTTGATGGGAGGTTTTCGTCTTTCAAAGCTTCGAGTTGAGCATCACGAATCTAATCAGGTAAGTTGGCATGAATCATGAGTTGTAATGCTCGCACCCGTCTAGGCTTAAGGGTTTCCTTTCTACTGAGAGCATCGACCACTACATTGTCCTTGCGAGGGTGGTATTTGATGGCACAATCATAATCCTTAAATAGCTCGACCCAACGACGTTGTCGCATGTTCATCTCCTTTTGATCGTAGATATGTTGGAGACTCTTGTGGTTGGTGTAAATGGTAAACTTGGTACCATACAAGTAATACATCCATATCTTAAGGGCAAACACCACAGCTCCGAGTTCCAAGTCATGGGTCGTATAGTTCTTGTGTATCCGTAGTTGTCGAGTGGCATAGGCTATAACCTTCTCGAGTTGCATTAACACGCAGCCGAGACCTTGTATCGATGCATCACAATGTACTTTAAAATTTTTCGTTCCCTCGGGGAGGGCTAGAATAGGTGGGCTACAGAGTTTTGTTTTTAACAGTTGGAAGGCAGACTCATGCGCGTCACCCCAATTGTACTTAGTACCCTTGTGAGTCAGTGCAGTGAGGAGTTGAGAAATCTTTGAAAACTCCTCGATGAAACATCGGTAGTAGCCATCCAGTCCTAGGAATTGACGAACCTCAGTCGGAGTTTTAGGTGCTTCCTAGTTTTTGATGGCCTCTACCTTGCCTGGATCAACATGGATACCACTCTCATTGATCACATGTCCTAAGAAGTGAACCTCGCGAAGCTAAAATTCGCATTTTGAAAGCTTAGCTTATAGCTGTGCCTTTGTTAGCAACTCTAGGATTAACCTCCGGTGTTCTTCATGGTCGGTCTTATTCTTGGAGTAGACGAGGATATCGTCAATGAAAACAATAACAAACTTGTCTAGATACGCCTACATACTCTGTTCATGAGGTCCATGAATATGGCTGGTTCATTGGTTAAACAGAAGGGCATAACCGAAAACTCATATTAACCGTACAAAATTTTGAATGTCGTCTTTGAAATGTCTTCTTCGCGTACTCTTAATTGATGGTAACCGGATCTCAGATAGATCTTCGAGTAGTAACTTGATCCTTGAAGCTGGTCGAAAATATCATCAATTGGGGGTAGTGGATAACGGTTCTTGACCGTCACCTTGTTCAGCTCCCGGTAGTCGATGCACCTGCGGAAAGTCCCGTCATTCTTTCGAACAAATAGGACAGGGGCTCCCCATGGTGATGAGCTGGGTCGGATAAAACCTATATCCAACAATTCTTGTAATTGACTGGACAACTCCTGGAGCTCCGCCAGTGCGAGCCGATATGGGGCTCGTGCTATGGGTGCAGCACCGGGGGCTAAGTCGATTTGGAACTCGACTTGTCGAATGGGTAGGAGTCCTGGAAAATATTCCGGGAAGAGTTCGGGAAAATCTCGCACAATCGGTATGTCTTCGATCCGCTTCTCCTCCACGGGTTTCCTGATAACAAGAGCTAAGATCGCCGGATGACCCTTTCATAAATATTTCTGCGTCTTCATAATTGTGATGATGCTAGTATTCATGCCGTTTTCTCACCCTGTATTGTGAT
Organism: Bidens hawaiensis; assembly: GCF_021521415.1. Taxonomy (NCBI): domain Eukaryota; kingdom Viridiplantae; phylum Streptophyta; class Magnoliopsida; order Asterales; family Asteraceae; genus Bidens; species Bidens hawaiensis. The sequence continues at coordinate 237,643 of NW_027491405.1, read as the reverse complement.
GATTTCGCCGAAAGGAGTAGTGATATGAACTATCTTGTCGTGGCATATAATCTCATCTCTATTCTCGGATAGCCAGCTCATGCCGACAACAACGTCGAAACTACCAAGTGTAGAGGGTATGATGTCGATATCGAAGGTATGACCCGACAGTTTCAACTTACATCCCGCTAGTACATGTGTTGTTTGTATAGATTTACCGTCAGCTAATTCAACAAGAAACTTAGCATCTAACGGGGTTGGAGTTAAGTCTAAGAGTTTACTAAAGGCTTTCGACACAAAACTTCTATCAGCTCCAATGTCAAACAAAATAGAAGCAAAATAGTCATTAACCGGAAACTTACTGGTAACCACATTCGGATCGTTGCGGGCCTGGCCCAAACCAATGACAAAGGCTCTACCCTTAGTACCGCCTCTGTTACTGTTATTGCCTCCGTTGCCCTCATTTTGTTTCAGTTTAGGACAGTCCTTCCTGAAATGACCCTCCTAGCCACACTCAAAGCACCCTTGGGTGGTTGCATGCTGTTTAGGAGCGCCTTTACCCGCGTGTTCTCCTCTACTGTCCTTCGCTGATGACCCAATTTACCACATCGTAGACACTTGATACGGTCGCATGGGCCAGCATGGTGATAGTTACACTTGTCACACTTCGGGTACTTTCTGGCATAGTTACTCGAACCCTGCCCGCCACCGTTGCTGTTGTTGGAACCCTGATTATTGAAGCTCTTAGCGAGTTTGGGTTTACGGTGGTGTTGTTGCTGTGGGGGGTTCGATGATGAGGACCTGGTCTTGTCAAACTTCCTCTTTCCATTCCCAGAGTTGTTGTTGTTATCATTACCGGAGTTGTCAAGGGTTTTAGAGGTGGAACATCTAGGTGGTAACGCACCTTGTGCCACTACTTGATCATCAGCTTGTGGGCTATTCGGATCGCTTGTTGAATAGTGGTAGGTTTGGAAGACATCACCATACCCTGAATCTGGGGTACCAAACCATCAATATACATCTTAATCCTCCTACTTGGCGGGTCTACCATCCGCGGGCACATCACCGCCAGCTCGTGAGAACGGGTGGTGTAGGCTTCAGTTCAGAGCCCAAAATTCTGACTCCAACTTTGAGATCTCCTCTCTAGAACAATACTCTTCCCGCATCATATTCTTGAATTCCTCCCAATTCATAGCATTCGCCAACTCCATTCCGAGTATTCACACATTGGAATTCCACCAGGTGAGGGCTGAATCATGCAGTGTTCCAGCAGCAAACTTGACCCTGCTGGCTGGTGGACAGTTTTACATCTCAAAGGATGACTCCGCCTTTTCGGCCCAACGCAGGAAACCTATGGCTCCCTAAGTGCCGTTGAATGAATTGGGTTTACAGTCCAGGTAATTCTTGAAAGTACAGGCTCTGGCTTGACCTCCGGCTTGATTTTGAGCATGCGTAGCAAGAGCTGCCGCCGCATGGTCGTTCAGTAGGGCTTGGAGTTCTGCGGCGGTCATGTTGATGTTACCACGACCACGTCCAGCGTTTCTTCCAGACATCTCCTAGAATCATAACATAAAATGTTAGACATGAACTCTCGGTTTCATATGCAACACACCATACATGTAATAAAAGGTAGAAAAGAAAGGAAAGAAAAAGAAACAGAAACATCGCATCACAAGCATATAATAATCCAAATAATAATTCATCATTAAAACCATTGTATCCGCTACAAAGTATTTAAAATCAATCCTTAAAATTATAGAAAATATAAGTTTAGATGGAGACAACCCCTCCATCTAGGTGTTTTCATCCTTAGATGTCGTCCTAGGACACGTCCAAGTGTGCCTCCTCAGCCGGCTCTTCCTCCGGTTCTTTTTCAGGTTCCTCCTCAGGATCTTCTTCAGGATCCTCCTCTGGTTCCTGATTGCATTTTGGTCGCAACGAGCTAGAGCTAATGCTGCAAGGCCTCTTTCTTTCCAAACTTCTTCATGCAAGCCTATCATCTCTGATTGCATTTTGGTCGCTATCTTCATTTGCTGAATATGAGCATCCTGAACTTCTATTTTATATAATTCTAGCATAAAATATCAATCACCTCCATAATATGATGACATGCATACAAGCACACATTTACACATATAAACGTAACACATAATTATATCAAGTACTTGTTTATAATATCTATTGTTTGTTCACCAACGGTTTGAGTCGACTCGTGTGTGTTTCGGTGAAACTTCGAAAGACTACTTCTTCAATGATTGTCATATGTTATTTAAATCTAATTAAATGTAATTTGAAACGCGTAAATAGGAATGACATAGTTCATGTGATCTTGCGCTTGAATTAACGGAGTTCAGATTAATGGAGTTAACCTGATATTGACGAGTGTCACAACATGTCATATGAGTGCCATTATAGAGAGTGACCAGTATGCCCATGATATCTAGAACTTGGTTGTCTCATGCATTTCAATATCTTAATACCACCACCTGTATGGAAAAATAGGACTTTAGAAACCCACATTATATTGGCCTTACAGTATCCCTTAGGAGCCAATTGTTGCCTATCCTATTTTCTTTGTTCTTTTTAACCCACATTACAAGCCATGTTAGCTTTGACCTGTTATTTTAACCTTGTGGATGAACCCCGGTATAATAAGAGTTGTAATTGAGTTATTTTTCGAGCATAATACACAATTTATGGATGTCTCAGGTCCGTCTCTGTTTATGTAATGTCAGTGTTTACGTATGTGACTTTTGTCAATTGAAAAAAAAATTAGAAAATCAAATAAAAGCTCAAAAAGAGTCATGTTTGAGTCAGTATTGTTTGTAAAGTTTAGTGAGTGTTTCCTCTGTTCGCTTGTTAAATAAATTGGGTTTCATCCACCATTAGTCACTAAACAAATCCACTTCCACACCCTAACCTAAGCCACAGCAAAACTCTTAGTTCTATTCTCTATGCAACCGGTGGGTAATGCGTAGAGATATGACTTTCTCCCAAGCCTATTACATTGTGTTCATACTTGGTATTGAGGGCAGAGAGATACTAGCACATTTTTTGCTGGTCCATATATTAAACCGAGTGGAGAGATGCTATATTATGAGGGGTATGAATAGGTGTGCCTTATCCGGAAACAAAATACACTCGTTTGGGCGGTTTCATAGTTTAAGATGTATCTATAAATTGTTTGGTGGGTAATCAACCTTGACAGTGTCAGTTCTTGGGAATTGGGTATGACCTTATACCTCACTAGTATTAATGCTGATAATTGATGAACCATCGATCGAGGTGTATGTGTTGCATGAGAGTTTTCTTGAGGGCAAGCAAATGATAAGTGTGGGGATGTGATGTGTGGGTAAAAGTATGTGCGTTAAGTGTTTAATTTCATGTGTTTTAATTAGTTAAATATTGCGAACACGAATACTTTGAGTGCGTTTGTGGTTACATGTGTGCAGGGCTTTACGGAGCTTATTTGGGGCTAATTTGGAGTGTTTAAGGATGGAAGAATCGATATTATATGAATAGAGGTGATCGGGAGCTTAACCGGACGATCGAGAATAAAAAAGAACTAGAAAATGGAGAGTTGGAGCAAGGCCAGCCGTAAGATACGCCTCCCATCTCGTAGCTTACGGTCTGGAGGCTGGCGTAAGGCAGAAGGTTTGAACCGTAGCTTACGGCTCAGCAGTAAGCTACGCCATAATGGTCGGAGGCTACGGCAACCAAGCCGTAGCTTACGGTGGCCCGGTTGTAGCTTACGGCCGGGTCTAACGGAAAATTGGTTGTTGGCTATTTTTATGCCATATTTAAGGATAAAAACCCTAAGGTCAAAATTATTCTTTCACCACCAGTTTTGGGACTTCTTGGAGGCGATTTTAAACCACCACAACACACTCTAACTACATGATTGATCCATGAAATCATTCCAAAACATCATCATCAAAAGAATGAAGATCAAGATGCAAGGCTAAAGGCTTTATAACCATCTCCGGGTGTAGGGTTGAGTTGCATGCTAGGTTTCGATACTCTATACTTTAACTTTGGATTTGGATTTGGTTAATCATTCGGTTGACCAATTCTTTGTGTTTCCTTTTGTGCTTAAATGGTTTTTATTAATTGATTGCTTAATCTTATGTCAGTTAATTGATTTGTGGTAATCAACAATTAGGATTAAGTTCTTACGTCATTGACCCGTTTATCATTAATCATATTATTAATTTTGTGTTTCAACAAGTAAAACCGATTATCAAATAGATTTTCATTAAGCCTTGTCAATTGTTCGGAATCAGTTCTAACAATCAACATAGCCAATCGTTAAGTCTTTTGATTTACATATTTTAACAAGAAACCGTCCAAAGAAGTTTATCAACTTCCTACCTTGCTTCAAAAACCGAACCCTGGAGTTTGGTTATTTTCATATCACTGTTTACAAACTACTCATCTAAACCGCTTGACATTGTCTGTCCACTTTAATTATTTTTATAATAAAGTTTGAGTTTCACTTGCACTTTCCATTGATTACCTGTGGATTCGACACTATACTTTCCCTAGCTAGTAAAGGTATTTTATAAGTGTTTTTGATTGACCTTTCGACATCGATCATTTTATTTATATCCAATGATCTGAAAGCCAAAACGTGTCGGGTTTACAATACAAAAACGAGTACAAATTCGAACAAGAAATGACGAATGTCACAAGTAGCCTACAAAACTGCACGGTTTTCACTTGGGATCAAGTGTATGAGACAAAGAAGGACGTAACCATGTATATGATAAACGTCCAAAGCAAAGAGGTTCGTCATAATTTGGTATTGTTTGGAATAGACGAAGAGAGGGGATTAGCTATTTAGAGTGGAAGCAGCTAGGCGGTTGATTAAATTGGTAGTTGTGATGAAAGCTAAATTGGTAGTTGTGATGAAAGCTAAAGGCCAAATTTTTCAACGCATTTTTCATGAAAAACAAAGGAGTGATTCCATGGAACCACATCACTACACCGAATTCATCATCACTGCCCGAAGGCTTCACCGACCGCCATCATAACTTCGGTTGTGAAATCATCAAACGTTAGGCGACGTAGATGGTATGTAAATGAAGTTGCAAACGGTAATATGCACATCAACTTTGATAATTGTTATGTATATAATAAGTAGTAAATACAAAATAAAGCTTAACAAAAACTCATTTTTATTTCTTAGATGCCCTATTAATATTATAACTACCTTTAAGTATAGGTGTGAATTATTAAGACGAAACGTATCTTGCATGATATTTATAGATCTAGTGTGAATTATTTGCTAAAGGCCAAAATTTTCAAGGCATTTTTGCATGAAAAAAAAGGAATGATTCCACGGAACCACATCACCATACCGAATTACTAACCATTGGCCGAAGGCTTCACCGACCGCCCGCATAACTTCAGTTGTGAAATCATCAGACGCTAGACGACGAAATGAAGATGCACATAGTACAACCTAATATGCACATCAACCTTGATAATTGTTAGTTATATATATATATATATATATATATATATATATATATATATATATATATATATATATATATATATATATATATATATATATGATAAGTAGTAAATTACAAAATAAAACTTAACAAAAACTCATTTTTATTTCTTAGATGCCTTATTAATATTATACCTACCTTTCAGTATATATGGGTATGAATTATTAAGACGACATATATCTTGCATGATATTTATAGATCTAGTGTGAATTATTTGTGTTGAGCTATGTGACATGAGTTTAGGGTTCGTGTTGAGTTAGGCTTCATATAAATCACCATGTGTGGTGGCTAAAATAGGCCCCTCACTTGGACTAGTGGGTAGCCTCGCCTACTACTCTATTAAATTTGCAAATCGTGGATTATGTGTTAGTAGCTAAAGAGATGGCTCATCACTCTAAGACAAGGGTGTTAATCTAACACGAACTCGAATATTTTATACAAGTAAAAATCATCTTATACGTTATACAATGAACCCACACGACACGAGTATTTATAAGGGGCATATTAAATCTGTTAGAATACTGAATATTAATATTGGTACATTATTATCGTACAACAAATAATACAGTTAAGTTTGAATTATATTAATGTTGCTCATTTATAATTAAACTTTTAAATTATGAAATGTTCAATCAATTTTGATATAATTTCACTAATTTATTACCACACAATGTGTACACATGTCATTCACGTAGTTTGTCTATATAGGATTTCGTGTATAAACTTTTCGCGTATCTAATTTTCACATATTCACAATTTAATTTTAATCTAATAATTGATCTTAAATACTTTTCTTTCACATGTTTTGGTAACCGATTTTAATTTTAATCAACCAATAAATATTTAAACCTTAACATTAAAACCCAATTATATAAACGCTAACATTAAAAACCCTAATAAATATTTTTATTTTCCTCTCTCTCTCTCTCTCTCTCTCTCTTGTGGTTTAGGTCATTCTTCCTATGGTTATCTACATATTACCGTTATAATATTTCTTCTACTCTAATGTTCGATTAATGGTTAAAGTATATATCTTTTCCTTTTGATTGAGTTTTTAATAACTGTTTTACACCATTGCTTAATTTGATGACTGTATAATCTATTTAGGTTCTACATTAAAATCCAATGTTAAAAGGATATACTAAAGTTTATGTAGCTACACCATCTTCCCAACAATGAATTGTTAATTTAGATTAAGTTTACAATTATTCTCTTAAATAGGATTGATGTAGGTGGTCTTTGGAATTATCTCTTCAATATTCCAGTTATATTAATTGGTAATTCTTACTAAGCCAAAATATGTGTTTTTATTTCTTAATTTAGCAGGTATATTTAAGGTCCCGATCCCGGTTCCCAAATTTGATGTTAAATTTACTCATAAACACATTTCTAATTATCATTGTTAATTAAAATTTTCACGGAATAATATTAAAGGTCAAACATTTATTACAAACGTTCATAACTTGTCTTTTAAAACATAACATAAACTATAATATCAAAACATCATGACAAATTTTCAGATGTCAGCCTCTTCAATCCTGCCATGTGTCCCCCTCAAGCCAACTATCTCAGTCTATTTAATACATAACATAAACTATAATATTAAAACATCATAACCTGTCCTTTTGATAACATAATATTAAAGGTCGACATAAACATAACATTTATTACAAACGTTCATAACTTGTCTTTTAAAACATAACATAAACTATAATATCAAAACATCATGACAAATTTTCAGATGTCAGCCTCTTCAATCCTGCAATGTGTCCCCCTCAAGCCAACTGTCTTAGTCTATTTACCCGCGTGCATACTAAAAGTCAGCTACGCTGAGTGAGTTCTAGTTAATCAGGTAACATACAATACATACACTTAATTTCATATACGCATCCGAAGATGCATATTATATACTTTACCTTTTTACCTTCCTTTCGTACATACATTTATTCATACGTACATTCTTTCATACTTTCATACTACATACATAACTATCATTACCATCTTAGATATTATTAGGGTCTGGTCCCATCTATCTCAGATATTTGTAGGGTCTGGTCCCTTCTGTCTCAGATATTTGTAGGGTCTGGTCCCTTCTGTCTCAGATATTATTATGGTCTAGTCCCTTCTATCTCATATATTGGTATGGTCTGGTTCCTTCTTTCCATACAACCATACATTCACTTCTTTACGCATATATTTTATTATATACTTTCATACTTACTCTTAATCATTCATATATCTTTCATACATCTTATATAAAGCTCACATTTCCTGGCGATACATGTAATATCCGAAGATCGTTCACGTACCGACAAGCATTCATTCACATTCTCAATCATTATTACATAAAACATATAAGACATACAGTCACTTAGGGTAAGTGTATTAATTGATCACATCAAGTATGCATACATCACCGAAAACATAACAAGGAATTGGGGCTAGATACTCACCTGAACTCGGTTCCTCTCAAAGTTAATGGTAACTCCTTTCCTTAACTGGGCACGGCTAACTGTATAACAACTACACGTATCAATTAACTATCACTACCCATATCGTATTTCTAGTCTATTATAACCCTTAACGAACAGGGGTCCGGGGGCAGCGCCCCTGGCAACAGGGTTCTAGGGGCGGCAACCTCTATCGGTGTCTAAGGCGTAGAGCCCCTGGCTGGGGTTAAGCTGCCATGTCAGCTTGGAAAAATTTTATTTTCATTAACTACTTTAACACAATTTTCATTAGAATTCTTAAATTATTATTTTATTCGCAAACTCATTTGTTATAACGAATGGCCCTTGGTTAAGCCTCATTCTTTATCACATTCGTGATGACGAATAGACGACGAATGAGTAACGATTGAATTAGGCCATTCGTAATTTCTTGAGACGAATGAGAGGCTCATTCTGTAACAACTCGTGTTTTCGAATCAATATATTTTTAGTAAAACCCGACCCATTACGATGTTCGGGAAAATTCTACGCGTTTACCAAGTTAATTAATTATTATTATATTATTAACTATTTGTATATTATATTTATAACTTCCACATTATAGCATTTATAAGCCAAACTAAAACTTTTGCCCAATTGTGTATCCATTTACATTCTTCAGGGACTAGATGTGAAAATTTTACGTTATAACCCATCAAAAATTTGGTTATCCTAATTTAGACACGTATCCATTTACCCGATCCCGTTTCTTCATAGACCAGATTATAATCACGTTTCTTGGACCAAAATTCTCGCGATTTACTTGGAAATTGAATCTCTATACGTTTAAATCCTTCCTTTTTCGGTCTGCCGACAATAATAATATGGTTATTAGATCAAAAATTGATTTGTTTTCCTAAATTGTTTAGCCGACCTCACATTGATCTTGATATACATATTTGCATTCATTATAAATCAATCAAACTTGCAGTCGTATCATCCTAATCATCGCCGTCCTTAGCCCTCAAACCTATTGGATTTTCATCTACGTTTGCTTGTTCGTTCGTCTCGAAGTATAGCCGGCCAATATATTCACCAATTAATCCTCGTTAAACAACTTTAAAGGTAATTATTTATATCATCGTGCTCGTCGTTGTCTGCTTTACATTAGCCCTAACCTCAATCGATCAAACGTTTAGCGGATTGATCGATTAAAGGTTCTAGGGTTCATACATAAGTTGAGTTCATGGCTGTCTGGTTAAAATATTTAGTTAAGAGTTTATAATCAACTAAGCTGGCAGATCAGTTGGTTGTGTGTGGAATTTGTTGAAGCTTAAGGCCCCTGGCGGCGCAGGTTCGAATCCTTCCAGCACCTTTATTTTTTGGAAAACATGCTGTTTATTGGTTAAGCTTGCTAAATCATAAACTAATAAATAAATATTATTAATATTATAAAAATTGATATTTAATCAATGTTTTTTATAAAACCGACACATATAAACTAGTTGTATTTCGAACTTCGTTAAAATCATATATTGAGATATATATATTTATAAATGTATGTATATGAATATATAATAAGTATTAATTTGATAAAGGTTTTGTTTTAAAAAGGGTTTTGTTTAATTAATATAAATAATTAATATATGAAATACACCTTATTATTTTGCATAATTATTTGGCCAAGTATTTTATAAACCAAATGTAATTTCATAAGTATTTATATATATATACATATATATATATATTTAATAGTATAAGTTCAAATATTTATAAACAGTTATATTTTTTGTACAATATTAACTTGTTATAAATCCTTTTAATTTAATAATAAAATTCTCAATAAATCAGTTTATACCCTTAAAAACCCGTCCACTACTCGTGTCCTTATTAGTCAATTTATTGATACGCTGTATTCCTCGTTATTACACTTGATAAGATTGTCTTTGATACGTCCCGGCAATCGTGACGTCTCTTATATCTTCATTCTTATCGCGTACTTTCACTCTTGCGAACTTGCTAAGGTGAGTATTTCACTCCCCTATTTTAATTATTTTTAACCGTTTTGGGGACATAGCGTTCGTAGATATTTTTATATTATATAGTACTCAGTCGCAACTGTTTATCCTTGTGTGTTTATCAGTTTGCCTAACTTGCTATTTGCTTACTTGCTTTGTTTGAATGCTACTTGCTTATTCCGGCAACCGATATCCATTTTAATGGCCCGATTTAGTCCTTGCTGGGTAACCAATGTCCATTTATATGGATTGGTTGAGCCCTTTCTTTATGATTAGCTTTCTTTATAATTGTTTGGCTATTATGTGCTATGGCTTATCTGTGTATCTCACCGGAATAGTTTGCACTTTTACTTATTATTATATAGTGTCTCAAATCTGGTGATTTACTCACTCAACCTTGTGTTGACAAAACCTATTTGTATTTTTAACGCATATGCAGGTTATCGTGTGACGTAATTATCAAGATTGTTTAAAGCAACTTAGGATGCATGTTAGAGAAGAAGACACAAGAATTTAATGTTGGATGTTTGTTGTACTTGTTTATTTATATGTTTGATGTACTTGAATATTTAATTAAATTTAATAGATATTGTCACATTTAATATTCTATAATAGTACCTTGAGAGCTGTGACAATCAGTCCGCGCCTCGGCATTTACGCTGTAGGTTGGGGTGTGACAGATTGGTATCAGATCCGAAAGTTTAAGATAGGTCGTTAGAAATTGCCTTAGACACATGTTTAGGAACCCTATACGTGCCTATCTGTTTACCTTTATGTGTTCAAATTAAATTGTTTACAACTTTCTTAGATAATTATTATTTATCATCTATTGTATTGTTATGCACACACACACAAACTCCGAGGCTATGCCTCAACTTTCAAAGGAAACTTTTCGAAATTAGATTGCTTTTATTTACGGGAAATTCCTTAAGAATTCTCACATGTTGTTTTCACTCGTAAACCTTAAGTCTAGGTTATGTGGCATGTCCCTAGCACAAATGAAAAGGGGAGAGAAACTGTGAGTTGGGCACTGGCAAAACGGTTCCAAGAACCAAAGGTAAGACGCTATTCCTTACCTGGGTGATAACCTGACCACCGTACTCAACCCTATGGACCCGAGCGAGACCCACAAATGTCATATGAACGACACCTTAGATTAATTTTAACCGAATTCACGGTGATTCGTGGCTAAACTCGGTTTTCCCGATTATTGTGTTCCGATATTTAAATGGTTAGTTGGGTGAAAAATCCATGGAACCCATGGGCACTCATACTATTCATTTCTTAACTTGATTTTGTATTTTTGTCGGAGTAATCGACGTGGTGATTCACAAGATTCCCCGACTACCCATATTTATTTCGAGAGTTCGTTATTTAGTTTGGTCGGTTAAAACGCCGTGTAACGCTCATTGGGCCGACAAACTTCGTTGCGTTGTTAATTCGTTAATTAGTTGGGGCAATCAAATTGCCATGTAACGCTCATGGGCTGTCCAACTCAGTTGTTTTTTTGTTAGTTCGTTGGGCCATTCAAATTGCCATGGAAAGCGCATGGGAGGCCAACACACAAACTTTGTTTCGTTAATTGTTTGTTAAGTTAACTCAATAAAATAAATTTTAAATTTTAAATTGATCTCCTCTAATTATCACACATTAAACTTTTACTACATCAACTCATAAATATCTACGCAATGTACCCCCCATACTTTACAATCTTTTACTTTTATTCCTCATGATATCACATATTGTTAAAAGCAAAGTTATCATCAAACAACTAATCTTCTATTAATGATTTCTTCAATTTACCCTTCGCCTTATAAATTCTTTACTTTTTGTCCTTATAGAATATCTTCTTAAAGAAACCACCGTCATCCTCGACATCAATCGACTTATTCTCATCACCACCGTATAGCTGCTTGTATAGCCAAAGAGTTAACTGCTGCGATCCCTAGGCTAGTGACCCATATTCAAAACATCAACGCAACCGGTCCAACTTTTACCCCTAACATCTCTGCTGGTAACGGCGAATCATCTACCACCACTCATCCTCACAACAAGAAACGTAAGAACCCTACTGCAACCAATCCTACTCAATCGCGAGCACCATGTCCGAAAAAGATACCTTACAAAGGAGCGCACCCCATCTGCAAGACTTGCAACCGTCATCATCTGATCAACCTCAATTGTCGTCATTGCACCAATTGTAACCGCTATGACCATCTTGCTAATGCCTGTCGTCAAGTCCGTAGTGCACCAACTTCTCCACAACGATTTGAGACGCCTATTTCTCGAAACAAAATTATGCCAACTTCTCAACCCGGTATTCCTAACACCCGTGCATGTTACCATTGTGGAGACCTAAACCATCTCCGTAATTCGTGTCCTCATCGTATCCATGCTCTACCAGCTCAAACAATGACTGCACCCCACTATTTGACCCATGGACACCAAGATCAAACCCATCAACCTCATGTCCCTCAAGCTCCTCTATTAATCAAGGTCACCCAACAATATCAAACCCCGCAACCGCAAGCTCAAGTTTACCAAACATATTTCCACCAAACAACCTTTTTGGAAACTGTTCAAGCTCAAGTTATTCAAGCTATTCAAAGTCAATCTACCTGGACTGTTCCAATCCAATGAATGCAACTCCTCATGGGGCTCCAAGTCACATAAATTAAGCTACTCTCGACAACTGTGAAGACTTTTGCCATTCCCTTTATCTATCTTAATTTTTTTTATCTTTTTCTTAATTACATATTTTAACGCCTCTTTATGGCCTTGGATTATTTCCCATTTGAACTATTTATCTTTTATCATGAATAAAGTTCCTTTTGTTTAATAGATTGCTTATTAAAGTCTACTACTATCTTGTTTCCTTAAATTCATTAATCACAACTCATTTCATTAACCCTAACTATTAAGTAAGTTATCTATTTCCAACCTTAAATACTTATACTTTTACAAAAAAAATGTTTTAGAAATTTCTTTACTTTATTAAAGCCCAGTACAACTTTTAAAATTGTTTTATACATTTGGGATTTTCTAGCGTTATAACTAAAACTCCTTAAATTCTTTGTTTCTTGAAATCATGTTTTGTAACCCACACAATGGGACGAGTTATGTGGACCATCCGACGATCTAAGTAATTACGGGTCGACACGTAATTACCAATGTCATCGCATGAAAATTATAACCCGGATAATTGTGTGTCATAATATAGAACCGTAAGTAATTGAGATAATGGTACAAATGTAAAGATAATAAGGACATGGTGGATACGCCGCTGGTACATCCTATATATAAGTGCCCTTATTGGATTTTCATTTGTAGCGTTGTTTTGACTAATCAAAGTTTTGTATTATGATAAATTTTAAATTTTTATTTTCTTAAAATTTATCGCTGTTGTTATAGTATTCTTTAATATCGGGATGCAATTCCCTAAAGTAGGGGAGACTGTAACAACTCGTGTTTCCGAATCAATATATTTTTTGTAAAACACGACCTATTACGATGTTCGGGAAATTCTACGCGTTTACCAAGTTAATTAATTATTATTATATTATTAACTATTTATATATTATATTTATAACTTCCACATTATAGCATTTATAAGCCAAACTAAAACTTTTGCCCAATTGTGTATCCATTTACATTCTTCAGGGACTAGATGTGAAAATTTTACGTTATAACCCATCAAAAATTTGGTTATCCTAATTTAGACACGTATCCATTTACCCGATCCCGTTTCTTCATAGACCAGATTATAATCACGTTTCTTGGACCAAAATTCTCGCGATTTACTTGGAAATTGAATCTCTATACGTTTAAATCCTTCCTTTTTCGGTCTGCCGACAATAATAATATGGTTATTAGATCAAAAATTGATTTGTTTTCCTAAATTGTTTAGCCGACCTCACATTGATCTTGATATACATATTTGCATTCATTATAAATCAATCAAACTTGCAGTCGTATCATCCTAATCATCGCCGTCCTTAGCCCTCAAACCTATTGGATTTTCATCTTTGTTTGCTTGTTCGTTCGTCTCGAAGTATAGCCGGCCAATATATTCACCAATTAATCCTCGTTAAACAACTTTAAAGGTAATTATTTATATCATCGTGCTCGTCGTTGTCTGCTTTACATTAGCCCTAACCTCAATCGATCAAACGTTTAACGGATTGATCGATTAAAGGTTCTAGGGTTCATACATAAGTTGAGTTCATGGATGTCTGGTTAAAATATTTTGTTAAGAGTTTATAATCAACTAAGCTGGCAGATCAGTTGGTTGTGTGTGGAATTTGTTGAAGCTTAAGGCCCCTGGCGGCGCAGGTTCGAATCCTTCCAGCACCTTTATTTTTTGGAAAACATGCTGTTTATTGGTTAAGCTTGCTAAATCATAAACTAATAAATAAATATTATTAATATTATAAAAATTGATATTTAATCAATGTTTTTATAAAACCGACACATATAAACTAGTTGTATTTCGAACTTCTTTAAAATCATATATTGAGATATATATATTTATATATGTATGTATATGAATATATAATAAGTATTAATTTGATAAAGGTTTTGTTTTAAAAAGGGTTTTGTTTAATTAAAATAAATAATTAATATATAAAATACACCTTATTATTTTGCATAATTATTTGGCTAAGTATTTTATAAACCAAATGTAATTTCATAAGTATTTATGTATATATATATATATAATAGTATAAGTTCAAATATTTATAAACAGTTATATTTTTTATACAATATTAACTTGTTATAAATCCTTTTAATCTTTTACTTATTTTTAACCGTTTTGGGGACATATGCGTTGGTAGATATTTTTATATTATATAGTACTCAATCTCAACTGTTTATCCTTGTGTGTTTATTAGTTTGCCTAACTTGCTATTTGCTTACTTGCTTTGTTTGAATGCTACTTGCTTATTTCGGAAACCGATGTCCATTTTAATGGCCCGATTTAGTCCATGCTTGGTAACCAATGTCCATTTATATGGATTGGTTGAGCCCTTTCTTTATGGTTAGCTTTCTTTATAATTGTTTGACTGTTATGTGCTATGGCTTATCTGTATATCTCACAGGAACAGTTTGCACTTTTACTTATTATTATATAGTGTCTCAAATCTGGTGATTTACTCACTCAACCTTGTGTTGACAAAACCTTTTTGTATTTTTAACGCATATGCAGGTTTCGTGTGACGTGATTATCAAGATTGTTTAAAGCAACTTAGGATGCATGTTAGAGAAGAAGACACAAGAATTTAATGTTGGATGTTTGTTGTACTTATTTATTTATATGTTTGATGTACTTGAATATTTAATTAAATTTAATAGATATTTTCACATTTAATATTGTATAATAGTACCTTGAGAGCTGAGACAATCAGTTCGTGCCCCGACATTTCCGCTGTAGGCTGGGGTGTGATACATTCGTTACAGGAACACACGAATGTATCTATAACGAATGGGTAGATTCGCTTTCTGATCATAACGAATAAACGGGTAACGAAAATATATCATTCGTGACCTCTACATGACGAATGGGAGTCTCATTCGCATTCCTGCCCTCTACATGACTGTCAGGTCCCCATCATAATCACTTAAACTCACAATAAATGTCACAACGCACACAGAAACTGTGTCGACAAGAAGGTTAGTGACTGTGCTATTTAGGGTAAGAACAAATGTTTGTTAACGGCGGAATCACTAAAAAACAGGAGTGTTGCTCAAAGACTATTAAATGTAACAAAAACAAGTAATAACTCAAAAGATTTCCATTTATAGAAAGGTTTCATACACATGTAACTCGATAAGGGTTTCTTTTAAGGAATGTTTATCCGTACTAATCCTAGGACAGCCGTCACACTCAATCAAGAATATTCGATTAGGTTTTAAAAGTGTAAAGGAAAAATCCTTGGTCCTCTCTCTTGTGTTAGGCTTGCCCTAAAATATTCTCTTTGTAGGCCTGCCACCACCTGACAGCTTTCATTCCTTTCAGAAACTCTAATGAATGGTACATAATAAAATTACATATTCAAAAACATTCTAAGTGTAAAAATAGGTCTTCTGGCACACTTTATGCCATTTGTCTTCTTCGAGCAGACCTGGTAACCTTGAAGTGTGCCCGGGAACAGTTCTCCAGGTAGACTATACTTAGAGTATTTTACATAGAGAATACTCACCTAGCAGACTTCAATCTTCTTGACCACAGCAAACTTTGCTCTATATGGTCCTACGAGCAAGATGTTCTTCATGTGTCCATTCAACCCTTTGTCAAAATATAACTTATTAAGCAAACCAAAGTGTGCTGGTAACACTGTTTGAACTGTTCTGGCAGCGTTGTAGCTTGCTCGATATTTAACCTTCCTAGTGAGAGTACTTAGAATATTTCTTGATCATTTTCAACAAGCATGCTCAGACTATTGTTTATTAATCAAACCTTGCTAGATCTTCCAAATACTTGGCTTCAAAAGCTTGGTTTAGCCAAGAGTTTGCTGGTAAGCAAACCATTCTCGACTTGAAGAACACCTTTGCTAGATGAAGTGAACCCTGCTCAGATCATCACTTAAGAAGACTTCAAGAAGATAACCTTACCCGATAGACAAAATTTCTTTATAGGACAAGTTAAATCCTGCTCGGATGTCTAAGTGTGCTCGGTATCTATACTTAGCCATTTTCAAGGAGTGTTGAGAAGATTCCAATCTCTCTTAATCTTTCTTAAGTTATTTCATGTTAAATCTTTGACCCAAAACACCTTTAAGGTAACTTACACTTAGTTAAAAATACACATCAAATCAAAATCAAATTACATATTAAAATCAAATGATTACATAGTTGAAAATTTTGTCCGTAGACATTACAAGGCAAACCCTAGACTAAGAATCTTCATCTTCTTGCATTATGGGCTGCTTGTCTTCGTTCAACTATAACTGATCCTGCCCTTTGCTTGAAAATAAACAATAATTGATAATGAGGGTGATTCTCAGGAATTTTCATCTCCATTATATCCCTCAAATCTTCATTATGAACAAAGGTCGAATCCCCATCATTTTTGATGATACCCGTTATCAGTCCATCTAAGTTTCAACGAGTGTAGTGGTCTTCATTGCTGTTGTAGTCCACTAGAGTGATCCTACCATTCTTCTGCACCTCCTGGTTGGGTCTTGACATGCGTCTCCTCATACTGATAAATGTATTCAAGTTGGAGAGTGGATTATTGTCTCTGACTTTTGAAAGATAGCCAAATTATGCACTTCTTATATTAGTTAAACGCTATTTCCAGCTGCTCTCTGTTGTAATCAGCAAAATCATTTCTTAAAATGAACTATCTCAACTCTTTGCTCTGCATAATCATTTTCAGTGTTTGAGAGACAGAGTCATAGTAGAGCAACATTGGTAAGTCCACATCAGATTGTGGCCTTTCTTCCCTTTGTGCTCCACCTCTACTTGACTCACCCCTGGTTGTTGAAGTATATCTCCTTGAAGCTGAGGGCCTGATTGAATAGACTTCATTGGTTTAGTGGCCCCCGTGACTCCAAACTTCTTCTTGTACATTTCAATTACCAGTTCAGCTAGCATGTTATACTGATCCAGAAGATTTTCTCCTCCTTCTCTGAAAAGTTTTCCAATCATCTCCAACAAATTATCATCTCCGGCTGGTACTTATTCAAACCCACTTGTGCCAGCTTTAAAACTTCTTGGGGTTCTTGTTTCTTTCAGCAACTTTTCCTATTCAGCCTTTTGTTCATAAAACAAATTCTTCAACTGTGGTTGACCCAACATGTCAAACATATTTCCTGTCATCCCCTTTCCTTCCATTACTTTCTGCAACAATTTGATCATTTCCTCATCCTCCCATGGTTCTTTGTGTTCAGTTGGTTCTTGCTTTACTTCCACTGGGATAAGAGTCTTGGATGTTTCAGTTCTTTTCAATTTACCTGTTTTTTCATTTTCAGCCCTCTTCTTTTCTCTCAATTTCCTCAATTTACCGTTTAGGCTGATCTTTCTTTGATTTATCTTTCTTTAACAATCTGTTGTAGGGAGATTCAGCTGCATCCTTTGACAAACTATCCACCAATTCTAGAGTAATACCTCTTTCAATCTGGTATCCACACTTTGCTGCATATCTTTTCTTTAAATCCTCCAATCTTTCTTTCAGTCTTTCCCTTTCTTTACTTTCCCTTCTTTCTCTGTTCAAATTATAATGTTCTTCAAGGTCTTTGAAGGTCATCTTAGTCAAATCTTTTTCAGAGAGTCCACAACCTCTCAAATATTCTCTGTATCTCAAGGATTCTCTATTCTTTTTCTGCATTCTTCTTTTAATCTCATCATTTTCTTTCCCAATTAACTTCTGCAACTCCTCATCAGAAAGAGGAGCCAGATCTTCAAACTTATGCCCAAGTCTGGTCAATTTGACAATCAATGGATTGTTTCTTTTTGCTTCATCCAGACTTTGTTGAATATTTTCCCTTTGCTCATCTTCAACATGTGGGGACAAAATATCAACTTTTTCAGCAGCATTATGTTGATCATCATCATTATTATCTTCATAATCATCTTCTTCAGAAGTATCTTCATTTTCAGTGGACTCATTCATTGCATCAATTTTTGTTTCTTCAGGATTGAGCAAATCTTCAGGCCTAACTATCTGAATTGGAGTAGGCCTAATTGGACTTTCTTGCTCCTCTGGGCTTTCAACAAAATATTCATTTTTATCATCCCATCAAGCCTCTTTTAGATTAGGTAGATCTTCAGGCCTTAGTATGTTAATTGGAACAGGCCTTCTAGGGCTTTCCTTCTCTTAAGGACTTTCAACATAGTATTCATTTTCGTTGTCCCATTTAGCCATTTTTTCTGACTTGCTTTTATGAGCTTGTTCATCAGCCTTCCTTTTTCTTGTATACATCTTTGCAAATCTCTTCACTTTTGCTGTGAACTCCTCATGCAACTTGGTGACCTTTTTTCTCAATGTTTCTATGGTTTCATCAGTTTCCCCTTTTTTCGTAGGTTTAGCTTGTTCGGCTTCCTTTTCAGGTTGATCATGGGATTTACTGAAAGTACTCACAACCATAGCCAAGGATTTATCAACCTATTCATCCTCTTTCATCTTTATCAAGGTTTCAATCACCTCTTGTTCCTTTTCTTGATTTAAAATTTTGGCAATGTTTGCATGTTCAATCAATGTTTCCTGCTCTGCCAGCTCTTCTGTAGTTAGGGTTTGGGCAATGAATTCCCTTTCCCTCGTTTCTTTGAACACTTGTTCAAGCCTTCTGGCAGCAACAACATTCTCATCCTCTTCCTCATTCTAAACATTTACCTTTTTGGTAATAACATGCTTTTCCTCCTCATCATCAACTTTACCTTTCCCATTTTATATTCTTCTTCTGTATCTGGGGGAAGTTATCAATATTTTCACTTAAGTCACTCATCTCCTTGTCATGTATAATCTTCTTGGAACTTTCTTGAATAGTTTCTTGTTCAGATAAAATTAGTTACTCAGTTTCAGCTCCCTCCTCCATCACAATATCAGTCTGTACATCAGTAGCATTTTCTTTAGTCTGTACATCAGTAACCACTGTATCAGTTGCCAGTGTTTCAGTTGTTATTATATCTTCAGTGGCTTGATTTCTCATTTCAGCATCACTCTCTTTCTTTTTTCTTAACAATTCATCATCAACATCTCCAGCAATAGTATCCAACACTTCATTATTCACATTATAGTTTTGTTCATCACCCTCAGATATATCACCTTCATAATCCTCATCAAGAATCATTCTCTCACTAATGTCTTCATCACTATCATATGTATTCAATATACTTTTCAAACCATCAATATCAACCTCTTTGACTCCTGTGTCCACCACTTCTTCATCAACAACCTCATCAATTACATTGGCCTTTTGAATATTCTCCACCTGTTTTGGGGCAGCTGAGGTCTTCTCAACCTATACATCAAGGGTTTTAATTTGTGATTGAGCTTGAGCTAACTGTTGTTTTAGTTCTTCATTCTCGTTCACCACCTGTTCATTCTAACTCCTTAGATCCACATTTTCCATCAATAGTTTTAAATTTCTTTCAAAACAGGTAGGTAACAGATGGAGGGGTTTGTGGTAATGGGTCAGGTGAGGATGTGGGTGGGGTTTGGGATTGGATAGGTTTTGTGGGTTGGATGGGTTGGGATGTGGTTTGGGTTATGGGTTGGTTTATGGTTTAGTCTATGTGTTGGTCTTGGGTTTGGAAATGGGTAGGAGATTAATTTGTGGTTGGTGATTGAGTTGGTATTGGTGGGAAGTTTTGTAGGTGTGTAGGGATGGTTTCTGGAATTTAGGGTTCATGGTCATGAGTTTGTGTTAAAGGTTGGGATGTGGGTTGGTCGGTGATTTGAGGTGGTGTCTGGTTTAAGGTTTCAGGTTGGCTTTGGGTATGTGTAGATGGGGTTTGTGTTAAGGATTGGTCATGTGATGGCGGTGGTGAGTAGGGTAAATGGTGTGATTGGTGGTGTTGGAATGGGTTGGTTCTCCCCTGATCTTGTATATCATTAATAAATACTCCTTCAGCTCCACTTTCATTACCATCTGCCCCATCTCCATCATCATCACCATCATCACCAGATTCCTCGGAATCCTCATCAACTTCCTCATCGTCTTTTTCCTCTGAGGTTAACTCAGGAACGAGCATAATGTCCAAGTTGTGATCAACCAACCAAGGTAATACAACAAATTAATCATTTGGAATAAATTTGCTTGTGCTTGCCAGGTTTGCAATCCGTTTATAAGTATTTGGATTTTGTAACACATGTGTTGTACCCATTGTGGGAAAACCTTCCAACTCCTGGTTAAAGATGATTTGAAGAAATCTGGGATAAGCTAGAAACTTGTCTTTGTTTGATTTCTTTAATATGCTCACCATGCCTTCGAAAATCTTCTTAGAAAAATTGAATAGCAGGTGATAGGGGCAAACCCCCGAATAAGTGGTCAATCAAAAATCTGTACAAGTTCGGGAACATTCCATTTTGAAATTGTCCCTCCTTCACATTCCCTTGGTATACCATCGTTTGCACAAACATCTTGAGCAGATGATCGGTTGTAAAGTGAATCGGATTATGATCATCATCATGTAACTGTAAACATCTTCTGATCAATATTTAAGTCACCCGTATCTCTTGCCCTGCCACGGTAGCTTCAAATCGCCTTCCGTTCACATCATCGTATAATCTTGCTGAGCGCCAGAAATCTAGTGAATGGTTTCTTTATATCACCAGGCACTCTGTCAGGGCAAAGAGTATGTTCGATCTTATTAGCCACCTTATCATATAAGCGACCTCCTCATTGTCCGGAGTGACTTGTAACAAAGCACACATGTTGTGCTTATGCTCAAATGGATATCTCGGGTTATCTTCGTTAGCCATATTTGATCACACAAACAAAAACACATTCAAAGTAAGCATCAGTCATAAAGTTCATAACTTTGAACGATTAAGGTTATAATTTGAAGAAAGAGTAAAGAAATTTCTTTTGAACTTGATCTTCGACAAATTTATAACCTACACAAGAAACAAAGAATTAGTAAAAATGAATAATCAATGCCCATTATTACTCAATCGTTGTCAAAAAACACTTAATTGATGCTTACCGAGTCGGATTGTGTGGGCTGGTGAACTAGGGTTAGGAATTTTGTGATTAAGTCGGTTTGTATTCTGAAGCGAGAGAAAGTGTGGAAGGAGAGAGAAGTGAAAGTGATGAAAATTTCACTAACTCCCTCTTTTATACCTTTTTGAAAGTGGGTTTTAAATGCATTTTGTCATGTAGTGAGTAAATAGATGTCAAACAGTAACATTATCCATTAAATATATTCACATTTAAAACCTTGCTTGATAAAGTATATTTAGCAAACCTTTCTCGGAAATGTGATTATTTACAAAGCTTGTTAGGTACCTTCCACTTACTCAAAGCTTGCTCGTTTTATAGTTAATTCCGAGTTTTCAGAAGTAAATCTAAGTAAAATGAAGGAAGCTTACTCGCAATACAAGATTGCTCGAGAAATAAATCACAAGACTAAATATCAAGTATAAATCACCAAATAGGCAACAATGCTAGGAATCAATTAAGAGTCCCAAAATAATATCTTAGACATATTCCTAATTGTCAACCTTGCTCTTTATATCTAACTAACTGAAACTTTACCCGAAAATGTATAAATAGTGAGCAAATAATCATTCAATGAAACTTTTATACATTATGTGCTTGAGACATTGTTGAATAAGCAAAGTGTGATAGAGATGAGTTCTAGACACAAAGTGTACTCGAAAAGCAAAAGTAAGAAAAATTACCTAGTATGTTGAGAGAACACTTGAAAATTTCAAAGTGTGCTCGAAACATAAAGTGTGCTCGGGAAACTAGGTTTTCTCGAAAACACTTGTAATTTCAAAGAAACATACTTAAAATTCACAAAGCTTGCTAGAATAAATTCAAACAGTTAAACAAACACATAAGTGTGCTAGACAGTTTAAAAACATTAAAGCTTGCTAGAATGACCTATACTACTTATAGAACAATTAAGTTTGCTAGTAAGTTCAGAAATTATCAAAGCTAGCTGGTGAACAGCATAATCAAGCATATCAAATAGCTTGCTAGTAACAATTATACTCTCAATCAAAACACTAAAGTATGCTAGAAATCCTTAACTATAAAAGCTTGCTAGTAAGCCTGCTCGGAAAGTTAAAAGTTCAAGTAAAATAGTGAACTCTACTCGAAACTGTAAGAACTTCAAAGTATGCTCGAAAAGACTAAACTTAGACAAAAATGTCTAAGTATGCTCGAAAAGGTTACAATATATCAAACCATACTCGAAAATACATATTCAAACCATTTCAAAGTAAAATGCATCTCTTTTTTACTTAATACAACTTTCAAACATATTTTTCAATCAGGATCATAGTTTAAGAGCAAATGGTGCATTTAGAGATCAAATTTCAGTTATTTTGTCCTTTCAAAACATATCTTTCCCTTTATGAAAAAGATCTCAGTTATGGGATCATATTGACCAAGTAGCTTTCTCAATACTTCATTCTAAGCATTATTATGACAGCATAGACAGGTTAATAGCAGGTTTATACTTAGCATGAATTTCATTTCTTTGGTGATATGGTTAAGGTTCAATTAAGTAGCATAATACAGAAATGGTCAACACTGTGCTATGCTTCCTCATATCTCTTCTCAAAGCTTATTTGGCTTTCCCCATATCACCCCAATTTGACTTCAACCCCCTGATATTTAGTCAAAAATTTGTTATTGCATGACAGAACTTATTGAATATTTTTGTATTTTTGTTTTCAAACTTATAGAGGTTGAATAGTGGACATAAATGCCATCCAGACTTACATGCCTCTCATTCTAGATTAGACAGAATATGCGTTCATCTCTATAGTTCTAGTTAAAGCCCTCTTTGTTTAATAAAATATTTAAAGCATTTATCAACTTTTGGTTGATTTATTCTTATATTTGACATATTCTCAATTTTCTCATGCTTGTTCTTTGTCATATATAAAGATGTTTCATTTTTGGATTGACCAAATAGCAACAGGCTTGTGTATGACCGGGTAGTCACTTTTTTGCCTATCATTCGGAGAGATGTATCTTGAGACATGCAAAGACAACTCCGTATTTCCACATAAAGATTAGCATATTCATTATGTTTATATCACCTCAGATTTTACACATCATGGAAAGAAACAGTACATGTCAATGACTGTACTAAGTGCCTTTTTGGCCTATTAAATCCATAGGATTAGCTAAGTAGTCAATGTACTATCATTTCCCATATTAACAGATTCAGTCACCCCAAGTACTATCATTTCCCATAAAGTTTGAACTGAATAGTCTTATTATATCTCTGCACCATAAACAACTTGCTCATGTTTTGATCAAAATTTGTTCTTATGCAAAATTCATTTGAAAATTCATTTGAGCATGCAATTTTGACATAAAGACACATTTTTACACAAACAGTTGTAACATATTCAAATCTTAATAAAAAATGATATCATCAAAATAAGCAGACATTACTAAGATGCAGAGTCTAACATATCCTAATAACATCATCTGATCAGATTACACACATAATCAAGCACTTAATTATGATATCAGATAAGCATGCACATTAAAGTATATCAATTTAGAACATTTATCATGATATCACTCATGTCAACTGACAAACAATCATAAGAATCAATGACACCTAAGTTGCAAAGATAATCAAGCAATCATATATCAGTTAACATCACATTCAAGCACATATGCTTAATCAGACTTCATCAGAGTTGTTCATCCGTAGGGATTTCAAAAGAAAGTTGAACCTGGTTCTATCAAATGGTTTTGTGAATAGGTCAGTCAAATTGTCACGTGTATCAACTCTTCTCATCTCAATTAGACCTTTTTCATTACAATCCCTAATGAAATGATGTCTGATTTCAATGTGCTTTGTCTTGGAATGTTGTACTGGATTCTTAACAATAAAATATGAAGCTGTATTATCAATGAAAATAGGAGTGTTCAAGAAATTCATACCATAGTCTAGCATTTGATTCTGAATCCAAAGAAGTTGTGCACAGCAGGTAGATGCAGCAATGTACTCAGCTTCAGTAGTTGAGATGGACACTGTTGTTTGCTTCTTGCACTGCCAAGACACTAGACTGTCTCCCACAAATTGACATCCACCAGAGGTTGACTTACTGCTCATGTTGCACCCATCATAGTCACTGTCAGTATAAGCAATCAGATCAAATGATTGGTTCTTTGGGTACCAATTTCCCAAGTCTGGTTTTCCCATCAAATTTCTATTGAATCTCTTGACTTCTGTCATGTGAGAAACCTTTGGACTTGACTAAAATCTTGCACACACACATACAGCTAACATTACATTAGGTCTTGAAGCAGTTAAGTATATCAGGGATCCAATTTTGGCTCTATATTCATGCTCATCCACATGCTCCTCCTTTTCATCTGCTATCATCTTTTCATGAGTGTCCATAGGTGTTGAAGCAGTTTTGAAATCTTGACACTTGAACTTTTTCAGAATGCCTTGTACATATATGGATTAACATATGCAAATCCCATCATCTTTTTGTTAAACTTGCAAACCAAGAAAGAAGTTCATTTATCCCATAGAGCTCATGCTGTACTTAGACTTCATTACGTCTTCAAACTCATGACACATCAGTTCATTCGTAGATCCAAAGATGATGTCATCAACATAGACTTGTAACAGAAGAAAATCTCTTCCTCTTTTCTTGTAGAAGAGAGTCTTGTAAATAGTCCCTCTTGAGAAACCATTTTCAAGCAAGTGGTTAGATAACTCATCATACCAAGCTCTTGGAGCTTCATGTAGTCTATACAAAGCCTTGTTTAGTTTATAAACTATGTTAGGAGAATCAGGGTCACCATATCCTAGTGGCTGAGTCACATACACTTCCTCTTCTATTTTTCCATTTAAGAAAGCAGATTTGACATCTAACTGGAATACCCTTATATTCTTTGAGGCAGCATAATCAAGAAAAGTTCTTATTGCTTCAAGACTTGTTACAGGAGCACAGACTTCCTCAAAGTCTATCCCTTCTTCTTGTGGGCATCCCAAAGCAACAAGTCTTATTTTGTTCTTAATCACAATACCTCTTTCATCCCTTTAATTTCTGAAAACCCATTTGGTTCCAATTACATATCTGTTTCTTGGCCTATCTACAAGTTCCCATACATGTAGATCTCTGAATTGGGCCAACTCCTCTTGCATTGCCTCGACCCAATAATTTTCTTTTAATGCTTGAACAATGTTCTTGGGTTCAATTTGGCATAGAAAGTAGGAGTACAAACAGATGTTTGCAGATTCAGAATGATTTCTTGTAACTCATTCAGTTATATCTCCTATGATGTTTTCAGAAGGATGGTTTCTTTCAACATAAGAGGTTTGAACTATCATATTAGTAGACACAGTAGTGTCAAGATTTGATTCATTGAGATCTGGTTCATTAATGACCAAATCAGTTGTTATATTATCAACTTCAGGTGCTTCCTCATTGTTCTGATGTGAAGTTGATGTACCATTGTTTTCTAAATTCAATCTTTCAAATAAATCTTGAAATCCTTCTCTACTTGCACCCTCTACTTCATTTCTTTGGTTGCTTGGATCTTCCTCATTCAGAACTTGATCATTTTGCACTACTTCATTATTTTAATTATCATTAGCCTGATCTTGTTCTGGACTCTAATTGTGTTCTTGACCGTCATCTTGAACTTGTTCAAAATTTGCACTTGAGGGATCCTTTATCACACTAGTAACCTTGTTCCATAACTTTTCTAAGTCTAATGTATATTCACTTTCTTTACATGCAACCTTGTTCCATAACTTTTCTAAGTCTAATGTCTTCTGATTTGACTCTTCAATCACACTAGTCTTGTAAAATGATTCATCAAAGTCTTCAGGATAAATCTTGAAGGACTTGATCAATTTCTCAAGATCAAACAACCATGATGCACCATCAACTGTGTTGAATTGATTTTCATTAAAGATCACATCAGAGGATTCTATCACACTCAAATGATCTTTCACATAGACTCTGTAGGCCTTTGAGTGTGTAGAGTATCCAACAAAGAAGCAATCCAACGATTTTTCTTGAAACTTGTTTAAATAATCCTTGGTGTTCAAAAGAGAACATTTGTATCCAAATGGCTTGAGAAACTTGATGTAGGGATTTCTTTTAAACAAGATTTCATAAGGAGTCTTGTCTTGATTTTTGTTGAGAAGCACCCTGTTCTGAACATAGCAGGCTATGTTAATGGCTTCTGCCCAATATGTAACAGGCAGATAAGCATTTTCTAGCATGGTTTTTGCAGCTTCAATGAGTGTTCTGTTCCTTCTTTTTGCAACATCATTTTGTTCAGGAGTTCTAGGAGCTGAGAATTGTTGAAGTATTCCTTTTGAATTGCAGAATTCTTCCATAACTCCATTCTTGAACTCTGTTCCATTGCCACTTCTCATTACTTTTACCCTTGCATCCAGTTGATTCTCAATCCTGGTTACACAATTCATAATCAATTATGCAGTCTCATCCTTTGTACTTTGGAAATAAACCCAACTGTATCTTGAAAAGTCATCAATGATCACAATGCAATATCTATTCTTTCCAATGCTTGGTATACTCACAGGACCAAAGAGATCCATGTGAAGCATCTCAAGCACTTGATCAATTGTGTTGATGAGTTTAGTCTTGTGTATAGAATTGTGCTGCTTGCCCTTTTGGCAAGAAATACAGTTTTCATCCAACTTGAACTCTCTAGTAGGTAAATCAATGACATGCTCACCCTTGACTAGTTTGTTCATGTTTTTGAGATTGACATGACACATCTTTCTCTGCCACAATTTTGACTCATTTTCAGTGGCTTTTGAGACAAAACATGTATCACCCCTAGAAATAGATTCTTTCATGTTCAGTTCATATAAAATTCCATTCCTTGGGGCCATTATCATAATCATATCTGGTGGGATTACATATTCAGGTCTTAAGATGAAACAGTGTGAGTCATCAAAACCAACTTTATAACCTTTATCACACATTTGGGATATGCTCAAAAGGTTATATTGTAGTCCCTCCACATAAAAGACATTATCAAATATGACCTTTCCATTGGTCAAGATCCCTTTTCCAACTATTTTTCCACCATTTTCATCACTTCCAAATGCAACTGGACCCTCAAACTTCTTTTCATAGTTAACAAGTGACCTCTTGTCACAAGTCATGTGCCTGGAATGTCCACTCTCCTTGTACTATACATCATTCAGTTTGTTGGACTGTTCCTGCACAAACAAAAAAAGTTGTTAGTTGAGTGATGAAGTGCAAGCTGAGTCAACTTGCAAATCATTCTTTTCATTAACAATTGTTGCACTGGATGTGTGATCAGTAGGTTTAGGATCTTCATGTACAACTTCACAACTTCAAATTTGTCTGTTTCATACCCACTCTCTACTGGACTTTTCACACTAGGAATTATGCTTTGGCAATCTTGAACTACATAATCCTTTGTGCTTGAGTAATCTCCCACATCAAATTCTTTTTCTCCTCAACTTCAACCCTTGGTTTCCAAAGAAATCCATGAGGCTCAAACTCATGCTTCAGAAGAAATTTTCCATCACCGGTTAATTCTGTTGGTTTCTTTCTTGAGAAGAAACCCTTGTTCCCTTTCTTTCAATTATTTGGTGATTTTTGTGAATCATCAGACTTAACAGATTTTGAGTCTTGATTGGGGGTAATTCTCAATAGTTGAAAGTTCTTCTTCACAGTTGTTTTAGATATCTTTGGAAGGATATTTCTTTTGACTTGTTCATTCAAATTTTTCTTTGGTTTTACTTCACCTTTCCCTTCCTTCTTAACATTGTTGTTAACTTTCTGCTCAGATTTACTCACAGTTTCTTTCTCACACACCTTTCTATTTCCCAATTACTCATCATACTTTTACTTGTAAATTTCAAAGTTTTGACCGAACTTTGTTTCATTGGGAACAAGAAAGGGTTTGAAGTTGAATCTTTCATTGCAGGAATCAGTGTGGTGACATATTCATCACACTTTTTACACTATACTTTTCCGTTGAAATTTTCATGAGAATTTCCCTTTTTGAATCTCTCACTTGGTCTAGGTGGTTTGATCCCAAGTGTTTTCTGAGTTTTCAAATTATCAAAATCAATTGAAAAAGGTACAAATTCTTCAATTCTAATATTTTTTCTTTCATTCTTTCTTTTCACAAAGACAATTTTCTGCAAATTCAAAGGCTCTTCATCCAGATTTCTTATGTGTCTTAACTGTATTTTCTCATACTCTTCCATAGTCTCAACCTCTCCAATGTCAAGCACTACATGGCTAGAGAAAACTAGGTAAACTGGAATGAAGTTATCACAAATTACTGTTTCAGTGACCATTTCTTGTTAGTATCACTTATCTGTTTCAACACAGCTTTGCTTGGTGGCCTCACTGTATTGTAGCACACCTTTGATCTTTCACATATGTCAAAGGACACATGCTCTTTTCCCATCTTTTCAATGTATTTGATCATCTTGGGAGTCAACTTGGGCAGTTTTGGGAGATTTTCAATTGACTCAGGTTTCTTTTATCTTCTAAGTCTTTCGGCAGCTTGAATTTCTTTATCTGAGACTTGATTACTTGAGTCACTCAAATCATCTTTATCCAAATCATCTCATTGAAATCATCTTCAGAAACTTGAACACCAATTGATTTATCATCCCTTAATTCTTTCTTTACAACAAACTATCCATATTTACTCACTTCAACCATCTTGTAAATGTCAATGAATTCTTCATTGTCTTGAAAAGCATCTCTGAATTTTTGAAGATATTTATCTCTCTTTTCTTTGTCAACCTTGGATAAATAATTGTTGTTAAAGGGCGGAGCAACAACTTTGAATTTATCTTCTTCTTTTACCTTGTTCAAAATACCACAAATGTATCCAGTAGAAACTAAGTTCTTTAGAAATTCATTATCAACTTGAAACTTAGTATTCCTCTTTCTTCAGCAATCATTTTCTTCAGTCCATCAATTTCAGTCACATACCTTGACTGAGTTCTGTAACTAACCATACAGTCATCTTCAAGGCTTGCAATATTTTCTTCATTTATTAGATCACTTGCTTGATACCCGTTAATCATTCTTTGTTTTCTAAAGCATTCACTCTCCAACATACCTGATTTCACATTCAATGCATCAATTGTTTCAAGTAAATCAGTTTTAGGGATTAAAGGTACCTGTGAAGAAGAAGATTCAGCCTCATTTTGAATCTTTGCCATCATTGCAACATTAGCCTTAGTGATTTCATCTGCATGATCACTCGAATTAAAATTCCCTTCTTGTTGCGCAGCAAGTGCTACATTTCCTTGATTTCTTGGTTGATTTTGATTGTTTCTATTGGGGTTATTGGGAACAATTTGAGTGTTATGGTTTCTTTGGTAGTTCTGGTTCTGGGGCACAACTTGCTGATTATTCATTTGTGGCTGCTGGTAGTTGTTGAAATTGGGGTTGTTGTAATTGTTGTTTCTTGGCTGGTTCTACTGGTATTGCCACTGATTTCTTGGCTGTTGGTTCTGGTACTGATTTACTTGGAAATTTCTAGGCTGGTTGCATTCTCTAGCAAAGTGTCCTGGTTGCTGGCAATTATAAAAATTACTTAGACTTATCAAAACCAATTCTGTCATTTGGACCAGACACCAGAGATCTTCCAGTCCTGTTAAACAACCTCTTGCTTCTAAGTGCTAGCTTTGCAGCCTACCACTTCAACTCCATGTCTTCAAGATCATCAGCATCAATCTATTCCAAATCATCTTGAATGACACATGTGTGGATCATGTTTTTGGCTACAAATGCATTGTAGGACTCTGAAACATAGAGAACAATGCTTGAGTTTCACATCCTTGACCACTGTTTCCACTAGAATAAGGCAAATGTCCACATGCCATGGAGGCAGTTTCATTGTTATCTATGAGTTAGGCATTAAACCTTGATTGGCTTCCTTGGTTACTTGAACTACCACCAACAAATGCTTTAGGTGTATCAACACCATGTTTAGTAGGTTCTTCTATGATTGGAATCTGTTGTTGGTTCTTGGTGGACAATGTTCCCAAAGGTGCAATAAGTGCATTGGATACATGTCATTCACAATAGCTAGAAACCTATCAAGAATTGATTTCAATCTTTCCCCATCCTTATACTTGAATCTCTCAAGTTGTTGCTTGAGTCTTTATTTCTTGATGTTTTTCAGCTCGGAATTCCCTTCAAACATCTTAAGTACTGCATCATAAATAGCTTTTGCCGTTGAATGATGTGCAACCTTGGTTAAAATTTCCCAAGACAGACCCAACTTGATCATACCTAGAGCCCTGTCATCCACCTTTCTCATCCTATCATCAATGGCTTGGTTAGGATTAGCACATTGAGCTACATATGGACCATTCTTGATTGAGTTCCACATATCAACGTCATTATAGTACACTGCAGCCTCAAACAATACCTTCCATTTGATGAAATTTTCATGTTCGTACAACCTAGGAATCTTGTTAATGGAAACCTCTTGCTCTTCAAAACCAAACATATTTTTGGTATTTTGTAAAATGATTTTAAAGAAAAATAGGTAAAACTTAAAAACAGAGTCAAATATCAAATTTGAAAATCAATCAGATCTGAGAGGTAACTCTTCAGATTTGATGTTTCTGATTCGATTGGAGCAATACAAACTTTAAGTGAAAATCAGTGAAAGAAGACACCAAATTTGCAGATTTGGAAGAATAACGAAGATTAAAGTTGCGGACGTCAGAATCCAATGGAACAGTGCTCAGCTCACATCATTCTTCATCTACAATCAATCAACAATAAGCAACAATTCTTCACCCAAATAGCAAGAAACAAGCTCTGATATCACTTGTCAGGTAACCATTATATTCACTTAAACTCATAATAAATGTCACAACCTACACAGAAAACTGTGTCGACAAGAAGCTTAGTGACTGTGCTATTTAGGGTAAGAACAAATGTTTGTTAACGGCGGAATCACTAACAAACAGGAGTGCTGCTCAAAGACTATTAAATGTAACAAACACATGCAATAAATCAATAGATTTCTATTTATAGAAAGGTTTCATACAAATATAAATCGATTAGAGTTTCTTGTAAGGAAGGTTTATCCGTACTAATCCTAGGACAGCCGTCACAATCAATCAGGAATATTCGATTAGGTCTGAAAAGTGTAAAGGCAAAATCCGGGGTTCTCTCTCTTGTGGTAGGCGTGCCTTAAAATATTCTATTTATAGGCCTGCCACCACCTGACAGCTGTCATTCCTTTCAGAAACCCTAATGATTGGTACATAATCAAAATACATATTCAGAAACATTCTAAGTGTAAAAATATGTCTTTGGGCACACTTTGTGCCATTTGTCTTCTTCGAGTAGACCTGGTAACCTTGAAGTGTGCTCGAGACCAGTTCTCCGGGTAGACTTTAGTTAGAGTATTTTCCTTATAAAATACTCACCTAGCAGACTTCAATCTTCTTGACCACAACAAACTTTGCTCGATATGGCCCTACGAGCAAGATGTTCTTCATGAGTCCATTCAACCCTTTGTCAAAATATAACTTATTAAGCAAACGAAAGTGTGCTGGTAACACTGTTTGAACTGTGCTGGTAGCACAGTAGCTTGCTCGGAGTTGAACCTTTCTAGTGAGAGTACTTAGAATATTTCTTGATCATTTTCAACAAGCATACTCGGACTTTTGTTTATTAATCAAACCTTGCTAGATCTTCCAAATACTTGGCTTCAAAAGCTTGGTTTAGCCAAGAGTTTGCTGGTAAGCAAACCATGCTCGACTTGAAGAACACATTTGCTAGATGAAGTGAACCCTGCTCAGATCATCACTTAAGAAGACTTCAAGAAGATAACCTTACCCGATAGACAAAATTTCTTTCTAGGACAAGTTAAATCCTGCTCGGATGTCTAAGTGTACTCGGTATCCATACTTAGCCATTTTCAAGGAGTGTTGAGAAGATTTCAATCTCTCTTAATCTTTCTTAAGTCATTTCATGTTAAATCTTTGACTCAACAATGACGAATGGGAGGCTCATTCGTTACCGGAACTTACGAATGCACCTTATTCGTGATGGTTGTCTAACGAATGATTAGCTATTCGTTCATCATGACGAATGAGCAACAGTTTTATCCATAACTTTGACCCATAGGTCAAAGTCAAAATCTTCAAGAACACATTTGGTCAACCACACAGCAGATCTATAATTATCCTTCAAATCACGACGAAACAACACTATTTTGGTATCAATAGACTCGTATAAACGTCGCCTACAAACCCTAACCCACCAAACATCGAATCATTACGTTTAAATGTTGCGGTCGATTGATATATGCATACAGCTCTTTAAGCTAACAATTAACCTATCAAATGTTAACTAATTCAACGAGAATCATCGCGTTTGATTTGTTTTTACCATTTATATATAGATCTAGCAATACTAAACGAGCCAAACAAGTTTTCGTTATAGAACGTACCTTAAATGAATCGGTTTACGAACGTGATCTAGCCTTGATGTCGGTTTTGGCTCGTTACGATTCTCTAACGGTAAGAAACTCGGGGTTTTTTACCTTCGAATCTAGGCTCGGGATATATGATGGTGTTCGTGTGTGTTTTTGATGGTGTAGGCTATGGTGTATAGATGTATAAAAATGGAAAGGATTAGGGTTTAAGGGGTATTTATACTCTCTTAAGCCCATGGACCTAAGGCTCATTCCATCTCTTATTCCATCTTTTAACTTCCAAGTCCACCCTCTAATAGTTTATTTGTCTAAACCGATACACAAAACCTTTTGAATAAACGAAATTTCTTTTATTAATATTATCGACAATAGGATGTTACAGTATATTATAAAAATATTATATAACATTATTTGAATTTTAAATAGGGCTGATGTAGGTGGTTATCAGAATTATCTCTTCAATATTTTGGATATATCAATTGGTAATTCTTACTAAACCAAAATATATGTTTTATTTTCTTAATTTAGCACATATATTATAAAATATTATATGACATTAATTGAATTTTATTCATTTCAACTTCTGGCATTCCAACTTGGTAGATTAGGTAATTGCCTGGAAGTAGTATTTTCTGGAAAATGGCTTTGTTATATGAATGAGTTTGTTTTGGGAATGACAAATGTGTCTTAGTTATTAA
Organism: Bidens hawaiensis; assembly: GCF_021521415.1. Taxonomy (NCBI): domain Eukaryota; kingdom Viridiplantae; phylum Streptophyta; class Magnoliopsida; order Asterales; family Asteraceae; genus Bidens; species Bidens hawaiensis. Next base: position 203,895 of record NW_027491405.1, on the reverse strand, counting down.
CTAACGATTATTTATTTATTTACGTAGCTTACACAATTAATGTAAATTAATGTATTTTTATATGTTAAAACTTTGTTTTAATTAACACATGTATGAATTTTATAGAAAATTTCTATCAATTGTTAACATGTGTCTGAATGCTACTTTTTAATTTTCTTTATACGTAATTTATTTTTTGGGTTTATTATAGAATTCACGTTTAAGTTACAAATAAATGACTTGAATTTTATAATTAAATTTCAAATTAAGATAGTCATTATAATTTTTTTAAAGTATTACTTAATTTACAATGGTTTGTTGCTTTAAGGCCCTGGTCCCAGTGCCCTACATTGGCGTTGGATTTACTCATAAACTCAGTTATAAATATCAGAGTTAATTAAAACTTTCGCGAAATAAATAAAACTTCAACATTCATAACATGTCTTTAAAACACAACTTAAAACATGTCTTTTATATCAAACATTAACAACTGAGTTTTCAGATACCATCTTCTTTATTCATCTGCCATGTGTCCCCCTTCAGCCAGCTGTCTCATTCTACTCACCTACGTACATACTAAAAGTCAGCTACGCTGAGTGAGTTCTAGTTAATCAAGCAATATACAATACATTCACTTACCTATATATATACGTATCCGTAGATACATATTACACACTTACCTTGTTAACTTTCTTTCATTCGTACGTACATACTTTCTTTCTTTCATAATTTCATACATTCATGATACATACATAACTATCTTTACCATCTCAAATGTTTTTGGGTCTGGTCCCTTCCTTCTCTATCTCAGATATTATTAGGGTCTGGTCCCTTCCTTCTCTATCTCATATATTATTAGGGTCTGGTCTCTCCCTTCTCTATCTCAGATATTTTTAAGGTCTGGTCCCTTCCTTCTCTATCTAATCAACTATTCCTATGCTTCTTCATACATACATTCTATTATATACGTTCATATATATTCTTACCCATTCATACATCTTTATAAGACACACCTTTCCTGGCGATACATGCAATATCTGAAGATCGTTCACGTACCGACAAGCATACATTCATAATATTCATATATACTATCACATCAATCATCTTAGCATATACTTACCATTTAAGGTAAGTGTATTAACATTCACATTGAGTTTGCACACATCCCCGAAAACATAACTAGGAAATGGGGCTAGAAACTCACCTGTCTCCTGTTTCTTTCTAAGATAATAGTGATTCCTTTCTTTAACTAGTCTCGGCTAACTGTATATCAATTATATGTGTTAATCAACTAACCGTAAACTTATTATTTAAGTTTCGACAAAAATGATTAAGTCTGGTCTATTCTAATGGCCTCGTAAGGAATTGTATTCGAATGGTCGACTTCATTTGAAAATTATTGTATCCGAATAAGTTGAGTTAGAATACCACATGTGTTCGAATTGGCATGTGCTTAGAATACAATTTGTATTTGTTGAGTCAAAGATTTGACCTAAGAAAAGTATATGGAAGATTGGAATCTTCTCAACCTCCTTAGAAATCGCTAAATATGGAACCGGGCACACCTGAGACATCCGAGCAGGGTTTTACTTACCCGGGCATGATATTTTGCCTATCGGGCAAAGTTAACTTCTAGAATTCTTCTTTAGTGCATATCCGAGCAGGGTTCACCAATTAGTGAATAACCGAGCAAGGTTCACTAGTTAGTACACACCCGGGCAGAGATCACTTTATCTAGCAAGTTTGTTCTTCATAGCCGAGTAAGGTTTACTTCAGAGTAGGCTCTTGGCTAACCAAGCTCATGAAGCCAAGTGATTGGAAGATCGGGCAAGGTATTCATTAATAATACAAGTGGTCCAAGTATGCTTGATGTGTAATGAAATCTCAAGTAACATCGGGCAGTGTTCAAATCAAGTAGAGTACAAGTGCTACCGAGCACACTTTGCTAATAAGCCATTTACTAGCAATGAGTTTAATGGACCATTGAAGAACAATGTTGGTCGTAAGAGTTTGTCGGGCAAAGTCTGATAAAGTCAGGAAGATTGAAGTCTACCCGGTGAGTATTTCACTTGGTGAAATACTCTTTAAGTGAAGTCTACCCGGAAACTGCTCCCGGGCACACCTCTATGTTACCATGTACTAAAGGAAGGCAGAGCACATAGTCTACTCGGAAAAGTTAATGCTGCTACAAGGCCTACCCGGAAGACTAGTTTTACACTTAGTATAGTTTTGAATATGTAATTTGAATAAGTTTTAATCATTAGGGTTTCTAGAAGGAATGACAGTTGTCGTAGGTTGGCAGGCCTATAAATAGAATATTTTAGGGCACGCATCCTATGGATTTGAGCCATTACACTTTTCAGATAAGAACGAACATTTCTGAGTGTGACAGCCGTCCTAGAATCGTACGGATTTAACTTTCCCTTCAAGAAACCCTAAATCAATTATCGTTTGTATGATTTATATTATATGAATGAAAATCTTTTGAGTGAATCTTGTGTGTTAGTTACCTTTGATTAATTGTTCAGCAACAAAATCGTTTGTTATTGATTCCGCCTTTATCAAACAGTTTTCTTTCTGAATATAGCAACCCGTCATTAACTCTCTTGTCAACACATTTATTGTGTGAGTTATGAATTGATTCGTATAAGATCTACCTACAATCGGGGACCTGAAAAGTGCTATCCGAGCTTGTTGTTTGCTGATGTAGAAGATTATTGTTGTTGATTGAAGATCTGAAGAAGAACAATGACGTAAGCAAAGCACTGTTCCATTGGAAAGTGACGTCAGTTGCTCTGTTTCTTCTTATCCGTCCAGATCTACAAAAATACGGTGTTTTATTTCACTTATTTCAGTTAATGTTTACATTTCTATTGTCATTTCATGTTCCAATCGGACCAGATTCATCAGATCTGAGGATTTGATTGTCAGATCTGATTATTTTCAACTGAAATTTGGATTTTTACTCTGTTTTCGTTTTTCAAACCACTAAAATGGTTGGTCTTGAAGAACAAGAAGTGTCTACTAACAAAATACCTAGACTCTATGGACAGGAAAACTTCACCAAATGGAAAGTTCTATTTGAAGCGGCTGTTTGCTACAACTATGTAGATATGTGGGCTTCAATCAGAAATGGTCCACAAGCAGCCACTGATGGTGCAGCTACTGGTGCTGTAAGAGATAGGTTGAGGAGAAGGGCTTTAGCAATGATAAAGCTAGGACTGTCTTGGGAAATACTGACCAAGGTTGCACATCATCCTACCGCAAAGGAAATGTATGATGCAATTCTTGAAATGTTTGAAGGAAACACTGAGCTCAAGAATATAAAAAAGCAAAGAATCAAGCAACAGCTTGAAAGATTCAAGTACAAAGATGGAGAAAGGTTGAAGTCCATCCTTGAAAGATTCTTGGCAATTGTGAATGATCTTCGAATAGCTGATTATGTCATGACTGATTTTGACCTGAATACCAAGCTACTCAACTAAATGCCTAAGGAATGGTACACATCCTGCAAATTTATCATACAAAAGCACAACTTCAATGACTTGAAATTGGATTATGTAGTGTGCTTCTTTCAGGCTGCAGAAATTGAAATGATTGAGAATAAGATGATCAAAGAAGAGAAGCCATGTTTCCAAGTCTCCAATGCCCTCATTGCACCTTTGGGCAATATGTCAATCAAAAACCAACAACAAATTCCCATCATAGAGGAACCAATTGAGCATGGTGTTGATACACCTAAATCTTTTGTTGGTGGTAGCACAAGTCACCATGGGAACCAACAAAGGTTCAATGTACAATTGATTGATGATTCTGATTCAGCCTCAATGGCTAGTAGACATGTACCTTACATTAGTGGTGGATATGGCCAAGGAAATGAAACACAGACTTTATTCTCCATGTTTTATAGAATCATACAATGCTTTTGTAGCAAAGAATCTGATTCATACCAGTGTCATACAGGATGACCTTGAGCAGATAAACGCTGATGATTTGGAGGACATGGATTTGAAATGGCAAGCAGCCATGTTGGCTCTTAGAAGCAAGAGGTTGTACAATAGGACTGGTAGATCACTTCTATCAGGGCCTAATGAAAGAATTGGATTTGATAAGTCAAAAGCCATTTGCTATAACTGGCAAAAACCTGGTAATTTTGCCTGAAAATGTAACTTGCCTAGAAACTTTCAGACAAACCAGTTCCAAAACAAGTCAAGAAATCAACAACCTCAATGTCAACAGAACCAGCAGCGAACCAACAATCCCAACAACAACTTCAACAACTATAGTCCCAACTTCAACAACTTCCAGCCTCAGATGAATAATTATCAAGCTGTGCCTCAGAATCAAAATTTTCAAAGAAACAACAACCAAAACCTTCAAACTGTCCCAAACAACATTGTACCAACCAACCAAAACCAACCCAGATATCAAGGAAATGTGGCTGTAACTACACAGCATGAGAGCAATTTTGATTGGAGCAATCATGAAGAAGACATTGGTGATGACATCAAGAAAGCAAATGTGGCATTTATGGCTTTGATTGAGAAAGAAGATGGATCATCATCTCAGGTACACTCTGCTACTACTATTGATTTAAATTAAATTAGCAATGATTTGAAAACAAAAGTAGGCAAGCTGGACAGTGAGTGTTTTAGAAAACTAAGTATCATAAATGGGTATGAGGCTAGTGAGATGATTAATGAAGAAAGAAGGAAAAGTCTAGAAGATGACTGTGTAAGCAATTACAGAGCTCAGACAAGGTATACAACTGAGATAGATGGGTTGAAGAAAATGATTATTGAAGAAAAGGTGCAGAACACAAAACTGCAGGTTGAAAATGAATTTTTGAAAAACTTGGTCTCCACAGGAAACATTTGTGGTATTCTAAACCAAGTAAATGAGAAAGATAAATACAAAGCAGTTCCACCACCATTCAATAACAACTTTATGCCAAAAGTTGATAAAGAGAAAAGAGATACATATCTACGACAATTCAGAGATGTCTTTCAAGACAAAGAAGAATTTGTTGATCTGTACAAGAATGTTGAGGTGAATGAAAAGGGAGAATTTGTGGTAAAGGAAGAAGTGAAAGAAGACAAGTCAATTGGAGTTTATGTCTCCGAAGATGACTTTGATTCTGTTGATCTGAATCAAGATGACTTAAGTGATTTGAGTGATCAAATCACTGATGAAGAAATTAAAGCTGCTGAGAGGAAGAAGATAGAAGAAACCAGATTCAATAGAAAAGCTGCCACAACTGCCACCAGTGACACCAAAAATAAAGAAAATGAATGAAAAAATTAGAAGAGAACATGGGTATCTTTTGATATATGTGAGAGAAATAAGGTAAGCTACAATGCAGTATAAAGCAAGGCTGTATTGGAGAGGATAAGTAAAAACAAAAAAAAAAGACAAACTGAAGAAGTTGATGTTGAAAACTTTATTCCTATTTACCCTATTTTCTCTAATCATGAGGTGTTTGACATTGGGGAAGTGGAAACCATGGAAGAATATGAGGAGAGGCAATCAAGACATAGAGAAATAAAAGATAAAGAACCTTTAAATATGCAGAAAATTATGTTTGTCAGAAGCAAGGTTGAAAGACAAGACATCAAGATTGAGGAATTTGTTCCCTTCTCAATTGATTTTGATAGCCTAAAACCTCAGAAGACACTTGGAGTCAAACCATCTAGACCAAGTGAAAGATTCAGAAAGGGAGGTGAACATGAAAAATACAACGGAAAAGTCTGGTGCAAGAAATGTGATGAGCATGGTCATCACACAGATTCTTGTAATGAGAGACTCAAATTCAAGCCTTTTCATGTCCCAGATGAAACAAAGTATGGACAAGAATTTTTTTATACAAGAAAAAGTATAAGTCATACCTAGGAATTGGAAAGGTGTGTGAAACAGAGATATTGAATGAAGATAGTTTGAAACCATCAGTAGAGACCAAGAAAGAAAAGAAAACTGATGAAAAGACCAAGAAACATGTGGCTGAACAAGCTAAAAGGAGCAAATCTCCTAAGAAGCATGAGAAAGTTGTTAAGAAGAACTTTCAGCCTTTGAGAATCATTCCTAAAAAAGATACACAATCAGTCAAATCTGATAGCTCTCAAGGATCACCAAGTGGTGAGAGGATAAGAATCAGAGGTATCTTTCCTAGAAAGAAACCAACTTAACTTACTGGTGATGAAAAGTTTTTATTGAAACATGGTTAGGAACCACAAGGATTCCTTTGGAAACCTAAGATTGAGGCTAAGGAGGATAAGGTTGCTGATGTAAGAGATTACTCTGAAAAGAAAGACTATGTGGTACAAGAGTATGACATTACACCAGAAGAATGTCAGAGCACAACCTCATTTGTTAAGACTCCAAAAGAGTGTGGATATGAAACTGATAATTCAGAAAATCTTGAAGTCACTAATGAAGATCCTGAACCAACAACACTCATTTCCAATGCTGTCACTGAAATTGAAATTGATGAGTTGCAAGTTGAGATAGCTTGCACTTCATCACTCAACTAATCAAACTCTTTCTTTTATGCAGGAACAGTCCACTCCTCTAAATGACATATGGTACATGTATAGTGGATGTTCTAGGCACATGACTTGTGTCAAGAGGTTACTTGTTAACTATGAAGAAAAGTTTGAAGGTCTCGTGGCATTTGGTAGTGATGAGAATGGTCGAAAGATAGTTGGAAATCTTAACAAATGGAAAGGTTTCATTTGATAATGTGTTTCATGTTGAATGTCTACAGTATAATCTGCTAGGCATATCACAAATGTGTGATAAGGGTTACAGAGTAGGTTTTGATGACTCACACTGTTACAAAGTAGCTCGGTTTCTGTTATATATAACTATAAAATAATTCACACTAAAAAAAAAATTAAAACCTGAATTTGTAATCCCACCTGACATGATTATGATGATGGCCCCAAGAAATGGCAATCTATATGAGCTTAATATGAAAGAAGTTGTTTCAAAGGTAGATGCATGTTTTGTTTCCAAAGCCACTTAAAATGAGTCAAAATTGTGGCATTGGAAATCGTATCATGTGAATCTGATGAACATGAACAGACTTGTCAAAGGTGAGCATGCAATTAGCTTTCCTACAAGAGAGTTCAAATTGGAAGATCATTGTAGTTCATGCCAGAAAGGCAAGCAACACAAATCCTCTGATAAGACAAAGCTCATCAACTCAATTGAATTAGTTGAATTACTTCACATGGATCTTTTTGGTCCTGTGAGTGTGCCAAGTATAGGGTAGAAAAGATATTGTCTTGTGATCATTGATGATTACTCGATACACTTGGGTTTATTTCCTAAGTACAAAGGATGAGACTGCAGAGTTGATTATGGGCTGTGTGACAATGATTGAGAACAAACTGAGTAAGAAGGTTAAAATGATGAGAAGTGATAATGGGACAGAGTTCAAAAATGGAGTGATGGAAGAAATTTATGCAGAAAAGGGAATACTTCAGCAATTCTCAGCTCCTAGAACTCCTGAACAAAATGGTGTTGCAGAAAGAAGAAACAGGACACTTATTGAAGCTGCAAGAACCATGATAGCAAATGCAAATCTACCAGTTACATTTTGGGTAGAAGCCATAAATACTACATGTTATGTTCAGAATAAGGTACTTGTCTACAAAAGGCGTAATAAGACACCATATGAAATTTTCTTCAATAGAAAGCCTTATATCAAGTTTTTCAAGCCCTTTGGATGTAAATGTTTTCTTCTAAACACCAGGGATTACTTGAACAAGTTTCAAACAAAATCCTTGGACTGTTTCTTTGTTGGATATTCTAAACATTCAAAAGCATACAGAGTATATGTGAAAGACCATTTGAGTGTTATTGAATCATCTGATATTATCTTTAATGAAAATCAGTTCAACACAGTTGATGGTGAAACCTGGCTGTTTGATCATGAGAAATGGATAAAGTCTTTCAAGATTTATCTTGAGGACTTTGATGACTCATTCTACAAGACCAGTGTGATTGAAGAGAAAAAGAAGAAACCATTGGACTTAGAAGATCTATGGAAGAAGGTTGCTAGTAACGAAAAGTAGTATACATTTGTAAAGGATCCCTTAAGTGATATTGTTGAACACGCTCAAGACAATGATCAAGGAAACAATCACAGTCCGGAACAAGATCATGTAGATTTCAATCAAGACAATCAAGAAGTGGAGAATGATCAAGTTCAGACTGAGGGAAACCCAAGCAACCAAACAAATGAAGAAGCTGTAAATACAACAAGACTTCAAGATCTGTTTGAAAGATTGAATATGGACAACAATGGTGCATCCACTTCAAGACAGAACAATGAAGAAGCACCAGAGTTTCATGATGTAGAAACTGATTTGATCATTGATGAACCATAACTCAATGAATCAAATATTGACACAACTGTGTCTGCTGATATGATAGTTTAAACCCCTTATGTTGAAAGAATAATCCTTCTGAAAACATCATTGGAAATATACATGAAAGAGTCACAAGAAGTCATTCTGAAATTACAAATATCTGTTTGTACTCCTGCTTTCTATCCCAAATAGAACCATAGAACATTGTTCAAGCACTAAAGGACAATAGTTGGGTGGAAGCAATGCAGGAGGAATTGGCACAGTTCAGAGATCTACATGTTTGGAATCTTGTTGATAGGCCAAGAAACAGGCCTGCAATTGGGACAAAATGGGGATTTAGAAATAAAAGGAATGAGAGGGGTTTAGTGATTAAGAATAAAGCTAGGATTGTGGAACTAGGATGCCTTCAAGAGGAACTAATAGACTTTGAGGAAGTCTTTGCACCAGTTGCAAGACTTGAGGCTATCAGGATTTTTCTTGCATATGCTGCCTCAAAGAACATTAAGGTGTTCCAGCTTGATGTCAAGTCTGTATTCCTAAATGGAAAGATTGATGAAGAGGTGTATGTTGCTCAACCTCCAGGTTTTGAGGATCCAATGTATCCTAACATGGTGTATAAGTTAAATAAAGCACTATATGGATTGCATCAGGCTCCTAGAACATGGCATGATGAGCTGTCAAATCATCTTCTTGAAAATGGTTTTCAAAGGGGAGCCATTGACAAGACACTCTTTTACAAAAGAAATGGATCAGATTTGTTGTTGTTAAAAGTCTATGTGGATGATATCATCTTTGGTTCAACAAATGAACAAATGTGTATGGTGTTTGAAGGGGTAATGAAATCCAAAGACAGCATGAGTTCTATGGGAGAAATGAACTTCTTTCTTGGACTGCATGTTCAACAGAAAGCTGAGGGGATTTTCATATATGCAGGACATTTTGGACAAGTTCAAATGTCATGAATTCAAAACAGCCTCAACTCCAATGGACACAAAAGAAAAGATGATTGCTGATGAAAAGGGGGAGCCTGTGGATGAACATGAATATACAGCCAAAATTGGGTCCCTGATGTACCTAACTACTACAATACCTGACATTATGTTTGTTGTGTGTGTCTGTGCAAGATTCCAATCAAGTCCAAAAGTCTCCCACATGACTGCTGTGAAGAGAATTTTTAAATATTTGAATGGAAGACCTGACTTAGGAATTTGGTATCCAAAGAACCAGTCTATTGATCTGATTTCCTACACAGACAGTGATCATGATGGCTGTAACATGAGCAGGAAGTCAACCTCAGGTGGATGTCAATTCTTGGGTGACAGGCTAGTGTCATGGCAATGCAAGAAGCAGGCAACTGTCTCAATCTCAACTATAGAAGATGAATACATTGCTGCATCTGCTTGCTGTGCTCAAGTTCTCTGGATTCAGAACCAAATGCTGGACTATGGTTTGAATTTTCTGAATACCCATATTTTCATTGATAATACTGCTGCATACTTTATTGTTAAAAACCCAGTTCAACATTCTAAGACTAAGCACATTGAAATCAGACATCACTGTATAAGAGATTGTAGTGTAAAAGGTTTGATTGAAATGCAATGAGTTGATACAAGTGACAATTTGGCAGACCTATTGACCAAACCACTTGATAGAACCAGGTTCAACTTTCTTTTGAAAGCCCTGGGGATGATCAACTCTGATGAGGTCTGATTAATTATTTGTGCTAGTTGTGTGCCTCTATGTGATAACTGATTATATGGTAAGAGGTCCCTCAAAGTGAATGTTGTGTGAATATGCTTGAATATGATACTTGTTATGTTGACTGATATGTGCTTTAAGTTGACTATTTGAGCAAAATTTGATATCATTATTATTTATGCATGCTTATCAGTTAAGTTGTGTATGTGATGGCCTGTTTAGTGCAATTGATTTGAATTACATGATAATACAAGCTTATCTGTCATCACTGCTTAATTGCTTGATTGTGTGTATTATCTGATCATTTGATGTCATTTAATGCAAGCTAGACCCTGATTATAAGTACTGCCTGCTTGTCTTGATGATGTTATGTTTGATTAAGATTTGATTATGTTACAACTGTTTGTGTCAAAATGAGTATTATGTCAAAATTAAATGATAAAATGAATTTTTCTAATGAATTTTACATAACCACTTTATTTTGGTCAAAACATGAGCAAGTTGTTTATGGTTCTGAGATATGATAAGACTATTCAGTTCAAGCTTTATAGAAGCTTAAAAGAAGGTTTTTAATGAAAAGTCTCAAGTAGTTATTCTTGCTGAAAATTATGTCATTTGCTCAGTTGGAAGGACATGCACTTGTGTATGTTTAGTCCTATAATCTATATAGATTTAAAGGATAGCCATTAACCAGAAAACTGAAAGCATTTAGGGCACTTATAATTTGTTTTCTATTCTTTCACTTAAAACTATGTCAATAGCTTTGACTTTGAAAGGACTTATACTCACATGCATGTTTGGTCCTGTTGACCACTTGTGGTCAAACAGGATAGCCATTTACCTGACAATCAAGAGAATCTGGGGTAACTGAATATTAAACTGAATTTAAAATGGGAAATGATAGTACATTGACTACTTAGCCAATCATATGGATTTAATAGGCTGAAATGACACTTAGTATAGTCATTAACAAGTATGGTTGCTTTCCCATGATGTGTAAAATCTAAGGTGATATAAACATAATGAACATGATAATCTTTATGTGGAGATACATAGTTGTCTTTGCATGTCTCAAGAAAAATCTCTCCAAATGATAGGCAGAAAAGTGATTACCCAATCATACATAAGCCTGTTGTTATTTGGTCAACCCAAAAATGAAACATCTTTAAATATGACAAAGAACATGCTTTAGAAAAATTGAGAAAATATCAAAAACAAGGGGAAAAATAAATCAACTAAAAGTTGATAAGTGCTTTAAATATTTTATCAAATAAGAGGGTTACAACTAGAACTACGGAGATGTTGACAAAAGTTGAAAGGCTTGTAAGTCCGGATGGCATGTAAGTCCACTGTTTAACCTCTATATATGTTTGAAAATGAAAAATTCAAAAATATTTAATAAGTTCTGTCATACAAAAACAAATTTTAACCAAATACAGGAGGTTGGAGTCAAATTGGGGTGATCTGTGGAAAACCAAATAAGCTTTGAGAGGAGATATGAGGCATCATAGCACAGTGTTGACCATTTCTGAATTATGCTTAATTGAACCTAAATAATATCACCAAAAGAGATGAAATTCATGCTAAGTTTATACCTGCTGTTAACCTATCTATGTTGTCATAATAATGCTGTAATGAAGTATTGAGAAAGCTACTTAGTCAATATGATCACATTCTTGAGATCTTTTCAGTTAAAGAAAGAAATTATTTTGAAGAAAAAATTAACTGAAATTTGATCTCTAAATACACCATTCGCTCTTAAAAGTATGATCTTTAATGAAAAGTATAATTTGACAAGAGTTTTAAGTCAAAAAGAGTTTCATTTTGCCTAAAAAGATTGAATATACATTTTCGGGCAAGGTTTGATGTTTTTCCAACCTTCCCGAACACAAAACAGTTGAATATGTATTTTCGGGTAAGGTTTGATGTGTTATAACCTTTATGGGCAAGCTTAGTCACTTTGGACTAAGTTTATGATTTTCGGGCATGCTTTGAAGTGTTTACACTTTCCGGGCAGAGTACACTTAACAGTACTAAATTCCTGAACAAGCTTGAAGTCTTGAGATGAATATACGATTTAGCTAGCTTTTAACAAGGATTTCTTGTTCCGGGCAAGCTTTGCATCTTATATGCTGAATAATATACCAAGCAAGCTTTGTGAACTGAGCTTTAGTACACCGATCATGCTTTGTGTATTTACTTGTTTAAGGTGAATATGTATCTTTCTTTGAAATTACAAGTGTTTCCGGGCAAACCTTGTTTTCCGGTCACACTTTACATTTCGGGCATACTTTGCATCAAAGTAAACTTGACTGATTACTTTTGTATTGTAATTAACCGAGTAAGGTTTGTGATTAAGTGAATCATCCTATCAAGGTAGGTAAATTAGATGTATATTTTATAGGCATCTTAGTTGATTCCTAGTAAGATTGCATGCTTGATGTTTTATACTTGATTAATTTTTCTTGTGATTTAGTTTTCAAGCAATCTTGTATTTCAAGTAAGCTTTCTTCATTTTATCTTCTAATTCTTTTCACTCTTTAACCGGGTAAGCTTTGAGTAAGTGGAGTATACCAAGTAGACTTTGCAAAACTTACACTGAAAATTTTCATGCAAGGTTTGCTAAAAGTTAATACTAAGTTGGATGTTTTCAAATGTGTAAAAAAATTAAATGGATAAGGTTACTGTTTGACGGCTAATAACTCACAAAAAGACAAAAAGCATTTAATACCCACTTTCAATAAGGTATATAAGAGGGAGTGAGAGATATTTTTAGACATTATTTTCCCTCTCTCTCTCTCCTTCCACTGATTATTCTAAGAATATCAAATCGACTCATCGAATTCAAATTTAATCCAAACCCTAACTATACCAGCCCACTAATTCCGACTCGGTAAGCAATAATAACTTGTTTTCCGACCACGATTAGATGATTATGGCCTTTGATTATGTATTTGTTTTCAAACACTCTGTTTTGTGTGTAGGTTATAAATTTGTCGAAGAACAGGTTCTTAATGATATTTCTTTCTTTCTTCTTTAAATTTATAACTTTAAATTGCATAAAGTAATGAACTCTAGGGCTAATTTCACTTTGAATATATTTGATTGTGCTTTTTAGATACGGTAGAAGAAGAAGAAGTTCCAACATACTTCTTTGAGCAGAAGCATAATATGTGCGCTCTTTTACAAGTAACACCAGATAACGAAGAGGCTGCCGGAATGATATGCTGGTTGAGAAGATCAAATATTCAGTTTGCACTGACAGCGAGTCCTACCATTTACCAGAACCACTCTTAAGATTTTTGGAACTCTGCATCACTGATGGAGGATGCTAATGGAAGATGGATCGAAGCCACTGTTTCAAACCACGAAATACGAATAGACGAGGCTGTGATTCGAAGGTGTGTACTGTTGAATGATGACAACCCTAATCCGATCCATCTTACAACTCTCAGCTGTACAAGATTTTTGTTAAGTTCATGGGTTATCAGGGGAACACAAAAGATGGGCAATTTCAAAAAGGCATGTTCCCCACCATCTACAGATTTTTAATTCACCATATAATACAGGGGTTTGCCCCAAGGAAAGTCCTAATGAGCAGAGATTTGGCGAATGCCATAGTTGCTGTTTTATTTGACTATCCTTTCAATTTTTCACGAATGATATTTGAAGGATTAGTACAAAATATGGAGAAGCCGATGAAGCAGACGTTTTTGGCATACCCAAGATTCCTGCAAATTATCTTTAATCAAGAGTTGGAAAACCTACCAACAACAGGAATCACCCATGTCTTGCAAAATCCTGACACTTTCAAAAGAATAGAAAATCAGGCAAGTACACGCAGATTTAATCAAGAAGAGATATATGCAGATTTGCCTTGGTTGATGTTTGATAATGATTTGATACCTGAGTTAATACCACAATTACATGTGTTACTATCTGAACCTGAGGAGGTTGCTGGAGAAGATGGTGAGAATAATGGTGATGATGACAGTTCGGATGATGATGGAGGTAATGATAATGGTGGGAATGAGAATGTTGTTGCAAATTTGGTAGGAGAAAATGTCAATCTTGAGGTAATTGCACAACCTCCGGGGGATCAAAATGTAGTACCAGAACAGCCACCTCAAACAACACCACACCAACCTCTACCCATTGACCAACCTATACCAACACCACCTGAGTCACCACAACCACAAGACCAAACCACCCAATCCCCAATCCAAACCTTAACCCTAAGCCATCCTGAAACATCAACACAAACATCCTCACCACCACAAACACCACCAACCAACAGCCCAATACAAACTGACACATTTATTCCAAGCCCACCCCATACACAATCACCACCCCCAACCAATTATCCATACTCAAAACACAGACCAAACCCCACCTGAATCATCTACACCACCTACATTTAACATCACCCACTCCAAAACCCTTCTAATTCAAAACATCAACCCGCTACCATCCACCAGTGAAAACATATTTGAAGATGCCAATCCAATAAACCCTTAAACCACTAATCAAGAACAATCTGAACCTGAACCTTTCTCTACCTCACCACGAAAAACCCCTCCAGCTGGAACCTTCTTATTTGAAAGAAATTTGGATCTCATGATGGAGAATGCGAGATTGAGAAAGAGAAATGAGGAGGTAACAAAGGAGAATGTGTTGTTACTGGTTAAGTTGGCCCAAGCTTTAACGAAAATTCAAACCTTGGAGCAAGAGGTTGAGAAGACCTCAGCTGCCCCAAAACAGGGGGAGAATATAATAGTGCCAACTGTTGATGAGGATGATGTTGTGATGAAAGAAGCTGGTGATAGAAGTGTTGATGGGTTGACATGTATTATGAATACTTACGATAAAGATGAGAAAAGAGAAGAGAGAAGAATGGAGTATGTAGAGTATGAGGTTGATAAGTCTGATGGTGGAGAACAAAATTATGATGTTAATGATGAAATCATGAATATTGTGTGGAGAGAGGAGGATGATGAGATGAGAAATGAAGAGGAGACTGGGGATGGAATTGAAAAGTTGAATGGCGAAGACACTGATGTGTTGGCTGATATTGTAAATGAAAAAATGACTGATGAAATCATTGATGAAAATGCTGCTGTTGAGTCAAAGATTTGACCTAAGGGAAGTATATGGAA
This sequence comes from Bidens hawaiensis, assembly GCF_021521415.1. Taxonomy (NCBI): domain Eukaryota; kingdom Viridiplantae; phylum Streptophyta; class Magnoliopsida; order Asterales; family Asteraceae; genus Bidens; species Bidens hawaiensis. The sequence goes on along the minus strand of NW_027491405.1, from coordinate 188,690 downwards.
GCTTGGAATCTTCTCAACCTCCTCAGAATTCGCTAAGTATGGAACCGGGCACACCTTAGACTTTCGAGCAAGGTTTTACTTAGCCGGGCATGATATTTTGCCTATCGGGAAAGGTTATCTTCAAGAATTCTTCTTTAGTGGATATCCGGGCAGGGTTTGCAAATTTGTGTATAACCGAGCAAGGTTCACTAGTTTGTACATACCCGAGCAAGGATCACTTTATCAAGCAAGTCTGTTCTTCATAGTCGAGTAAGGTTTACTTCCGAGTAAGCTATTGGCTAACCAAGCTCATGAAGCCAAGTGATTGGTAGACCGGGCAAGGTATTCTTTAATAATAGTGGTCCAAGTAGGCTTCATGTTTCATGAAATATCTTAAGTAACATCGGCAGGGTTTAACTCAAGCAGAGTATAGTGCTGCCGGGCACACTTTGCTAATAAGCTATTTCCTAGCAATGAGTTAAAAGGGATCATTGAAGAACAAAGTTGCTCGTAAGAGTTTGTCGGGCAAAGTCTAATAAAGTCAAGAAGATTGAAGTCTACCCGGAAATTGTTCCCAGTCATACCTCTATGTTATACCAAGTGCTGAAGGAAGGCAAAGCACAAAGTCTACTCGGAGAAGATTTCTGCTACAAAGCCTACCCGGAAGACTTGTTTTACACTTAGAATAATTTTGAATATGTAATTTGAATATGTTTTAGTATTTAGGGTTTCCAAAAGGAATGACTGCTGTAAAGGAGGTGTCAAGCCTATAAAAGGAATAAATTAGTGCACACCTCGTAAGGACGGAATTAGGCGATTACATTATTCAGATAAGAGAGAATATTTCTGAGTGTGACAGCCGTCCTAGAAATCGTACGGATATAACTTTCCCTTCAAGAAACCCTAAATCGACTATCGTTTGTATGATGAATATTATATGAATGGAAATCTTTTGAGTGAATCTTGTGTGTGTTAGTTACCTTTGATTACTGTTCAGCAACTACCCTGTTTGTTATTGATTCCGCCTTTAACAAATGGTTATCTTTCTAAATATAGTAACCCGTCATTAACTCCCTTGTCAACACATTTATTTGTGTGAATTATGACATGATTTGTGTAAGATCTACCTGAAATCGGGGACCTGACAAGTGGTATCAGAGCTGGTTGCTGCTATTTTAGTAAGATACTTGTTGTTGATTGAAGATATGAAGAAAGATGACGTAAGCATACCACTGTTTCATTGGAGAGTGACGTCAGCTGCTCTGTTCCTCATTTTTCTTCCAGATCTACAATCTCTTGGTGTTTTCTCTTCCTTATTTTAATTAAAGCTTGAACTTTTATTTTTAAATCTTATTCTAATCGCACTAGATACATCAGATCTGAACAACCGATTCTCAAATTTGATTGTTTTTAAAACTCTGTTTTCACAAATTAACTGATTTTGTTTATCAAAATGTCTGGTTACGAAGAAAAAGAAGTGTCTACTAACAAGATTCCTAGACTGTATGGACAGGAAAATTTCACAAAATGGAAGGTCTTGTTTGAAGCAGTTGTTTGTTTTAATGATGTTGATATGTGGAACTCGATTAAGAATGGTCCTCAAGACACCACTGAGGGTGCAAATCTAGCTGCAACGGCAACTGTGCGTGAGAGATTGAGGAAAGTGGATGACAGGGCCTTAGCCATGATAAAGCTAGGACTGTCATGGGAAATACTGACCAAGGTTGCACATCATCCTACCGCAAGGAAATGTATGATGCAATTCTTGAGATGTTTGAGGGAAACACTGAGCTCAAGAACATAAAGAAGCAAAGACTCAAGCAACAGCTTGAAAGATTCAGATACAAAGATGGAGAAAGGTTGAAGTCCATACTTGAAAGATTCTTGGCAATTGTGAATGACCTTCGAACAACTGATTATGTCATGATTGATTTTGACCTGAATTCCAAGCTACTCAACTAAATGCCTAAGGAATGGTACACTGCCTGCAAATTCATCCTCCAGAAGCACAACTTCAATGATTTGAAATTGGATGATGTAGTGTGCTTCCTTCAGGGTGCAGAAATTGAAATGATTGACAATGAGATGATCTAAGAAGAAAAGCCCTGTTTGAATATGCAAAAAATTGTGTTTGTAAAGAGCAAGAATGACAGACAAGACATCAAGATTGAGGAATTTGTTCCTTTCTCAATTAATTTTGATACTCTAAAAAATCATAAGAAAATTGGAGTCAGAGAACCTAGACCAAGTGAAAGGTTCAGAAAAGGAAGTGAGCATGAAAAAATACAAGGGAAAAGTTTGGTGCAAGAAATGTGATGAGTATGGTCATCACACAGACTCTTGCAATGAAAGACTCAAATTCAAGCCTTTTCATGTCCCAAATGAAAGAAAGTATGGACAAGACTTTGTTGTGTACAAGCAAAAGTATGATGAATACCTGGGAAAGGGAAAGGTTTGTGAGAAGGAACTATTGAATGAAGACATCTTGAAACCATCAGTAAAAGCCAAGAAACATGTGGATAAACAAGCTAAAAGGAGTATATCTCCAAAGAAGCCTGAGAAAGATGTTAAGAAGAACTTTCAGCCCTTGAGAATCATTCCGAAAAAGGATACATAATCAGTCAACTCTGATAGCTCTCAAGGATCACCAGGTAATGAGAAGACAAGAATCAGAAGTATCTTTCCTAGAAAGAAACCAACTGAACTTACTGGTGATGAGAAGTTTCTAATGAAACATGATTATGAACCTGAAGGATTCCTTTGGAAACCTAAGGTTGAGGCTAAGGTATGTACAGTTGCTGAGGTAAAAGATTACTTTGAGAAGAAGGACTATGTGGTCAAGAGTATGGTACTACACCAGTAGAATGCCAGAGCTCAACCTCATTTGTTAAAACTCCTAGAGAGTGTGGTTATGAAACAGACAATTAGACAATATTGAAGTCACTCATGAAGATCCTGAACCAACAACACTCACTTCCCAAGCTGCCACTGAAATTCAAGTTGATGAGTTGCAAGTTGAAATAGCTTGCACTTCATCACTCAACTAATCAAACCCTTTCTTTTATGCAGGAACAGTCCACTCCTCTGAATGACATATGGTACATGGATAGTGGTTGTTCTAGGCACATGACTTGTGACAAGAGATCACTTGTCAATTATGAAGAAAAGTTAGAAGTTCATGTGGCCTTTGGGAGTGATGAAAATGGTGGAAAGATTGTCGGGAAAGGAATTCTAACAAATGGAAAGGTTTCATTTGATAATGTATTTCATGTTGAAGGTCTACAGTATAATCTGCTGAGTATATCACAAATGTGTGATAAGGGTTACAAAGTCAGTTTTGATGATTCACATTGTTTTATCCTAAAACCTGAGTTTGTAATTCCACCTAAAATGATTATGATGATGGTACCAAGAAATGGCAATCTTTATGAATTGAATATGAAAGAAGCTGTTTCAAGGGGAGGTGCATGTTTTGTTTCCAAAGCCACTGAAAATGAGTCAAAATTGTGGCATAGGAAATTGTGTCATGTGAACTTGAAAAACATGAATAGACTTGTCAAATGTGAGCATGTAATTGGCTTACCTACCAGAGAATTCAAATTGGAAGATCATTGTAGTTCATATCAGAAAGGCAAGCAGCACAAATATTCTTATAAGTCAAAACTCATTAATTCAATTTATCAAGTACTTGAATTACTTCACATGGAACTCTTTGGTCCTGTGAGTGTGCCAAGTATATGAAAGAAAAGATATTGTCTTATGATTATTGATGATTATTCAAAATATACTTGGTTTTATTTCCTAAATACCAAGGATGAGACTACAGAATTGATTAAAGGATGTGTGACAATGATTAAGAACAAATTGAGTAAGAAGGTTAAAATGATGAGAAGTGACAATTGTACAGAGTTAAAAATGGAGTTATGGAAGAAGTTTGTGCATGAAAGGGAATACTTCAACAATTCTCAACTCCTAGAACTCCTGAACAAAATGGTGTTGCAGATAGAAGAAATAGAACACTTATTGAAGCTGCAAAAACCATGATAGCAGATGCTAACCTACCAGTTACATTTTGGGCAGAAGCCATAAATACAGCCTGTTATGTTCATAATAGGGTACTTGTCAACAAAAGGCATAACAAGACACCATATGAAATTTTCTTCAATAGAAAGCCTTATATCAAGTTTTTCAAGCCCTTTGGATGTAAATGTTTTCTTCTAAACACCAGGGATTACTTGAACAAGTTTCAAACAAAATCCTTGGACTGTTTCTTTGTTGGATATTCTACACACTCAAAAGCATACAGAGTATATGTGAAGACCATTTGAGTGTTATTGAATTATCTGACATCATCTTTAATGAGAATCAATTCAACACAGTTGATGGTGCAGCATGGCTGTTTGATCATGAGAATTTAATAAGGTCTTTCAAGATTTATCCTGAAGACTTTGATGACTCATTTTACAAGACCAGTGTTATTGAAGAGAAAAAGAAGAAAACATTGGACTTGGAAGAATTATGGAAAAAGGTTGCTAGTAAAGAAAAGGAATATACATTTGTAAAGGATCCCTCAAGTGATATTGTTGAACAAGCTCAAGACAATGATCAAGAGAACAATCAAAGTCCAGAACAATATCAATCAAGAAAATCAAGAGATGCAGAATGATCAAGTTCAGACTGAGCGAAACCAAAGCAACCAAACCAATGTTGAAGAAGCTGTATCTACTGCAAGATTCCAAGATCTGTTTGAAAGATTGAATATAGGAAAAAATGGTGCATCCACTTCAAGACAGAACAATGAAGAAGCACCTGAGTTTCATGATGCAGAAACTGAATTAATAATTGATGAACCAGATCTCAATGAATCAAATCTTGACACAACTGTGTCTTCTGATATGATAGTACAAACCCCTTATGATGAAAAGAATCATCCTTCTGAAAACATCATTGGAAACATACATGAAAGAGTCACAAGAAGTCATTTTGAAATTGCAAATATCTGTTTTTACTCCTGCTTTCTATCCCAAATAGAACAAAAGAACATTGTTCAAGCACTAAAGGACAACAGCTGGGTGGAGGCAATGAAGGAGAAATTGGCACAGTTCAAAGATTTACATGTTTGGGATCTCGTTGATAGGCCAAGAAACAGATCTGCAATTGGAATAAAATGGGTTTTTAGAAACAAAAGGGATGAGAGGGGTTTGGTGATTAAGAATAAAGGTAGGCTAGTGGCACTGGGATGCCTTCAAGAAGAGGTAATAGACTTTGAGGAGGTCTTTGCACCAGTTTCAAGACTTGAGGCTATCAGGATTTTTCTAGCATATGCTGCCTCAAAGAACATTAAGGTGTTCTTGTTTGATGTCAAGTGTGCATTCCTAGATGGAAAGATTGATGAAGAGGTGTCTGTTGCTCAACCTTCAAGTTTTGAGGATCCAGTGTATCCAAACATGGTGTATAAATTAAATAAAGCCCTATATTGATTGCATCCATCTCCTAGAGCTTGGTATGATGAGCCGTCAAATCATCTTCTTGAAAATGGTTTTCTTAGGGGGACCATTGACAAGAAACTCTTCTACAAAAGAAAGGGATCAGACTTGCTTTTGTTACAAGTCTATGTGGATTATATCATCTTCGGTTCAACTAATGAACAGATGTGCATGGAGTTTGAAGGGGTAATGAAATCTAAATACAGTATGAGCTCTATGGGAGAAATGAACTTCTTTCTTGGACTGCAAGTTCAACAAAAAGTTCAGGGGATTTTCATTTACCAAACTAAATATGTGCAGGACATTTTGAATAAGTTCAAATGTCATGAATTCAAAACTGCTTCAACTCCAATGGACACAAAGGAAAAGATGATTGCTGATGAAAAGGGGGAGCTTGTGGATGAACATGAATATAGAGCCAAAACTGGATCCCTGATGTACCTGACTACTATAAGACCAGACATTATGTTTGCTGTGTGTGTATGTACAAGATTCCAATCATGTCCAAAAGTCTCCCACATGAATGCCGTCAAGAGAATTTTTAGATATTTGAAGGGAAGACCAGACTTAGGAATTTGGTATCCAAAGAACCAGTCTTTTGATTTGATTGCCTACACAGATAGTGATTATGATGGATATAACATGAGCAGGAAATCAACCTCAGGTGGATGTCAATTTTTGGGTGAAAGGCTAGTGTCATGGCAATGCAAGAAGCAGACAATTGTCTCAATTTCTACTGCAGAAGCTGAATACATTGCTGCATCTGCTTGTTGTGCTCAAGTTCTCTGGATTCAGAACCAAATGCTGGACTATGGTTTGAATTTTCTGAATACCCCTATTGTCATTGATAACACTGTTGCATACTTTACTGTTAAAAATCCAGTTCAACATTCCAAGACTAAGCACATTGAAATCAGACATCACTTTATAAGAGATTGTAGTGAAAAAGGTTTGATTGAAATGCAAATAGTTGATACAAGTGATAATTTGGCAGACCTATTCACCAAACCACTTGATAGAACCAGGTTCAACTTTCTTCTGAAAGCCTAGGGAATGATCTACTCTAATGAGGTCTGATTGATGATATGTGCTAGCTGTGAGCCTCCATGTGCTAATTGATTCTTTTGCTAGAGGTACCACTAAATGAATGTTGTGTGAATATGTTTGGATATGATACTTGTTATGTTGACTGATATGTGTTTTAAATGACTATCTGTGCAAAATTTGGTATCATTGCTATTTATGCATGCTTATCAGTTGATGTGTGTATGTGATGTCTTGATGAGTGCTCTTGATTTGAATTACTTGTTAGTGTAAACTTATCTAACATCACTGATTAATTACTTGAATATGTGTATTATCTGTTCACTTGATGTTATTAAGATTGGCTAGACCTTGAATGTTAGAATTATCTGTTTGTCTTAATGATGTTATGTTTGATTAAGATTTGATTATGTTACAACTGTTTGTGTCAAAATGAGTTTTATGTCAAAATTAAATGATAAATTGAATTTTCTAATTGCATAATCACTTTATTTTGGTCAAAACATGAGCAAGTTGATTAATGGTGTGGAGAAATGATAAAACTATTTAGTTCAAGCTTTATAGAAGATTAAAAGAAGGTTTTTAATGAAAAGCCTCAAGTAATTATTCTTGCTAAAAATTATGTCATTTGCCTAGTTGGAAGGACATACACTTGTGTATGTTTGGTCCTGTAATCTGTATGGATTTAAAGGATAGCCATTAACCAGAAAACTGAAAGCATTTGGGGCATTTATAACTTGTTTTCTATTCTTTCACTTAAAACAATGTCAATAGCTCTAACTTTGAAAGGACATATATTCACATGTATGTTTGGTCCTGATGACCACTTGTGGTCAAACAGTATAGCCATTTACCTGACAATTAAGAGAAATTGGGGTGACTGAATATTAAACTGAACTGTGAAATGCGAAATGATAGTACATTGATTACTTAGCCGATCATATGGATTTAATAGGCTGAAAGAACACTTAGTATAGTCATTAACATGTATGGTTGCTTTCCTATGATGTGTAAAATCTAAGGTGATATAAACATAATGAATATGTTAATCTTTATGTGGAGATACATAGTTGTCTTTGCATGTATCAAGATAAAACTCTCCAAATGATAGGCAGAAAAGTGATTACCCAGTCATACACAAGCCTGTTGTTATTTGGTCAACCTAAAAATGAAACATCTTTAAATATGACAAATAACAAGTTTATGAAAGTTTTTAAAAAATATCAAAAACAAGAGGAAGAATAAATCAACCAAAAGTTGATAAGTGTTTTAAATATTTTATCAAACAAAGAGGGTTACAACTATAACTACAGAGATGTTGACATAATCTGTCTCATCTTGAATGAAAGGCTTGTAAGTCCGGATGGCGTGTAAGTCCACTGTTAAACCTCTAAATATTTTTGAAAATCAAAATACAAAAAGACTCAATAAGTTATCTCATATAAAGACAAATTTTTGACCAAATACAGGAGGTTTGAGTCAAATTGGGGTGATCCGGGGAAAGCCAAATAAGCTTTGAGAAGATATATGAGGCATCATAGCACAGTGTTGACCATTGATGCATTATGCTACTTAATTGAACCTAAATCATATCACCAAAAGAGATGAAAGTCATGCTAAGTTTATATCTGTTGTTAACCTATCTATGTTGTCATAATAATGCTGACAAATGAAGTATTGAGAAAGTTACTTAGTCAATATGATCCCATTCTTGAGATCTTTTTAGTTAAAGAAAGAAATTGTTTTGAAATGAAAAATAACTGAAATTTGATCTCCAAATGCACCATATGCTCTTAAACAATAATTTTTAATGAAAAATATTATTGACAAGTGGTTTAAGACAAAAAGAGTTGCATTTTGCCTCAAAATGGTTGAATAAGTATTATCGGGCAAGGTTTGAAGTTTTCTAACATTCCCGAGCACAAAACAGTTGAATATGAATTTTCGGGTAAGGTTTGATGCTTTATGATCTTTCTTGGCAAACTTAGTCATTTTGGACTAAGTTTATGATTGTCGGGCATGCTTTGAAGTGTTTACACTTTCCGGGTAGGGTACACTACTGTACTAATTTCCCGAGAAAGCTTGAAGTCTTGAGATGAATATGTGATTTAGCTACCTCTAAACAAGGATTTCTTGTTCCGGGCAAGCTTTGCATCTTATATGCTGATTGTTATACCAAGCAAGCTTTGTGAACTTAGCTATAGTACACCGAGTAAGCTTTGTGTTTTTAAGTGATTATGAGTAAATATGTTACTTTCTTTGAAATTACAAGTGTTTCCAGGGAAACTTTGCTTTTCAAGGCACACTTTATATTTTGGGTACACTTTGAATATTCAAATGTTCCCTTAATATACTTAGGTGATTTCACAGTTTATCCGAGTACAATTTGAGCTATGAAATCTCTAGCAAAATGTATTCTTTATCGGGCATACTTTGCATCAAAGTATACTTGACTGATTATTTATAAATTATAGTTCACTGAGTAAGGTTTGTGATTAAATGTTTTAAATGAGCAAGGTAGTTAAATTAGATGTAAATTATTTGAGCATCTTAACTGATTCCTAGTAAGGTTGCATGCTTGATGTGTAATACTTGATTAATGTTTCTTGTGATTTAGTTCTCAAGAAAATCTTGTAATTCAAGTAAGCTTTCTTCATTTTAAACTTCTAATTTATACCAACTTATAATCGGGTAAGAGTTGAGTAAGTGGAGTATACCGAATAGACTTTGCAAAATTTACTTTTCCGGGCAAGGTTTGCAAAACTTAAAAGTTGAATGTTTTCAAATGTTTTAAATATCAACTGGATAATGTTACTATTTGACAGCTAATAACTCACTAAATGACAAAAAACATTTAAAACTCACTTTTCAAAAGGTATATAAGAGGGAGTGAGAGAAGTTTTATACATTATTTTCCCTCTCTCTCTCTCCTTCCACTGATTACTCTAAGTAATATCAAACCGACTCATCGCATTCGATTAATCATGTGAACGCCTAAATCGATCTCGGATCTAAGATTACCTTAACCGATTATACGGATCTAGTTTATGATGCTATTGATTATATGTTATATGTTAGTATTAGTATTAGTTGTATATGTGTATGTATAATATTATGATTGAATACGTTAACGAAGATTGAGAGTAAATCTGGACAGAGATTAGATAAAATAATTCTCAAAACTTAAATAAACTGTGAACAATGTTCAAATATAAATAGAAGATGGACCTAGTTCGTTAACATCCCCCAACGAACTAAAGTCCACTTCGTTAAATACATTAAAACAAACGCATTTCCTTTTTAAACAAACGCATTTCCTTTTATCTATTATTATCAAAAGTAGGTTGTTACAAGTCTTCCCTCCTTAAAGAGGTTTCTTCCCCGAAACCTAACTATTACTTAAACAAATCTGGATAGAACTTGCGCAACTCTTCTTCAACTTCCCAAGTGGCGTCTGATCTTTTACGATGCTTCCATATCACTTTCACCAATGGGATAACCTTATGATGAAGTTGCTTTTCCTTGCGGTCAACTATCTCTATAGGTTACTCAATGTAGTTTAGTTGTTCATCAACCTTAATATCTATTAATGGCGCATGAGACGTGTCATAAGCTAGGCATTTTATCAAATGAGAAACATGAAAGGTTGAATGAATTCCTTCTAACTCTACGGGCAAATCTAGTTTGTAGGCCACTTCACCCACACGATTCACAATCTTAAACGGTCCAATGTACATTGGACTTAACTTTTCTTTTTTCCTAAAATGAATAATCCCCTTCCAAGGTGATACCTTGAGCATCACGTTGTCACCAATGTTAAACTTGATTGGTCCTCTTTTTCTAAAACGAATAAACCTCCTTTTTTATATTTCAAAAAATAAAAAAGATTTCCATAATTTTTGGAAGTTGACTAACGAACCAATTTGATCATAATATATATAACTACATAGTCATTGAATGTCTCTAAAACAAAATTTAAAATATTAATTATTTAATAATAAATTGTACATTTTTATTACGGGTTTTATATAATTATATGTCTTTCTATCAAATTTTGAATTCAGTTTTTTTATTTCTTTCAAACAAAGTTTATCTTGTTGACCTATAAATTCAAATTTTGAAAATCGTATTATATATAGACAGGAACCTAACTGATTATAATAATTAAAATAATTGTTTACTTATATTTAATGCATTCCTTTATTTAGTAATTAAATTTTAATTAATTTACTAATTGATTCATATTTTTAAATTTGGGTTTTCTTTTTTTCCTTAATTACAATTTATTATGTTGACGTTAAATTAAGAATTTGAAAGTATTTAATTATTGAAAATCATAAATTGGTTTCCTAATTTATCAAATTTGGTATAATACTAGTCAAACAATAATAAACTGATTTAACGAGGATTTTATATCTATCAATCAATACACAAAATATAAATTTTAATTCATTTTAAAATTTAAAATCTTTAATTTTATAATAGTTAACTTTATCTAAATATATTAAATTTAAAAGTTTAAACACCTAATCAAATAACTTTATAAATTTGAAAACAAATGTTTATATCTTATAAATTGTTTAAATGTTATTTTGAAATCCATAAATTTTTAAAATAAATGTATGTCTACTAGGTTTGACTAAATTATTAAGTTTTAATCTTTTCACCATAAAATCAATATTTTCTCTAAGTTGTATGAAAACTTGCATTACTATTCATTTAAAACTATTTATAGAAAAATTAAAATCAAAATGTTTTAAAACAACTTCCATACGCAATCTAGTTAACAAAAATATTTAATATCTAATTAATTCAAATACGGGATTCATTATTATTATTAATTTTGCAGTAGTTCAAGATATAATTTATGGTATTGTTTGAATTTATAACTAATTTGAGGTGTTGTATTTATAGGTTTGAACATTTTACTGGTTTCAAATTGCTTTGGATAATGCAAGCACCATCAATGTATGATTTCTTCAATTATGTTTATATAGAATTTTTCTTTTTATTAATTAATTTTCTTATCACTAATTGTTTATTTTTTTTCTAATGTATGTGTGTTGAATTTACGTAATGTTTATTTTTGTTGTATTTTAGTTTTTGTGTATGAGACATGACATTTTAGATGTTGATTTAATTACATGATTAAGTTTTAATTAATATATGTTTTTTTCTTCTCATGTTATAAGTTATAAAATGTTTTAACTTTTTATTTGAATTAAAATAACAATTTAATTTCTCCTAATCTATGTACAAGTATCTTTTTTTTTATATAAATATGACATTTGCATTTTACTAAATTTATTAGGGGTGATTTCATTAGGGAACTAGGGAACACATTTCCCAACCATTGATCAATTCCCCACATCCTTATGATGCACCCTCAATCACCAAATCACATCATTTTTGTAAGAGAAAAAAAACTCTAAAAAATCAAAACAATAAAAACAAAAAACATGAAAAAATAAAAAATAAAAAAAGGTAAAATGTTTATCTCGCATCCCCGATAAAAAAAACCCTTTACAAAAATAGAAAAATTAATTAAAAAATATAAAAAAACAAAAAAAAACTAAAATTTTTATCTAGCATCCCCGTTCCAAAAAAAACTTAATTGACTAAATATTTAAATTCAAGACCGATCAATATATGTAAGTTTGTTATAAGACCATATGTAGTGGATTAACAAAAAAATGAGAAAAAAGTGACTAGCACGCCATTGCCACGTAGACATGGGCCCCACTAAACTTTTCTAACAGACACTGTAAGGCCCCGTTACCGGTGCTCTACATTTGGTGTTGGATTTAATCATAAACGCAGTTCTAAATATCATAGTTAATTTAAAACACTCGCGGAATTTAAAAACTTTCATAAAACATTTCATAACAAACCATAACTTGTCTTAAAACAACATCTCGTCTTTCAAAATAAACAAAACATTAAACTTAAACGTCTTGAGTCTTCCGATGTCAGCCTCTTATTCAATGCCACGTGTCTCCTCAACCGAGCTACCTCATTCTACTCACCTGCGTACATACTAAAAGTCAGCTACGCTGAGTGAGTTCTAGTCAATACAAGTAACATACAATATGTTCTTATATTACATATTTAACCTCTTTTACTTTATTTCGTACATACGTAAGTATATACCTTCGTTCTTACTTTCATACTTTCTTCCTTATTACTTCATACTTTATATTACTTTACAAGCATAAACATACATTTTAAAGAGCCTTTTGCCCTATAACCTCACATATATTATTAGGTTTGTCACCCTTAAAGAGCCTCTCGCCATATAACCTCACAGATATTATTAGGGTCTGCCACCCTTTACCGTCAATTCCTTCATACCATACTTTCCTTTCTTTTCATAGAGTTTATATACTTTCTTACGTGCTCGTTAATCTGTAACATACATACAACATACATACAACACATATAAGCAATCACCACTTTAAGCTATCCCTTAACAATACATGCAATATCTGAAGATCGTTCATGTATCATCAAGCATTCATTCATAACTTCCACATATAACATAATAGGCATAAACTTACCACCTAAGGTAAGTGTATTAACTAATCACATCGAGTATGCACACAGCCCCGAAAACATAACAAGGAATTGGGCTAGAAACTCACCTGAACACGGTTACGTTCACCGTTAATTATTATCCCTTTCTTGGGCTGTGCACGGCGAAATGTATAACAATTACACGTATCAATCAACTATCGCTATCTATATTTACCTTAATTGTCTTAACACATTTTCCATTAGGATTTTAATTTATTTCCTAATTCGTTAACTCATTCCTCATAACGAATTAAGTCTGATTCGCTATTTGATTTGTTAAGCGGACATGTTAGTGCGAACTTATTTCAAGCGAACTTAACATCAGCGAACTTATATACAAGCAAAATTATATACAAGCGAACTTATATGAGGCGAACTTAATTGTAAACGTACTTATACAAGCGAAGTTAGCCACCAGAGAACTTAGCATGTAGCGAAGTAGGCCACCAGCGAACTTGCATGTAGTGAAGTTTAGCCACGAGCGAACTTATTTGGCGAACCCAGCTGCAGCGAAGTTATGCAGCGAGCTTAGCTGCAGGCGAAGTTGCCCTGCAACAGCCGCTGGTTTACCTTAACCCCCCATAATCAACTTTGTTTCATCGAAATTCTTGAATATAGTATTAAGCAAACCCGTGCTCATTCCCATGGTCTTTTTCGGGTAAAACACGGCTCGAAAAAGCATAAAGTTTGAGCCTTTAAGATTAAAACGTTCAATAATAGGTCTAGGGTTCATTTTAAACGAGTCATACGCAGCCGCGAGTTCATTAAGTTCGTTACTTTAATACTAGTTTATACCCTATCTATCCTAGGTTCGGGTTTCAAGGATAACCGTTCATAAAAACGTGAACTTTAAGGTCAAGAACATACCTTTACGTGTTTTACGGTTACGGTTTAGCTTGGTTACGAACTTTAGGTCTTGTATCTATCTTGCACTATGAGGATCTATCAAGAATCGACGTTCGTTTGGCTCGGGTCTCGCCTCTCTCTCTCGGCCGTATATAGTGGTGTAGGATGTGTGTGTGTTTTGAGTGTGTAGAGATTTATGAAAGATGGAATGATAATTAGGGTTTTAGGATGGTTTAAAGGGATATTTATATCCCTTAAAGCCCATGGACCTAAGGCCCATTCCCTTTAATCCATCTTAATTAGTCCAAGTCCATGATCTTTTCCTTATTAAATGCTAGTTAACATTATTTAACACACGACAATTTAACGCAACTTTTTTTAATATATTATTAGAATATTTAGGATGTTACAAACATGCTCACCAAGCCAATGGTTGACACATCCTGCCCTTTGATGTAACATTCGTTAATTTTCAACCCCGAAGCCGAACCATTTTTTTTTTCAATGTGATTTGAAACATTTATAATCAATGAATTGTTGGGTGTCCATGTTTTAATAATGTTGTTGGTCATTGATGCTAAAGTTATATCATATTTACAGTGCTGACATATTCGCAAGTTTTGATGAATCGAAAATTGTTACCTCACACTGTTACTTATACCGTGTTACCTATGTAAAGCGTTTTGAAACTCGTATAACCTATCTCGATATTTGGAGACCCTAATAAGTTATGTGTACGTATTTTTTCTATAAATAATAAGTTATAACTCATAAGTGTGCTTCTTTCTTTTAATGACACAATAAATTGTTACATAGACCTTTAAACATGTAACTAGCCTAAATACTATGTCTAATTAATTATTGTAGCAAATATTTCTTCCCATGTCTTAAAAATACAATATAGTACAACACAAAAACCCCTAAAACCATTTACCCCATCCCCTTTCCCTTTCTCCAAGTTTTACAACTTTTTTACAAAAACCAACTTTTCTAAGTTAACCCCTCCAATCTATGGTGAAACATGCGAGGGTGCGACAATACTTGTATCATAGATCAAAAACACTAGAAAATACAAAGCGTCAATATCTAAGTTTATTCACTCATAATTAAAATAAACAAAGAATTCAAATTAAAAAGAAAATACAACAATTGATCTATATTTATTAATTATTCTATGGTCCAATCTAAATGCTTCACTTCAAATCATCTAAAATAACAACCTACAATATGCGTAAAAATAATTTGTCAATAACACATGTTAAGGGAGTAGCCATGGTTTTGTGCAATAATAATAATATTGAAAAATAAAAAAATGCATTGCGTTAGTAAACAACATCAATTAACATAAATAAATAAATGTGCCTTTTCAACATGCCACTAGATTTGGACATGCTTACATAGATAAGTTTGCAACCAATAAGTATGTATTTTGAACATGCCTCTAGATTCGGATATGTCTACTCGGAAAGCGTATGATCATACTATGAGGATGAGGATGAGATACCAACCAACCATAAAAGTAATAAACACATAATTCATATAGCAATCAACAATTGATAGACCAATCTCACAACCACAAAATAAGGGAATTGTGTTCTAGATAAATAATATAATAATAGTAAATATCTTAGTACACATAGTGCCGCAAAAACAAAAATAGGAAAAAAGAGATGTGATTACTCACGTTAGAGATAAGGTAGGCGGTGACGTAACAGCGGTAGCGGAAAGGTGGTTAAAGAAAACGCGTTAGTTAGTTCCATGGGAAGTATCAATGATAACACCTAATTATAAAAGTATAATTATATAATTTACCTAACGAAATGAACAAAACAAGACAAGATTGCAAGGGTTCATAACGGATTTGGGATCATGAAGGTGTTAAATACATTTTATATTAATTTTATAAGGTTGCAATAAAAATGTAATCAATTTAAATATTATTACAAGATACATGTCGATTTTAAGTTAATAATCGTCAATTTAATATTACATATATATTTATAAATTTAAAGAACACTTGTTTTTTGAAAGTTTAGCGATGGCAAGTTCGTTTAGGCGAGTAAAAATCTCTTTTAAAAAATATATTAGGTTTCTAAATAAAGACAATAAAATCTTTATAAATGCATCCATAATTACACACATATATATATATATATATATATATTGTAAGAAAACGTTACACGGGAAAATTATTTTGAAAGTTTAACGGGATTCGGTTAGTCCACGGGTGAAATAACTTCTAGTTTTTAGTTTAGATATATTAATATTAAATTGAAACCATTGAAAAATAAAATAAAAAATAACTAAAACGGGCTAGCTGGGTTTGAACCTACGCCTCAGCGGTCCACTGCCTTAATTATATTACACCAGCCATCGGGGCTGGTGTTTAAATGTTCATCATCATCATCATCGTACTCAGTATATCCCACCAATAGCAAAGCTATAGTAGGGTCTGAGGAGGGTAAGATGTAGACAGCCTTAAGAATGATCCCAAATGATCCCAAATGATCCTAAATGATGATCTTGAAATTGAAAATTATTTATACACTATTCCCAAATGATCCCAAACCTTAAGAACCTTAGAATCCCAATTGAAGAACCTACATTCTTTGTAAATAAAAACTGACATAGGAGTATTAAAGATGACTTAAAATAGTCCCAAAACATATAACAATTACCCGTATTAAGGTTGAATTGAAGAACAACGGTCACCTAGGGTTTTCGGTATTGCACATGAATGATAGTTATAATAGTTTATTAGTAACCAAAATTAATCCAAGTGACTCGTAATGAAATAAAAAAATCAATGATAGAATGAATTAATAAATTATTGATTTTAAGAAATAAAAAAAATTTAATGGGCAGGCTTTTGGGTCTGAAATTTAAGGAATGTTACAATGTGCACCTCATGTGAGGGTAACTTAGTCTTTTTTTACCTCTTGAGGGGTTATTTCTGTAATTACTAATTAAATTAAAATTTTGGTCATTGAATAAATAAACAGAAAACTCTTTTTTACCCTAATCTTCATCCACATTCTCATTCTTAACAGCAATAGTGCACCATCACACCCACTACATCTCACCACCGACTACCACCAATAACACCGCCATACAATAACATCCCACCACCACGGTCGACTACCATATTCATTTCCATCATTGTAATTGTCGTCCTCTCTTCTGAAACCACCATCGTTTATGATAACTTACGACACCTCCTCCTAAAAGGCTGAAACCGCCACTTCCATCACCAACCTATTCCCCTCTTCTTCCCATTCATCGAAGCCTAACTATACCATAATCGAAACCCTAGATTTATGTTAGAACAAACGAAACTACACCACAATAGACACCCTATTTTTAAACGACGGTAGTTTTTTGTGTTCTAGTTGTGGTTTCGTGGTAGTAGGTGGACGCGAAGGTTGTCGTGGTTGCAAAGGGTGGTAGACCGAGAGGTGGTTGCAGGTGGGGGCCTAGCTTACAAAATCCCTAATTTTAGGGATCGGGGATTCCAAATACACATCACCCTCTCTTCAAAATCATCCACTGAAAACCCTAATCGAACTTTTGTATTCGAGGAAGAAGTTGAGGTGGTTCGTTGTGTGAGATTTATCGAGAAGATTACGGTAGTAACCGTGATGGTGTTGTTGGTGGTGGCAGCAGAAGGTGGTGGTGGATATTATAAAGAAGAGGAAAAGGAAGATAGGTGAGTGGTGATGGTATGATAGATGAATGAATGAGAGAGAGAGAGAGAGAGAGAGAGAGAGAGAGAGAGAGAGAGAAATAATGTTTTTATTATTTTTTGTTAAAATATGTTTTTTTTAATTTTACTGTTAAATATATGATATTACAAAACTACCTCAAGTGCCTTGCACGTGACTGGATTTACAAGAAAAGTTAACGGGGTTAGTGATAAAGGACGCAAAGTGATTTGGATTTGAAAAATATAGTATTTTTTCTGCCATTTATTTTGCTATAGGGAGTGTATTGATAAAATATTCAAACATAAAGGACTTGTTTGATATTATGTTTTAAGTAAAGTGCCAAAATTGTCCCTAAGGTTTGGTCAATTATGCAATTTTAGTCTAAAATGTTTATTTGTGCAACTGGGCCATTGATGTTTCTTAAGTTTTGAAAATAACGTCCAATTTGCTAACTTTGTTAATCTTCATTGTTAACTTAGGGGAATTTTTGTATTTTTAGTAATTTATTTATTTTGTTTTTATTGTTGGAAACAAATCCCATCTTCATAATTCATTTGTTAGTTGATCACATAACCCATCCTCATTCATGTTCAGCTCCCCAATCAACAACCCCCACCACCTGCCAAATATCCTATACCGAAACCCCCTAAACATCATTCACGATCTTGTTTCCAACATGGTAACCAACACCAAGAAAGCACACTTGTATGATAACCACTCACCAACACCAAGCGTGATCCATCACCACCAGTAAAACCAGATTCATTACCGAGAACCCACCCCACCTTCTCCACCAGTGTCGAATTAAACCAAAATAAAGCCAAATCGAACCAAAATCCCAAATTTGTTTAGAGATTGAGAGTGTAGATCTGTTTAGGAGGTTTGTGGCTGACGTTTGTGAAGATTATAATAGTCTCAATGGTCTAAGTAATATAGTTTTTCTTTCTGTTACAGTTTTCTTTAATTTCGGGACGAAATATCCAAAAAGTTGAGAAGGTTATAACATTCGTTACTTTTCAAACCCGAAACCCAACCCATTTTTGTTTTCAATGTGATTTTAAACATTTATAACCAATGAATTCTTGGGTGTCCGTGTTTTAATCATGTTGTTGGTCATTGATACTAAAGTTATATCATATTTACTATGCTAACATATTCACAAGTTTTGATGAATCAAAAAGTGTTACCTCACATCGTTACTTATACCGTGTTACCTATTCAAAGTGTTTGGAAACTCGTATAACCTAACTCTTCATTTGGAGTCCCTAATAAGTTATGTATATGTATTTTTCCTATACATAATAAGTTACAATTCATAAGTGTGTTTCTTTCATTTTATAGCATAATAAATTGTTACATGGACCCTTTAAACATGTAACTAGCCTAAGTACTATAACTAATTATTTATTTTTGAAAATGTTTCTTCCTGTGTATTAAAAATACAATATAATACAACCTAAAAGACACCTAAAACCGATCACCCCACCCCCTTTCCCCTTCATCAAGTTTTACAACTTTTTTACAAAAACAAATTTCCCTAAGTTAGCTCCTCCAAATCTTGTTATTTATATGAGACTATTATACCCTCTTTTTTCTTTTGTACCATTATTATTCTTCTTTTAAATTCAAAGAAGAATTTATCTTCTCCTCTATCTGTCTCTCATCTCCATCTTCTTCATTTTTCTTATTCTTACTATTTTATCAAAAATCAATGTAATCAAGTTGTTATGTAACACTAGTTGTACTATCTTTAAGGTTTCTTTAATTATTGTCATCTTCTTCATTTACTTGGTTGCTAATTAGTCATCATATATTCATGTCAATAATCCCACATAATCTATACACCATGATGTGTGTTGTGGAGGAGACAATGAACTAGAGGTTAGAAAATGATCTTCAATGATCACAACTTAACAAAGTTCTTACATTCCTTGTAACTTTATATTTTAATTTGATTTCCTTTGATACAATAACCATACGGGTTTGATTATACATATTCCTTATATGATGTATTCATCACCCCATCAATGGCTTATAATTTATTTCCATCAAAACCATTTCAAATAAAATGTAAAGGACATTACTTATTGTAATGATTCAGAATTGACCGAATTCTCAGCCAACAAAGGTTGAGTTATAACTTTGTCATAACAAATTGAAATGGTGCAAGACCAAAGCCTTTGACTAAACTCATTGAGTTGTGGTTCTAATAACATTTTATTTGCATTTTAGGTCATTTATATGACTTCATAGTGGTCAAATTAATATTAGTGCGCATATCTGTACCCTTTAAAAGAATGGCTGTTTTAGCCATTCTCGGTTCCCAATATGACCAAAATTTCTACATGAAAGTTGTTCCTAACACATTGAGTTAGTTGACTGGAGTTTTTTTATCTATACTGTGATAGCAAGCTGTCCAAATTCTGTTTTCATCATTCTTTTCCTTTTTCAAGTACAAGTTATTATATCATCTTACCATTATAATCCTTAGTTAATTATTCTTCAAACACAAACTAAAACAAGGTTTCTTACTTTTATTTAAGGCTAACACATTAGGACATTCACACGCTTAACCAAGATCTTAATCTTTTAGCCCACAATATTAAATGTGTTTTTACATACCCTACCACTTTTTCCATCTTTTTATATTTTAGGAGTAGCATGTATACCTTATTCAATTTTACTCATGTTTTAAAAACAATTCAATATATGTTTATGTGTGATTATTTCATGCTCTACGATTATGCTCTATGTGCTTAAATGTTTATTTTATGTTTGGTGGTTGGTATCTCATCCTCATCTATTCTTATCTAGTATGATCATACATTTACCCAAGTAAATTGATTGTGTATCAATAAGAACGAGGATAAATCTATTTAGTTGTTAACACTTTCATAAGAATTGTAATGCTCATCATTAACATATGAATTGTGGTTTTTATCTATATATATCTCAACTAAAACTTATGTATTCTCACCATCATTTGTGTTGACAAACTCTACTTTTATACATGCTATAGGTACAAGTAATTGACATTGTTTAAGATCGAATAAATTAGTTTTACTTTAGGATATTATTCAAGATACAAAAAAAATGATGTATTTGCTTTTTATTATTGAATTTGTGTTCTTGTTTAATGTTAATTAAATTAAATAATTATTGTCGCTTTAATTAATGTCTTTTTAGCTACTGTTCAATCAATGCGTTACGTCCCGGCATGTTTTGCTGCCTTTGATCGGGGTGTGACTGATTGGTATCAGAGCCGAAAGCTATAAGATAGGTGGTTAGATTTTAAGACCTAGTAGCAAGCTTAGGGTACCTATATGTGATAATCCTTTACGTGTTTGCACCCTGAGTTACATTATTGATTTCAGTAGCTTAATTATTATTTAATGATTTAATATTATTATTTTACACAAAAGCACACACTTATTCCGAGGCTATGCCTCACTCTCAAAATTTTTTTTAAAACTCTCAGATGATTATTAATGGGGAAATTCCTTAAGAAATCCCACTTT
Organism: Bidens hawaiensis; assembly: GCF_021521415.1. Taxonomy (NCBI): domain Eukaryota; kingdom Viridiplantae; phylum Streptophyta; class Magnoliopsida; order Asterales; family Asteraceae; genus Bidens; species Bidens hawaiensis. Next base: position 167,540 of record NW_027491405.1, on the reverse strand, counting down.
TTATTCCCCTCTCCTTGAGGATGATTCATGTGACGGATATGTCATAAACTATAAGAGGGGAACACTTGTTCACCAAACCCTTGACACCACAATGCGCATAAAACTCAATCAACCGTAAGAGCCAGTTGCCTTCTTGGAGTATTTGGTTAGGGTGTGGAACTTATTAAGCCAAAACATATCACATCAAACGTACCTGAATCTACTAACTTCGTTGTATCAAACGTGATAATGTGACAATCACACTCTTAAATCATAACCAAATTCACGGTGATACGTGGTTAAACTTAGTTCTTCCTTGTGATGTTTTATATGAAATAATTGGTGGGAAAATCCATGGTGATACATGGAATCCCCAACCATTCACCTCAACGATCCCATGTTGATTTTAAACACTTTTAAATATGTTGTTGGAAAATTAAGCCATGGTAATACATGGATATTTCAACGATGAGATTTTTTTAAAAAAATTTGGTTCTGGTATAAATGATTATTTTCTAATTTTGTTGGGACAAGCTCATGATGATGTGCGTACGCCTCAACCTACTATGTAAGTATTACTATTTCATTTAATTATCAATTTCATCAATACTCCAAGTTAAGATTAATAAAATTTTCATTTTTACGATCATGAATTCTCACGAAACTCGAAATTTCGCATAGTTATACAATTTATCCCAAAACCTAAATATTTCTCACATTTCGTCCTTGTAGCAGGTCTTTTTCCCGCCTCATCAACCGTAACTGTCGCACCAGCTACTCTGGTTGTAGCATCTTATCCCGCATTACTAAGTAAATCGTGGAAGCCCTCCCAACAATCATCTCTTAGTTCCAAACCATGAATGCCACTTCCATTCCCGTGAATCAAAACCCAACTACTTTCTCTTTCAAGCAATTCACGAATGATAACCCAACCGATTATGTTGGAGCTGAGGGTGCTACCACCCTCCTCTAATGGTTTGAACATATGGAAAGTGTGTTTCGCCATTGTGCCTGTCCGGAAGACAGAAAGACCACCTACGCCTCAAGCGCCTTCAAATCGAGTGCCCTTACTTGGTAGACTGGTAAAAAGTACGCTCTTGGGGCTGTGTTACCTTGTCTTTGCCATGGGACGATCTCAAGAAGCTCATCCTAGAAATGTGTTGCCCATAAAATGAAATCCGTAAGTGGAAAGAGGAGTTTTGCAACTAGAAGCAGAAGGTGGTGATAATACTGCTTACAATAATCGCTTCCAATAATTGAGCCTTCTCATCCCGCATATGGTCACTCCCTTGGAGAGAGCCATTGATAAATACATCTCGGTTTTGCCTATGAAATCCAAGATTTTGTCCTGAGTCGTGATCCCGAAGTCCTTGATGATGCCATCACTTTAGCCGGGACCTTGATGTGGAAGAATTCCAAGAGCCCAATGATAAGCCTGCACCTGAGCCCACTAAAGAATCCAAGACTGAATCCTCTAAGCCTGAATCCTTCAAGCACAACAACAACAACTCTCCACTCTACCGCAACAATAAAAGAAAGTCCAATTCCCCAAACAATGTCTTGGCCCAATCGCATGCCCAACCCACCAAGAAGCTCAACAAAGGACACCCCACCCATTATCTGATACGTGTAAATTTCACCATTCTCCAAATATCAAGTGTCGTAAATGCACCCATTGCGATCGATTTGGTCGCCTCTTTACCACATGTCGTGAACTCAACCAACCCATTATTTAACCATTTACCTCACCCCTTACCCAACCCCAAACTTTACATTATGCTTAACCGTTTATTCATGCATCCTCAACTATTAGAGCTTGTTACAACTGTGGAGATCCAAGCCATTTTCGTAATGCATGCCCAAAGCTCGCACACATGAACCAAATTCAATCCTACCCAACCCAAACCACTGAATATATCAAGCTTACCTAGCCCAAGTCTATCCAACCCAAGTCACCTAAGCCCAATTCAACCAAGCCCAAGTGAGTCAACTTCAGCCAATCCAAGCCCAACCCATTCAAGCCCAACCCATTCAACCTATTCAAGCAAACCAAATCCAAGATTCCGTCGGGAGCCATGATCTAAAAATCCTTGATGATGCCATCACTCTAGCCGGTACCCTCACCGAAACCACGTTAAGGCCGGGATCTTGACGGGAAAGAATTCCAAGATTCCCAATGATAAGCCTACATCTGAGCCCACTAAAGAATCAAAAATCGAATCCTCTAAGCTCGAATCCTTGAAGCACAACAACAACTCTCCCCACTACCGCAACAATAAAAGAAAGTCCATTTCCCCAAACTATGTCTTGCCCTAGTCGCAAGCAGAACCCACCAAGAAGCCTTATACATGACTCCTCCCATTATGTGATACGTTTAAATTTCACCACTCGCCTAATATCAAGTGTTGTCAATGCACCCATTGCGATCGATTTTGTTAGTACATGGTTTTATCATCTCAAGTCTTTGTAAATTATCATTTGTAATTTATTATATTTTAATGTTAAGGGTATTTATGGAATATAAGTTAGTTCGTTAAGGTAAAGGCTAATTCGTTAAGGATGTTTAACGAATTAGCCAGTTCGTTATAAGTAAAGCCCATTCATTAAGGATGTTTAACGAATGGACTATAGTTCGTTATGTATGTTCTCATTCGTCATGGAATGTTGACGAATGGGGGCATAACGAATCACTGATTCGTTATGATTTCCTTCAGTGTTATATAATTTAACGAATTGGAGCCGATTCGTCACGGGTTGGGTAAAGAATTGGTCTCCATTTTATATTTATAGGGTGTTCATACCCTTATAATTTAAGTTTTTGAGTTTATCTATTAACAAACCTCTGCAGAAATTCTCTCTCAATTTTTCCTTAATCTATTAATAATATACATACTATAATCACTAATACATATATATATATATATATACATAATCATAATCATATCATAAACTAGATCATTAAGGTATTAGATCTAATAAGATAATCAATATTGATTAGATCTAACATAATTACAAGTGGTATCAGAGCTTTAGGTGTTAGATTGCTCTTGATTAAGTATTATTAAATCAGTGTTTGAAGCTTATTGTTTGAGTTTCTGGTTCGTTTATGTTTTATAGAAATTTGGTTCGATTTTGATTGAATTAACAGTTGATACCGTTGATTATGGATTGATTTGGTTCGGATTGTGTTTGTTAAGGATTAAGGTAAGTGTGTGTGGACTGAATTGTGAATTTGTGGTTGATTGGACTGGTTTGGTTTGGATCTGTATGTGTACGGAACATAGGGCTGGTTATATGTTAATTTGGGTTTGATTGATCGATTATGGGATACGTGATCGACGTATTTAGGTTCGCGAGTTGTTTGCGAGCCAATTGAGCTAATTTGATAAATTTGGTGCCAAATTGAGGTAGTATTACACGATTTTGGATTGGTTTTGTTTGATATAAAATCTGGAAATTTTCAAGATTTCTAGAAGATTTGAAGATTTGAACATGGTGTTAATTCGTAAAACTCAATTCATCACCCATGGTTCCTAATTCGTTATCACTTCTGAACATATTCGTGCCACGTGGCAAGTTTGTTATAGCCGTCTAACAACCTTGTTCGTCATCAGCTGTAGTTGATTCGTTATCAATTGTAGCTGATTCGTTTCAAATTCGAGCTTACTAATTCGTTACATTTTCATCACTGATTCGTTATCAATTCGCATATGGATTCGTTCAGTGATTCGTTACTTATTCGTCCTTGGTTCGTCATCCTAATTCGTCAACAATTCATCATTGATTCGTTATACTAATTCGTCAGTGATTCGTTGGTGACGTGTCTTTGATTCATTACTAATTCGTTATAATTCGTTACTAGTTCGTCATAATACTCTTTCTGATTTGTTATTCAGACCTCATCTGCTTCGTTAAGTTACTGTTTCCAATTTGTTATCTTAATTTACTCACTTCGTTAAGGTTACTGTTCCTGATTCGTTACAATTGTTTTCACTTTTAACTCTCAAGTTTAGATTCTTGTTAAATTTAAACTTTTCAATTATCATGGCTGGTTTTTGTGCATTGGCATCTCAAAACGTACTCATGCAGAAATGTTACACCTCGATGCGGAAATTGGATCTAATTCAAAATGTCCAAGACTGATGAAATTCAGTGATTTTGCCTATTGGGAACCACATTTTCGTGTACCTCTTGGTTCTGTTCATCCTGATTGTTCTCATTGTCTTGATGAAGTTTATATTGTTCCGATGCTTGATAGTGAAACAACGGGTTTTACTCCAAAGGATTTTTCTCAATACTCACAAGAGGAAAAGAAAGCATTAGAGATTGAGACCAAAGCATACTCAACTTTAACAATGGCTTTACCTAATAACATATTTCATCAAGTTGGAAGTATCAAGATATATGCTACATTGTTCCAACATATTAAGATGAGAAGCATGGGAAACACAGAAGAGAGCAAGAAAGTAAAGTTGAAGTTTCAATTTAGAAACTTTAACTTATTGAAAGGTGAAACGGTTGAGGAGATGCTTACCCGATTTAACCATTTGATAGCAGAAATTTTGCAAATTAAAAATGGAGCCAACTGAACCGGATAAAATTGACACTGTGAAGAATGCTTTATCAAGTTCCTACTCAACATTTCTAATGGTGTTAAAAGAAAACAATTATTTCAAAAATGAAGATCTGACTGCTTCAGAATTCATGCAGATGGTAGAAGCTAGAGAGTATGATTTAAAGTGTCAAAAGTCATCAAAAGAAGTCCAATATTCATCTTTCTATGGAGGAAGTATGCCTTTAAGTAGCACTACAGCTCCAATCACTGCATTTATCATTCAAAATGCAAATGTGGGATCTTCAACTTATAGTGATCCAAATGTATATTTTATGGAATCTGGATACACTGAGAATCCTGGTGAATCTTCTTCTACAAACAAATTCACTCCACCACCAAATGTGAACATGAAAGAAGCTAAGAAGAACCTCTCATTTCTGTGTGCTTTAATAACATCGTATGCGAATCTAGTGGGTAGCAAAATTACCTCGAGCGAGTTAACCGATAAAGATTATAATCAAATAGATCCAGATGATCTGGAACTTATGGATCTTAAGTGGAACATGTCAATGATTGTGAGAAAAGTGAAGAAATTCATGCAAAGGAGTACTGTGAAAAAGGGTAATGATGTTGACAAACCTTCTGGCTATAAACCTTCTGCTTAGGGATCACAAGCCTTGCTTTCTGCTACTGATGGAGATGATTGGCCTCAACAATTATTGTGCAACGATAATCAAGCTAACTTGGCTATGTTCAAGATGAATGGCAGATTTCAAGATGCAAGTGGGAATGAGTTTTCATCTGACAATAAAACGGAATCAGATTCTGATGATTCGGGTCTTATGCGACCAACTTCTTTCGCTTTCATGGCTAAGTTTGAAGAGGTTAGTTCTTCTTCCTCTTCTTCTGTTAAATTATCCTGCAACTGTGCCTTGTGTTGAGAGTGACAGTGTTAAGCTTAGGTTAGAATCGTTAAAAGAGCATAATGACATATTGGTAAAAGAAATTGCTTCAATTAAGGATACATATAGACAATCTCTAGAATCACAAATGAGATCTAGGGAGAACATCGAAGCATTGTCTGTGAGTAACCATGAGTTGAAAGCTGAATTGTCTGTCAAAATGACAATTAACGATCAACAATTTCAAGAGATTTTGAAACATCGAACTAAAATTACAGAGGTTCTTGATTTAAAAATAAAGTTGGGAAAATTTAGAAATTCATCGTTTTTGCTTAATGAAATCATTGAAGTAACTGGTAAGCAAAAAGATTCCAAGAAAGGTGTAGGTTTTGCTGATGTAACACCACCATTTCATAATGATTACACTACAAATCCTTTTGCATGAAAAGATGAAAATGTTGTTAATGAACCTATTGTTGAGATAAAACTTAAAGTGGTTAAAAATGACAATTTGAGTGCCCAATTCTCATAAAATAACCTCATATTCAAAGTACCAATGTCATTGTTGAAAATTTTGATAAAGTAATTATTGATGATGTATTTGAACCTGATGTTGTACACAAAAACCAGGGCATTCCACGTTCAAATCAAATTTTATATGAACCTCATGAATTTGAGGAGGCTGTATATGGTTCGAATGCATCTCAAGTGAAAAACCAGAAACCGGTTAAGGTTAAAGCTAAGAGATCAGAACAACTAAAGATTTCTGATGAGGATTTGATGCGTTTTATCAATCCTGTTTCTTCTAACCAATCTACTGGTCGAGTGTTTAAGTAGAAAGGGATTAGAAAAGTTTTCACTGAGAAAGACATTCCGCTTAACCTAAACAAGCCTGAATTGATTGAAAGCGTCTTTCAGAATGAAACTTCCAAGATACAAGATCTTGAACATAAGATAGTGAATTCCAAAATGTCAAATGTAACAGATCCTTTGATAAAAGCTATACAATTGTTAAAATCTTCTATGAATGTGCAATTTGTTAAATCAAATGGAACTAATACATTACAGAGCTTTTCAAACTGTTCAAATCTTGATTTCTACATGAAAAGGAAATCTGTGACATTTGATGATTTGGATAAAGGTCCCATTGCTGGTGTTTTTCATGAACCTTCGGTTGCATAAATTCCTGCTAAACCACAACGTGAGCGTGTTGACATGACAACTTGTTTTCTCTGTAGAGAACAAGGTCACGTAGTCAGGAATTGTGGACTGAAGAAATAAAAAAATCTTCATCCATTTATCAAGGAACAATCTAAACCCGTTACTGTGATTAAGGAGATATTGAAAAGACCGATGTCTTTTGATGATGAAACCCATATCATGTTCTCTGATGTGAATCCTCGAAAGGTGGTTCATGTTAATGAAAATTCAAGTAGTGTAAAACCCAAATTCATTCCAATGGAACCTATTTGCAAAAATGTGAATACAAACGCAGTTCAAGCTATATACATAAGAATAAAGTCTAAACGACCTGTGACTTATTCACAAGAGGCTAAACCACATTTGAATTTACTAAACCTTAAAACTTCGAGTTAAAACTCAAGAGGTGCCCAAGACTGAGGCATGGGCTACCTTTTTGAACTGATCATTTTTCATTCATGTGTAGAGTTCATCCAAGACTGTTTTTGGTAAAAACTGGATAATGGACAGTGGATGCTCTCGTCATATTACCGGAAATATTAACCTCTTAACAAATGCCAAGAATATACAAGGACGGTATGTAACGTTTGCAGGTAATACGGGTGGATTGATCACAAAAGAAGGAGATGTGTCAAATGGGAGTATCACATTTGAGAAGGTTAATTATTATGATAAAGATTATCATAATTTGTTTAGTGTGTCACAAATTTGTGATAAAATATACACAACCATATTTAATGATAAGGAGTGCATAATACTAAAATCGGGATACGTCATTCCTGAGGATATGGTAGTTATACGATCTCCTCAATCGAACGATATTTATGTGTTGAACATGACTTCTAAGGTATCTACTTTTGTCGAAATGAGTTTTGTTTCTAAGGCAACTGAAAATGACACAATTTTGTGGCACAGAAGGATGGGTCATATTCATGTTAAAAAAATGAACTATTTAATGGCTAAAGATCTGGTTGATGGTGTTTCCTTGAAACATTTTAAGTTATTTGACCACTGTGTTGCTTGTAATAAGTGCAAATAGAAGAAGAAGTCGCACCCATCTAAACTAATCAATACCATTGATACTCCATTGGAACGACTTCATATAGATTTGTTCGGTCCTGCGAATCGTGCGAGTATTGCTGGTGATTGGTATTGTCTAGTTGTTACTGATGATTATTTAAGATATTCTTGGGTTATATTTATGAGTACAAAAGATCAAACACCCATTTTGGTTCAAAATTTAATCACGAAGATTGAAGCACTATATAAACTGAAAATGAGACGTATTCGAAGTGATAATGGTACGGAGTTTAAAAACAATGTATTAAATTTCTTTTGTATTCAGAAAGGAATTCATCGAGAATACAATGCTCCTTATGCACCTCAACAGAATGGTGTGGCAGAAAGAAAGAATAAAACACTGATTGAAGTGGCTTGAACAATGCTTGCAGATTCTAAGCTTCCTGTTCAGTTCTGGAACGAGGCTGTGAATACTGCTTGCTAGACACTTGATCATGTTTTGACTGTGAAGAAGCTTCAAAAGCCGAGTTATGAACTTCTGAACATGAGAAAGCCAAATTTAAAGTATTTGGAGCCATTTGGGTGTCCTTGTACTATATTGAAGAAAGATGCCGAAAAATTTGAAGAAAAGGCTATTGAAGGTTATTGGTTACGCATCACCTAAGAAACATGTGTTTAACTTTACTTCTGGCTGTGTAGATGACTGGTACCATGTTGACTGTCAAAGATATACCACACCTTCCCAGGGTAAAGGACCTGATTGGATGTTCGATTATGAGAGTTTATTTAATTCATTCACTCAAATAGTTGATCAACCAGATGAAGACTTGGTGCGTGCTTATTTTGAAGATCAATTTTTAACTCCAAGATCTTGGTGCGTGCGTACTGTTTATGTTGATGCTTCACAAGATGATCTTCCTAACACGTCTGATGTGATTTCTATCTCATCTGATGATGATCATTTTGTTGACTCTTCCTCGGCTCCATTTCCAGATACACTTGAGATTGGTGAATCGTTCATGTTGACTCTTCCTCGGCTCCATATCAGAAAATGTTGTTGTGCCTGAGAATCCAATTCTTTGGAATCATTCGTATCATACACAGGATAACATCATTGGTGATCTTGATGTAGGTTTGCAAACACGTCATTAAGTTACTAATTCTACAAATTCCATATTGTGTACATACGCCAATATGCATTCCTAGGGAATCATGAATCTCACAAAATACACCTGCTTCCTATCTCAAGTTGAACCAACAAATGTTCGAATGGCTCTTGCTGTTCCATCTTGGGTAGAAGCTATGCAAGAATATTTGCAACAGTTTAATTGACTGTGTGTTTGGGATCTCATTGATAAACCAGTTAGAGTTAAGAAACCAATTCCAACAAAGTGGGTATTTAAGTGCAAGAAGGACGATTGAGGTGTGATCGTAAGAAACAAAGCATGATTGGTTGTTCAAGTTTTTCATCAGTAAGAAGGCATAGATTAAATGGAGGTGTATGCTCTAGTTGCACAATTGGAAGCTATACCAATATTCTTGGCCTATGCTTCTTTCAAAAACATTAAGGTTTATCAAATGGATGTCAAAAGCGCGTTTCTTAATGGGGAATTACATGAAGAGGTGTTTGTTCTGCAGCCTCCTGGTTTTGAGGATCCAGATTATCCGAACCGTGTTTATCGTTTGAACAAGGCCCTGTATGGTTTACACCAAGCCCCGAGAGCTTGGTACGGCACACTTGCTGACCATCTTACTGATAATGGCGTCAAGCGAGGAACTGTTGATTGCACTTTATTTGATAAGAACGTTGGTAATGATCTACTCCTTGTACAAATATATGTCGATGACATTATATTTGGTTCAACAAATGAAAAGCTTTGTAAGGATTTTGAGAAGTCGATGCAGACGAAGTTTGAAATGAGCTCGATGGGGGAGATGAATTAATTCTTAGGGTTGTAGGTTCATCAGCCTGATATGGGAATCTTCATTCATCAGACAAAATACATGAATGATGTCTTGAGCCGATTCAAGATAACTGCCGAAAAAATCCCTTCGACACCTCTTCCCGTGGGTCACAATTTATCACCGGATGAATTGGAGGATACTATAGATCCTACTCTTTACCGAGCAATGATTGGTTCATTAATGTATTTAATTGCTTCTCGTCCTGACATAATGTTTGCAGTTTGTTTGTGTGCTAGGTACCAATCAAGTCCCCGAGTGACTCTCCTAGTAGCGGTTAAACGTATACTTCACTATCTGAGGGGTAATCTTGACATCGGGTTATGGTATCCCAAGGACGATAGCATTGAACTCACTGTGTTTTCCAATTTTGATTATAGAGGATGCGAGATCAATTTCAAATCGACTACGGCAGGTTGTCAATTTTTAGGAAGCCTGCTTGTTTCCTGTTAGTGTAAGAAGTAGACAACGGTCTCCACTTCAACCGCTGAGGCAGAATACATGGCGGCCTCGAGTTTCTGTTCACAAGTTCTATGGATCCAACGACATCTGCGCAACTACGGTTTGTAGTTTCTTTCTACTCCTATTTTAATTGATAACTCTGCTGCTATAAGTATCACCAAAAATCCTGTGCAGCATTCGAAAACATAACATACTGAGATTCGATATCATTTCATTCGAGACTGTTTTGAAAATAAATTAATTGATATTGAAAACGTGCACAGGGATTTTCAACGTGCTGACCTGTTTACCAAGGCATTTGACAAAACTCGTTTTAACTTTTTGCTTGGTCTAAACGGTCTTAAAATACTTGCTGAGGTCCTTAAACAAGGATAATTATCTTTATTTCGTTTTTGTTTATTTTCTTTCCTTTATTTTTATGTTATAGGTTTTGGGGGTGAAAAATACAAGATACAAAAAAATTGTGATTTTTGTTTGTATAAAGAAAAACCAAAAACATTAAAAAAAATGAAAAATAAAAAAATATTGTGATTTTTGTTTTTATAGAGAAAAATCAAAAACATTTAAAAAAATGAAAAATACAAAAATATTGTGATTTTTGTTTTGAAAATTGAAAAAGCCAAAAAGATTGTGTTTTTCGTATGTATAGAAAAATCCGAAAATATAAAAAGATTGTGTTTTTCGTATGTATAGAAAAATCCGAAAATACAAAAAGATTGTGTTTTTTTGTATGTATAGAAAAATCCGAAAATATAAAAAGAGTGTGTTTTTATGTTTGTAAAGAGAAAATACAAAAAGATTTTTGTATACTTTCGCTTAAAATTAGGCCAATTACACATATTTGAAGGGCATATACTTGTATATGTTTGGTCCTGATATTTACTTTTAAATGTTCGGGATAGTCATTTACCTGATAATGGAAAGTAGTTGGGGCGATTGTTATGGGTTTTTATTTAATTATTTCGCTGGAAATTATGTCCGTTATTTAAGTTTGTGGAACATGCTTGCATGTTTTGGTCCTGTTATCTACGTGTAGATTGATAGGATAGCCATTAATCTATAGACTGAAAGTGACTGGGGCGATTGAATTAATTTTTATGCTACTCAAAAATGAGTTTTGAAGAAAACATAGAAAATGATAGTACATTGATCATCTGGTCCCATATCCAGAAAGAAATAAGCTTAAAAGACTGAGTGCTTAATTGCATTGGTGCATTGATAAGTCTTAAACAAGCCGTTAGAGTAAAGTATGTGATAGAAACAGGAAGAAATGCCAAATTAAAAGAAGTGTTAGTCTCTACCAAAAATCTCGATAATGATGGCAGAAATGTAATAGCCAATCATACTCAAGCATTATATTTGTCTGATTACCAAAAAAAAATAAAGCAAATAAAAAGCATTAGGATTCTGGACACTGTGAGTCTTTATGCGGCTTAATCATCTGCGTATTCATATGGATGAATATTTCAAACGCTTTTTAGAGCAAACCCAAAGTCTTTAAACTTGATCACTGTTGTACATCGTACAACTTAAACTACCGACTTGATCAAAATCCGTTGTTAGTCATACATTTGTTCCTCCCTTGCGCACGTTTCAATACCAGTAAGAAACGGACCCCTGGGGATACAGTGTATGTAAGCCTACAGATGGACTCGTGCATACCCACTCACAGTAAAAGAAACTTGGTGCATTTCTCAAAATTATCTATACAGTCAAATTTTAATCGACATTATAATGGTTTAAGTTAAGTTGGGGTGATACGTTAAAAAACAAATTAAGCTTGAACCGAGACTAGAGGCTGATAGTTTCTGATATTCTGTGCTCTAATTGAACATTTAATCATATCACAAAAATGCTTGAAAGTTTGTTATAAGATTTAAGTGGACAACAATATCAATGACCGACTTAACGCCAGTCATAATAGTACATAAATATAAAACTGCGATGGAAGTGTAATTTGGTCAATATGATTCTCTGCTTAAACTCACAAAAACATGTACTGCTTTCGTAAAACACTCAAAAATACAAAAATATTTTGTTTTTCGAGTTTAGTTTACTTTTCGGATTTTAAATGTAAATATTAGAAAATTTTATGTAAAATACCAAACAAATTTTCTTATTTGATTTTTACATATTATTTAATATTTTTTAAAGGTAATATTTAATTTAAGTGTTTTGGGCGTAAAACACGTTAAGGTATTACATATTTCCACATCCGGTAAGGTTGGTAAGGTATAAGGTAATCGGGACACGGGTTTTCCTTGATTTATTTATTCATTCATTTATTTAATTCTATAGTTATTCTTTAATTACTTAATTATTTAATTCTTTTAATTTAAAATTAAGTTAAATAAAGAAAATGAAAAGGAAAAGGACTTTAAGATATATTCGTTATCTATGGATAACTAATGAGGCTATTCTAAATATCGAATTACTTCAATTCGTCACCATTTAATTCACTTTCGCCACTCTGTAACGAATGACCCAATTCGTCGTCTAATATTTAATATATTAAGCATGAATTACTCTTAGTTCGTTATTACTTCGTGATAAGTTATAATGAATTACTCATTCGTTGGCAAGTGTTATCAATGAGATAATGAATTGACTAATTCGTTAATTCAAAATTAACGAATCAGCGGATTTGTTGTCTTGGGAAGTGTGTTGATTCATCTTATATAAGGAATAGTGGAGAACGATTCAGTTCATTCGTTCACTATTTTTCCATCATCCTTAAGCAAACCCTAGAAAAATGTTTCCAGAATAATCAATCATCACAAAACCATATTTTGCTCATGTATTAAGATTCGTAAGGTAATGAGGATCACAAGGCAATGCTTATCGTCAATTTACATGACCATTACATGGGTCTTCTAATCGATTTTATTTCCGGGTTTAACTTATAGAAAGAAACCTTAGTTAACCTAATGTTAGCTGAGATCTTTTCAAAATGGGTAACATATATCGATTGTTGATGTGTTTCCGAGTTGATTTGTGCTTATTACAGATCATTACATCGTCTTACATGGTCTAATTGATTCTGAAATTGCATGTTTGACTTTATTGGTTCATACTAATTTTGACCCTGATTTCAATTAGTCAAAATTATATATTATTGGTAACCATTTGTTAATCTGTTAACGAACTAACACACATTCGTGTTCAATTCCTTATAGATACCATAACAAATAAAATCTTTCATGATTTTGATAACGAATTACACTACATTCGTTCTTTAATTCATTATTCATTTAAGGGTGATTCGTTATGTCTAACGAATTAAGCAATTCGTTATAACGAAGTAGCTAATTCGTTATAACGAACCAAACTGTCAACGAATCATACTTAGAATTATTTTGACATTTTAATATTAAAATTTATTAAAATATTTTTATTATTTGATTTTCCTTTTTTACTAAGTCTCCGGTTTTATATTTTCTTAGTTATGGAAAACAAAGTTATACAGGATGTTCCTGCTGCTGAACAACAACCAGTGCAACAACCAGAGCCGCATCTCCGTTATTACCATTTAATAAGAAGCAAAACATCCGTGCTTTAGTGGGGGAGAACTTTGCTGATGCGGATGTATTTGGAGATACGCTAGCCTTCATACGACGTTCTCGTATTGTCTATGCTGTTACTGTTAACCCGACAGTACATTTCAGCATTATACGACAATTCTGGAATTCGACTCGTTTTGTTGAGTACGAAAACCATATCATTGCTGATATTAACAGGAGACCAATTGTTATTACTACCGAAGTTATTCGACGGGTGCTGTGGTTTGACGATAACATGGACAACCCATGTGAATTCGATAAGGGGTTGATTCGTGGTTTATTTAATCTTGTATTCTATTATAATGAACTTGACCGTTCCATGTATAACAAGGAGAACTTGTGCCCAACGTACAAGTATTTATTACACGTCCTTATTTTACAGCCTTGGTGGACATAAAGGAGAATAGGACGAGTGCCAAATCATGTTATAATCAGCATTTGTCGCTTTGATTTTAAACAAACTATTCAATTTCTTTGAGATGATCTTCTACCATCTCAGGGAAACGTGCCTGGTCAAGAATCGAAGAGGCAAATTTCTTATGTATCCCCGGTTCTTACAGCAGATCATTCAGGATCTTATTCCTGATTTGGTGATTGATCAATTTTTGGAGAATGACGGGCTGAAGATGGCGCACATGACTGCTGATACGGTAAGGAGGATGAAATCTTATAGGCAGGATCCTCAGCCAAGGACCAAACACTTAATTGGTCACTTATCTAATCCAGCATATGTATGTCCTTCTGATGATTGTTGGATCCATGATGACTCAGATTCCTAACGTGAAGGGTGGGAACGACAGTGACAATGACGATGGAGATGATGGTGATGAAGGTGGGGATGACAATTGATGTGCTAAAAGCAGTCAATTAAATATCAACTAAATTAAACAAGTAATAAAAACTAGACCTAAGACTCAACTACGCAAAACACCATCAAGTGAACCGATCAATTGTACTAAAGCTAAGTAATTCAGGAATTTCGAACCCACAAGACTCTATAAATTACGTAAATTAACTACTTAGACTCGACTTACGACATGACTATTTATTATTAATGTTTTAAGGGAGATTTTAAAACTAATATTAAACTAAGAAAGTAAATAAACAAGTAAACTAGAAACAAGCGATCAAACACAAGATCGAAACCAGTAAGAGAAGGAATCAACCTAGGTAAGAATCCCATGCATCAACAATCATCAAGCAATGGACAACTAACAGGATATGGAAACTGATTTCTAAACATATTCATCTAACAAACCCTAAAGGCCCCTTGAAATAATCCAACAAAATCCCAAAGAATAATTATTAGATTATTAAGCAATAAGTTGGATTGAGTTCCTCAAAGTCATCAATTAGGGATAATTAATAGTATCATAGGCAAGCAATCTCACGAAACACTAAACCCTAGATAACTTGATAAGCTAAACACGACATCATGAACAAGGATCAACACAATAAACAAGCAAGAATATTATCACTAATCTAACCTAGAATGCGATTGACCAAGACACACGAACAACTCCTCACCTCACAGATATTGTAGTTTAGCATAACATTTAAAATCCTAATCAACTATTAACAAGCTTCTATGATCTAATAGGCCTATTCAATCACAATAATCAAAACACCAGGTAATGATTAAACATAAACCCTAAATCTAAAGAACAAAATCAAGAGATAAAAGATCTATGTGAGGCAATAGTTAATAATCAAACAAGATTACAAACACTCATATGCATCATGAAAGCAAACTCAAGTCTTTTACTATTAATATAACGAAACTATAATCAAAATAATCGTCAAAAGCAAGAATCAAGTCAATACATGTTCATCAAACCTAGGTAGACATGAAGTCTAGCCTAGCATAATTATAATCAAAGACAAATAACTAGAACAAAGAAAAAATAGTAGATTCATGAAAGATAATGAACAAGAACAATGAAAAAGAACGAGAGAACCCGTCTTAATCGACCCTTGAAAACCCGTATGAAAGCTCTATGATCTTCTCTCTTCCTAGCCTCTAAAACACCTTCAATCTTAGCTCTCTCCCTTGGAAAACCGGCTGCCACCACTCATTACCTCGTCTAGGTTTATAATTACATGTTATATAGTGCATGATGGGCTTGATTTGCGAAAATTGGTTGGACAGAAGGTGTAGGAGCAGCGCGAACATGCTCGGCCACCCAGGCCGCGCGGCGCGGCTTGTACTAGGGAGGGCTACGAATTTTTGCACTTTATTTTATTGCTTAATCATGCTAGATCTTGATTAATTCCTTTCTTGAACTCCAAGCAACGATGAGAACTTTCTAAAACTTCTTTTACTTGAATCGCAAGCCAAAAATCTATATGAAAACAAATCAAAACACTAAGTGAAGTAATCATGTAACCATTAATGAGCAAAAACGAACTTAAACTTCACATGAAATGATAGAAAGAATTAGAGTTTAACATGCAAGACACCAAAAGATTTAAAACTCGATAAACATATAATAAACTTGACTCAAAACCTAAATTAATAAAAGAAGAACAAGACACTAACTAAACCGAACTCAAAACCTTAAATACACATAACTTTACAAGGGATTAGAGATGTATAAATAGATGTATATCAAAAATCAACGACGTGCTGAAGTTGAGGCAGTGATTGCTCAAGCTGCTCAACGGATACGTAAGGGGAAAGAGGTGTCTTGTGGTGAACCATCTAAACTCGTATATCACAAGGTGCTGGTGTGTCATTTGGACCTCATGTTCCAAGGTCGTCTTCTCCTCAACGTCCGACGGTGCCGCTTACTACTAGCACCCCAGAATTAACTTTGACGACCACACTTGCTATTGATCCAAGGCTTGATATGATTCCTCAATCCGTTTTATCTGAGATGCCAAGGCCTGCTGCTACTGCTTCGGTGGTTCCTCCAACACCGACTATGAGGCCTAATCAACCTCTTGGCATCACGTTTAAGAGAATTACACGTTCTCAAGGTCCGATACAGTCGGTTCATCCTTCAGTTCATAGCATGTCGGCAACCCATCAGATGGACATGCTCTTGAGTTTGATTCATCTTTATTAGAATCAAATGGCCTTTGATCGTAAAGCTCATGAAAAATCAATGTCGTCTGATGGGATATGTTTCTTTTTGTCAAAAGGAAATGAAAGCCCTCCATGATATTGTTACTACTCACGGGGTGAAAATCAAGGAACAAGAGGATCTTATTCTTCAGCTTACATGCAAAGATGATGAACTAAAGAAGCTGAAGAACAACGATGAAGATCCTGATGCTTCGGTTGTTGGAGGTAGTGATCCGAAGCAACCTCACTGTTCATCCTCTGGTGCTGGAACGAGCGTTGGGGGTGATTTGTATAAAGAGTTGGTTGTTTATCAACACTTCACAGATGCCAAACTAATCGAGTCGATCAAGGCCAATACGATATTGTTTATGAATAATACGGGGGTGGTGAGAAGTATGGTGAATGTGGATGAGATTGAAGTTGTCAGTTTGTTGATAGGTCCCTAACACGTGAGCAGATTTCATTACTACTGGGACTGAATGATAAAGAACTCGATGCGTTGGAGGCCGAGGATGATGTGGAAGTAATGAACGTTGAGGAAGTTTTATAGGATACGACGATTCCTATGAATAAGTCGTTTATTTACGAAGATGAGGAGATCGAGATTGAAGATGTGACAGCAGAGGAATATCCTGATCTATTTCAAAGTTCAAATGTTGATCATGATGTCCCTACTTATATAGAAGAACATGTGAAAGCTACTGTAGACCATTTGAAAAAGACTTCAAAGAATAAAGGCAAGACGTTTGATTGGATTTCTGATCCATCAGTTGCTGATATTCAGGGTTGGTTTGCGTGCAGAAGCAAGAAAGTACGTAAGATTATCGTGGCGTACATGTATGTTGATGAAGAATAGAAAGTGGACGTTATCGCACGTGCTGAAGCTAATCAGAAGACCACATTCAAAGCCGTGTCGACAGTTAAAGGTGACATAGTATCATGGTTATTTGATTCTGATTTAACGGTTTGTATCATTAAGTGGGAGAACGGCGTTCAGTATTCTGAAAATATCACTAACGTTCTCTCACTACCTTGTTGGGATGTTCTTACCCTCGCGAGTCGACCTTTCATTAATCGCGGTGGAAATCGCCACAGATTTCTATCTGTAAACGTATTGACGAGATTGATCCACAAATGGGTTGGAGGAAGCTCATGCCTAAAGTAAAACCACCGAAGACGATGAAGCACGCACCAGTGAAGACATTTCCGAAGGGTCTTCATCTAACGTTTAATCGTTGGTACTATGACAATCATACCGGTGAGCCCGTCATTGTTTTAAGAAAAGGCTTAAAGACTAATTTTATTATAGTTATCGACCCAATGTGGCTCGTTAACTTATCTGAAACTGACAATGACGTGCTGTTCGAGAACAAGATTTTGATAGAGCGCCGTGAGGACTATGACTGAGTTATGCAGTTCCAGCGTGTCGTACGTGTATGCCATGAGTATGGGATTCATAGTTGTCGTGATTGGCAGTCAAAGCGCTTCAAGTAATTAAAGACAAAGAGCTCAAGACGAGGGAGTGTTTGTTAGTGCACGGTTTTGTCGTCTCGAGTCTTTGTAAGTTATCATTTGTAATTTATTATATTTTAATGTTAAGGGTATTTATGGAATATAAGTTAGTTCGTTAATGTAAAGGCTAATTCCTTAAGGATGTTTAACGAATTAGCCAGTTTGTTATATGTAAAGCCCATTCGATAAGGATGTTTAACGAATGCACTGTAGTTCATTATTTATGTTATCATTCCTCACGGAATGTTGACGAATGGGGGCATAATGAATCACTGATTCGTTATGCTTTCCTTCATTGTCAATTAAGTTAACGAACTAGAGCCAATTCGTTATGGGTTATGTAACGAGTTGGTCTCGATCTTTTATTTATAGGGTGTTCATACCCTCATAATTTATGTTTTTGAGTTTATCTATTAACAAACCTCTGAAGAAATTCTCTCTCAATTATTCCATAGTCTATTAATAATATACATACTATAATCATAAATACATATTTATATATATACATAATCATAAGCATATCATAAACTAGATCGTTAAGGTATTAGATCTAATTCAATTATCAATATTGATTAGATCTAACGTAATTACATATTTGGTCACCTCTTTACCACATGCCGGGAACTCAACCAACCCATGATTCAACCATTTACCTCAACTCTTACCCAACCCCAAACTTTACATTATGCTCAATCGTTTACTCAAGCATCCTCAACTATTAAAGCTTGTTACAATTTGGGGGATCCAAGCCATTTTCGTAATGCATGCCCAAAACTCGCTCACATGAACCACATTCAATCCTTCCCAACCCAAACCACTGAATATCAAGCTTACCAAGACCAAGTCTATCCAACCCAAGTCACCCATTCCCAATGTAACCAAGCCCACCTGAATCAACTTCAGCCGATCCAAGCAAAACCCATTCAAGACCAACCCATTCAACCTATTCGAGCCAACCAAATCTTAACTAACCAACCTTAAGTTAACCAAGTTACTCAAGGTACTCAAGGACAAATGTGTTACATAAACGGTTTCCAATTCTAAACTTGACCCTTAACACATGCAATTCAAGAGACTCTTATTTTATCTTGTTTGTTTCATTTAAATCCAATGTAATGAATTCACTAAATTTCAAATAAATGTTATGAATGAAAATTTATGGTTATTTATGTTTGATTTCAATTTCCCTTTTATTTCTATTATGTCAGTTTGTAGGTTCCCAGCCGGATCTACACGGAATATCTCGTTCTACGTAGGTGCGGAATCCCTACGTAAGACGATACGAGCGTAGAAGACGATATACGTTAAACACAATCAGACACACGTTACAATCAACAAAGAACACGTTGTATTGCAACTAATAACACGTGATATCAATCACTGGATTACACGAAAACTGAACAACTCCTAACAACTGATAAACCTAGCCGCAGCTATATCGTTTATAACATACGACAACTTCGCCTAACATGTTTAGGCGAAGTTGTCACTAACTTCGCTTGTTCCACAAGTTCGCCTATATCCAGCGAACTTGTGACACAACTTCGCTTAATACAAAATACAAAACATACTAACTCGATTACAGACACTAGATACTGAACTACTGACATCATGTACCAACAGACTCCCCCTTGGCAGTAGCTTCATATCTCTATCTTCAATCACGTGTCTTGTAATCTCAAAAATCTTGTATCTCTCATCTTTAAGCATGAACGCCTTCTCGTACACAAACTGAAACTACTCTTTGATATTTCTTCGCTTCTTCTTTCCAAGCAGGAATATAAAATATCTTTTTCTCGTTCAGCACCTGCACGCAATTTATAATTACAAATTCAAGTGGTCTATGACCGGTTACCGGAACTATGTACATGGTGATGTGCATGGTTATCTGATAGTACAGCATTTGTATCATGAACTACCAATCACCTATTTCCTATGAACATTTTGTTTTTACAAATTGGGACTATGAACATGTGTTGTACATAGTTATCTAATAGGAGTCACGTGTACAAATTTTTTTTCGATGTTTTACTACATGGCTGCCCAAGTAACGATATAAACATTGATGTGATAAGGGCATGGTGGATACGTCATTGGTACATTCTATTTATAAGTGTTCTTATCATATTTTCCTTTTGTATCGTTATTCGAATCATTCGATGATCTGTGTTTTTTTATTGGAAAAAAGGGATTTCTCTTGATATTCATTTTCGTTCTTTATGTTATATTTTTTTAAAATTTCCGGATGAAATTTCCAAAACGTTATGAAGATTATAACATTAGTTAATTTTCAAACACAAAACCCGACCCGTTTTTGTTTTCAATGTGATTTAAAACGTTTATATTCAATGAAATATTGGGTGTCCATGCTTTAATCGTGTTATTGGTCATTCATACTAAAGCTATATCATATTTGAGAAGCTAACATATTTGCAAGTTTTGATGAATCGAAAATTGTTACCTTACATCGTTACTTATATTGTGGAACCTATTTAAAGCGTTTAAAAACTCATATAACCTAACTCGATATTTGAGTCCCTAATAAGTTATGCATATGTATTTTGACTATACATAAGTTATAACTCATAAGTGTGTTTCTTTCATTTTATAACGCAAAACATGGACCTTTAAACATGTAACTAGCCTAAGTACTATATCTAATTAATTATTATAGAAAATGTTTCTTCTCATATCTTATGTCACACCCCAACCTAAAGCGGAAATGTTGGGGCTTGAGCTGATTGCTCACAGCTCTCAAGGTACTATCATGCAAAATTTAATATTATAATATCTATTATTACAATTTAAATAATCCAACAAATTACCAAATTTCAAAGTACATAAACCACAAATATCATAAATAAATACAAAACATAATTCAAGCTCTTGTTATTTTCTCTCTAACATCCAACACTAAGTTTTCTTCAAAACAAGTTTGAGAATTACATCACACGATTAACTGCATATGCATTAAAAATACAAATAGGTTTTGTCAACAGTTGGTTGAGTGAGTAAAACCCCAGATTTTGTGAAATATATAATAATAAATAAAAGTGCAAATATGTTGGACCATATGAGCAAGTAAATATGTTGTCGGTAAGTTCGATACCAGATGAACTAGACGATGGCTAACACGACGAACGTTTGATCATACTAGTATGAGAATACGTTGGACCTTGTTTGAACACATACGGATCTAATCTCAGATCTAAAATAGATTATCCTAGATCTAAAACCGTATAGGATCTAGTTCATGATTACTAATAATTATGATTGTATATTATGTATACTAGGTGTATGTATATCAATATATTAATGAAGCTTTGAACGAAAGAGAGATTTGACAGAGTATCGTTACCTTTAAATCAAAACATTAAATTAAACAAAGGAAAGCACCTCTATATATAGAAGACAGGTCTAGTTCGTTACATATTCCGAAACGAACTAGACAACTGCTTCGTTACATTAAAATATGATAAACAAACTAACGAACTACCCCCTGATTAGTTAAACGTCCTTAACGAATTAGGGGAGAACATAACTTAATATCTAGTTCGTTAAACATCCTTAACTAACTAGACTATTCTTAACAAACTAGCTTAATATAAATAACTTTTTACATTAAAATAAACAATAAATACAAAATGATAATTACAAAGACTCGAGATGCAAAACCGTGTACTAACAGACACTCCCTCATCTTGAGCTCTTTGTCTTTAGATTACTTGAAGCGTTTGGTCTGCTAATCTCTGCAGCTGTGAATCCCATGCTCATGACACACCCGAAAAACGCGTTAAAATTGCATTGCTCGGTCATAGTCTTCACGACGCTCTATTAATATCTTATTCTTGAACAGCACGTCATTGTCGGTCTCTGTCAAGTTCACGAGTCACATCGGATCAATAATCTTTATCAGCTCGGTCTTTAAGCCCTAACCCAACAAAATAACGGCCTCGCCAGTTCGGTCGTCATAATACCAACGGTTGAAAGATAAATACATTTGTTGATTCAGCTTCTTGACTGGTACACGCTTCATTATCTTTGGAGGCTTTACCTTAAGCACCAACTTCCTCCAACCTGTTCTTGGATCTATCTCATCGATGCGCTTGCGAGTTGGAATCTGTGGCTTGAAGAATTTAAACCCGTGATTGACCTCGAACAGCAGATGTTGGTGAAACCAATCTGCATGTCGATCTCCCCCGTGGTTCCAACGGTCGACACGCGTGGGTCCGAACGTCCCAACACGGTAATGAAAGAACGTCAGTAATTTTTTCCAAATACCAAATGCCGTTCTCCCATTTAATAATACAGACCTTTAACGCTGAGTTATAAAGCCATGAAATAATGTCACCTCGCACTTTAGATACGGCCTTGAAATATGTCATCTGATTTGCTTGAGCACAAGCGACAGCTTCAGCTTTCTGCTCTTTATCCACGTATCGGTATGAATCAATGATCTTACAAGCTTATTTGTCCTAATAAGCCAACCATCTCTGAATATCAGCAACAGTCGGATCTCGTATTGAATCAAATCTTGTATCAACAAAATTCTTGCCCTTTGATACCTTTTCCAGATGGTCTCCGGCTGCTTTAACGTTTTCTTCATTAAATACAGGAGCACCATAATCAACATTAGAGTGTTGAAATAAATCAGGATACTCCTCAGCCGTCACGTCTTCTATCTTAATCTCCCCATCCTCATAAATAAAGGATGCGTTCATCTCAATAGTTGGATCATTTAAGATCTCTTCATCGTTCTCAACCTCCACATCGTTCTCAGCCTCTAACACAGTTAACTCATCATCATTCAAACCCAGCAGTATGGAAATCTGCTCTCGTGTTAGGGACCTCTCAACAAACTGTCCCACGTTAATCTTATCTACATTAACAATACTTCTAACCACCCCTGTTCCATCAAAAAATATAAAGGTATTAGCCTCGATCATCTCAATGGGTTTAGTAGCTGTATAATCATGATAAACAATTATCTACTTTCTAGAGTCACCAGCAGCAGCACTCGTAGCTGCGCCAGAAGATGAGCCGTGAGTTTGTTTCATCTCACCCCAACACCTGACTCATCAGGATCTTCGTTATCATGTTTGAGTTTCTTGAGTGCATCATCCTTTCATGTTCACTACAGGATAAGATCCTCTTGTTGGTTTAATTTCACCCCCTGAGACGTAACAACCTGGCGAAGGGCCTTGGTTTCTTTTTGGCAAAAGGAGACGTACCCCATCAGTCTTCGTTGATTTTCCATCAAGTGCTCTTGATTCAAAATATCAACATCCATCTGGTTCTCATGAAGATGTAGCAAACTCAAGAGGATATTCATTTGATTTTCTGGAGGCATAGCATGAAACGAAGGAGGAATCGGCTGCACAGGACCTTGAGGCTCACTAAGCCTCAAAAATGAAACGTCCATTGGTGGCGGAGGCATCCTCGCCGGTGTTGGAGAAACCACCGAGGTTACAGCAGTATGTCTTGGCAATGTGGATTGAATAGTCCGTGGAATCATGCGAAGCTGAGGATCCGATGTAAGTGTGGTCGTTAGAGTATGTTCCGGGGTGCTAGTACTAAGCTGCACCACCGGTCTTTGAGGAATGAACGACCATGGAGGTTGAACTCCATTTGAAACACCTGCACCAGCTGTCACACGTCTTTTGGACCATCCTTCACTAGCTAACTCCTTTCCATTCCTTTAACGTTCAGCAGCTGCAACAACAGCTGCCTCAGCTTCAACACGTTGTTGTTGAGCTGGATCACCCGCATCACCTTCATCACCACCATCATTGTCATCACCCTCATCTCAATCGTTCCCACCTGGTCCTTCTTAACGTTCGAATCCGAGTCATCGTGGGTCCAGTTATCATTTGGAGGACAAACATAATTTGATTCACCAGATGACCAATCAGTCTTTTGGTCCGTGTAGGATTTTCCTGTAAATCTTCATCCTTCGTACATTATCAGCAGTCATATGCTCAAGCGGTAGCACATTATCAACTAATGCTTGATCAATAACCAAATCATGAATAATCAACTGAAGGAGTCGAGGATACATCTGGAACTTCTTTCGCTGAATCACCATAAGGCATTGTTCCTTAAGGTGATAGCAAATCAGCTCAGAGAAGTTGAATGGCTTGTTTAGTATCAATGCGACAAATGCCGATTGTAGCATAATCTGACATTCGTTGAAACCACCTTTACGTCCCCCTAGGCAATGGATTAATACATGCAATAAATACTTGTAAGTGGGACATAATCCTGCCTTGCGATACATAGAAGCTTCAAGGTCACCACCATAGAATACACGACGAAATAGACCCCTGTTCAATACTCTGTCAAACTCACAAGGATTATCAATAGTGTCTCCAAATCAAAGCACCCGTAGAATAACATCAATATCAACAATAATAGGTGTTCGGTTGATCGTAGCCTCAATGTGGTTGTTGGCTTCAACATACCTAGCTGTATTCCAAAACTGACGGATGATGCTTAAATATACAGTCGTTCTTGCAGTCACTGCAAAGTGAATGCATGATCGTCTGATGAGTGCTAGCATGTGTCCAAAAGCATCCTCGTCAGCAAAATTCGTACCGACAAAAGCCAAACGTTATGCCTTTTGTCGTACGGAAGCAATGGCAAATTTTGTTGTTGCTGTTGTTGTTGATCAGCAACAGGAGGATCTTGATCCATATTATCGGCCATTGCACTAAATAAATAAACCCGAGAATCAGTGACAATGAATAATAATAATAATAACACTTATAACAAATAATTAAAAATTTAAAATTTGAAAAATTTATAACATTTTAATATTAAGAATAATTGAAAATGTCATTCGTTAAAATTCTAATTCATTATAATGAATTGATGATTCGTTATAGCGAATTAGCTACTTCGCTATCAAGTAAATTATTAACGAATTAGGTCTAACAAATAAAGAATAAAGGTTAATGAATTATAGTCTAATTCGTTATAAATATCGAATGAAAATATGATTCGTTATAAAGTAAGATTCGTTATCCAGATTCGTCTGATTTGTATAACGAATTGGTCACGATTTAGTTCCAATTCGTTACACAATAACGAGTGGCCTGTTAAGCTTAATGTTTGACTAATCTGGTCAAGGTCAAAATTACCAAGAACATGAATTGTCAAAATTGCAATTTTGAAATCAATACAACCATAATCAACAATATAAGACCAAATCAATGATCACAAGGATCTTGGAATCACATCGCGATTTAATGGTATTAATCTTTTGAAACAAAACGTGTTATAATTAGGGTAAATTAAGGTTTATATACGCATAAAACCTGATAACAAAATCAAGCAATTAACCCTTCAAACAATCATCAAATATGACGTAAACCATCACGTTATGATCGTATTTACCTTATGAATATGAATATATAACCAAATCACGAATAAAAATGGTCGAAAGTTTTTGAAAAATTTGGCCAGAGTAAAAGTAGGAATGGGAAGAAGAAAGTGAATAGTAAAGACGAACCGCCTTCACTAATCCCTATATAGTCTGACACAGCACATTCTCCAATGTGCTGAGTCATCAGATTCGTTTAAATTTGAACTAACGAATCAGGTGATTCGTTATCATATATGCACACGTGGCATAACGAATTAGAGTCAATTCGTTAAAGTTTAAAATGAAACAATAACGAATTACAGCTAATTCGTGATTAATTCGTTAAGTTATGTTTAACGAATTAGAGGTCATTCGTTAAAGATTGGCAGAACCGAATTATGTTAACGAATTAGAATCTAATTCGTTCTGAATGACTTCGATTCGTTAAATATAAAAAACGAATTACACTTATGTAATTTTAAATTAATAAATAATTAATTAATTAAATAAAAGAATACTTAATTATTGATACCAATTGAATTAACTTTAATAAATCAACGAGATCCCATATTTTCGATGATCAAATACCTTAACGTGTTTCACAATTAAAACACTTAACTAAATAATACGTAAAACGAAAAAGCAAAATATTTTTGGTATTTTGAATTTTGAAGATATGTATTTACAATAAAAAAACATAAAACTGAAAATGTTTTTGACTTTTTGTATGGTTTTTCAAAAGTAGTACATATGTTTGGATTTTTGGTGAGTTTAAGCAGAGAATCATATTGACCAAATTGCTCTTCCATCACAGTTTTATATTTCAGCGATATTGTGATTGGTGTTAAGTCGGTCATTGATATTGTTGTCCACTTAAATCTTATAACAAGCCTTTAGGCGTTTTTGTGATATGATTAATGGTTCAATTAAAGCACAGAATATCAAAAACTTTCAGCCTCTAATCTCGATTCAAGCTAAATTTGATTTTTTCCGTATCACCCCAACTTGACTTAAGCCATTATAATGTCGATCAATAATTTGAATATATAGAAATTTATGAGCAATGCATTAAGTTTCTTTTATTATGACTGAGTATACATGAGTCCATCTGTCGGCTTACATACCTTGTATCCCCTGGGGTCTGTTTCTTATTGGTATTGAGATGCACGCTAGTGAGGTACAAATGTATGACTAACAGCAGATTTTGATCAAGTCAATAGTTTAGATTTGTACGAAGTACAGCAGTTATTAAGTTTAATGACTTTGGGTTTGCTCTAAAAGCGAGTAAAATATTCATGCATATGAATACCAAGATGATTAAGCCGCATAAAGACTCATAGTTTCCAGGACCCTTACGCTTGTTATTTGCTTTATTTTATTTTTGGTGATCAGACAGATATAAGGCTTGAGTA
This sequence comes from Bidens hawaiensis, assembly GCF_021521415.1. Classification (NCBI taxonomy): domain Eukaryota; kingdom Viridiplantae; phylum Streptophyta; class Magnoliopsida; order Asterales; family Asteraceae; genus Bidens; species Bidens hawaiensis. Next base: position 140,546 of record NW_027491405.1, on the reverse strand, counting down.
TGACAGGTTATTACATTTCTACCATCCTCACCGAGATTTTTGTTAGAGACTAACACCTCTTTCAATTTGGCATCTATTTATGTTTATATCACATACTTTACTGTAACAGTGTGTTTAAGGCCTATCAATGCACCAATACAATTAAGCACTCAGCCTTCTATGCTTATTTCTTTCTGGATATGGGGTCAATTGACCAATGTACTATCATTTTCTCTTTTTGCTTCAAAACTCAAAATTTTTTAGGAGCATAAAAAAAATGAATTCAATCGCCCCAGTCATTTTTAGTCTATAGATTAACAGCTATCCTATCAATCTACATGTAGACAACAAGACCAAAACATGCAAGCATGTTCCACAAACTTAAATAACCAAAATAGTTTTCAGCGAAAGAATAAAGTAAAATGCATAACAATCGCCCCCTAAACTTTTCATTATCAGGTAAATGGCTATCCCGAACGTTTACAAGTAAATATCAGGACCAAACATATACAAGTATATGTCCTTCAAATATAGGTAATTGACATAATTTTCAGCGAATGTATGCAAAAAAATCTTTTTGTTTTTTATATTTACATACATAAAACACAATCTTTTTGTCTTTTTCAAAATTTTCTTATAAATAAAATAAAACTTCACAATCTTTTTGGATTTTCAGATTTTTCTGTACAAACGAAAAAATTCACAATATGTTTGTCTTTTCAATTTTTCATCCCCTAAAATCCAAAACCAATATAAAATAAGATTTAAAAAAAATAAACCGAAAATAAATATAATCATCCTTGTTTCAGGATATCAGCAAAAGTCTTTAATCCATTTAAACCACGCAAAAAATTAAAACGCGTTTTGTCAAATGCTTTGGTAAATAGATCGGCTTTTTGAAAATCAGTATGCACTTTCTCAAGGTCAATCAATTTCTTTTCAAAACAATCTCGTATGAAATGATATCGAATTTCGATATGTTTCGTTTTAGAGTGTTGTACGTGATATTTGGTGATGCTAATGGCAGCAGAGTTATCAATTAAGATGGGGTAGTAAGAAATTTCAAACCGTAGTCGCGAAGATGTTGTTGTATCCACAAAACCTGGGAATAGCAACTCGAGGCTGCAACATATTCAGCTTCGGCGGTTGAAGTGGAGACTGTTGTCTGCTTCTTACACTACTAGGAAACAAGCAGGCTTCCTAAGAATTGACACCCTACTGTTCTCGATTTGAAATTAATCTTGCATCCTCCATAGTCTGAGTCAGAAAAGGCGATAAGTTCAAAGTTATCGTCCTTGGGGTACCATAACCCGATGTCTGGATTGCCCCTCAGATATTGAAGAATACGCTCAACCGCTGCTAGGTGAGTCACTCGGGGACTTGCTTGATATCTAGCACATAAACAAACTGCAAACATTATGTTAGCTCGAGAAGCAGTAAGATATATTAGAGAACTAATCACAGCTCGATAGAGAGTAGGATCAACAGTATCCTCCAATTCATCCGGTGATAAATTGTGACCAACGGGGAGAGGAGTTGAAGGGATTTTTCCGGCAGTAACCTTGAATCGGCTCAAGACATCGTTCACGTACTTAGTCTGGTGAATGAAGATTCCTTTTGTTGACTGGTGAACCTGCAAACCTAAAAAGAAATTCATCTCTCCCATCGAACTCATTTCGAACTTAGTTTGCATTGACTTCTCGAATTCCTTACATAATGCGTCATTTTTTGACCCAAAGATAATGTCATCGACATAAATCTGAAATAGGAGAAGATCATCGCCAATGTTTTTATAGAATAAAGTGCTGTCAACAGTCCCTCACTTGAAGCCGTTATCAGTCAGATGGTCGGCAAGCGTGCCATACCAAGCTCACAGGCTTGATGTAGACCATACAAGGCCTTATTTAAGTGATAAACTCGGTCAGGATAACTAGGATCCTCAAAACCAGGAGGTTGTAACACAAACACTTCCTCGTGTAGTTCACCATTGAGAAAAGCAATTTTAACATCCATTTTGTAGACTTTAATATTCTTGTAAGCCGTATAAGCCAGAAAGATGCTTATAGCTTCCAATCTTGCAACTGGAGCGTATACTTCAGTGTAGTCTATACCCTCTTGCTGATGGAAACCTTCCACCACTAGTCGTGCCTTGTTTCTCACGATCATCCCACAATCATCCTTTTTACATTTAAATACCCACTTAGTTGGATTAGGCTTCTTAACTCTAGCGGGTTTGTCGATAAGATCCCATACACCCAATCGTGCAAATTGTTGTAATTCCCCATGCATTGCTTCTACCCAAGAAGGATCATGAAGTGCCATACAAGTCGTCATTGGATCAACTTGGGATAGAAAGCAAGTGAATTTGGCAATGTTTATAATTCTATAAGAATGTAAATCCGCATAAGCACACAGTACATTATTCTAACTCGAAGAAGCAACTTGATGACGTGTTTGAACGCCCACATCAAGTTCCCCAATGATGTTATCCTTTGGATGATAATTATGAATCCTAAGAGTAGGGTTCTTAGGAACAACAACATTTTTGAATAAGTTAGTGTAATGTTCTCCAAGCTCATGATATGAATCATCACTGTCAAGTTCAATAACTTGATCAATAACTTGAGTATCATCAGAAAAAGTAGAAACATTATCAAATGAAGCTGGAGAATCATCACGTGGATCTTCAGTTGGAGCTACAGTTGGAGCTTCAACATTATTATAACTTGAAAACCTTGGAAGTACCAATTGATCTTCGAAATACGCATGAACCAGATCTTCATCTACTTGTTCAGTTGATGGAGTAAATGAATTAAATAAACCATCATAATCAAACATCTAGTCAGGACGTTTCCCTTAAGAAGGTGTGGTGTACTTTTGACAATCTACATGGTACCACTCCTCAACACAACTAGAAGTGAAGTTAAATACCCTCTTCTTTGGAGAAGCATAACCCTGGAAATTACCCTCAATGGCCTTTTCTTCGTACAGGGACACCGAAATGTTTCCAAGTACTTTAAATTAGGCTTTCGTTTGTTCAAAAGCTCGTATGTCGTCCTCTTATGTCTCTTAACAGTCAAAACCCGATTGAGCGTATAACAAGCAGTATTCACAGCCTCATTCTAGAATTGAACAAGAATCTTAGAATCGGCTAGCATAGTTCTAGCTTCTTCAATCAAAGTTCTGTTTTTCCTTTTGGCAACACCGTTCTGATGTGGTACATAAGGCGCACTGTATTATCGATGAATTCCTTTTTGAACGCAAAAGAAATCCAATACAATATTTTTAAATTCAGTACCATTATCACTTCGAATTCTCCTCACTTTTTGTTTGTATAGTGATTCGATCTTGGTGATTAAATTTTGAACTAGAACCAGTGTTTGATCTTTTGAGCTCATAAATAAGACCCATGAGTATCGTGAATAATCATCGGTAACCACAAGACAATACCAATCTCCAGAGATACTAGCACGATTCACAGGACCGAATAAATCCATATGAGGTCGTTCTAAAAGTGTATCAATGGAATTAAATAACTTAGAAGGATGTGACTTTTTCTTTTGTTTGCCTTTCTTGCAAGCAACACAGTGGTCAGATAACTTAAAGTTCACAAAGAAACACCTTCGACTAAGTCATTCGCCATTAAATAATTCATCTTTCAAAAATGAATGTGACCCATTCTACGATGCCATAGAATAGAGTTTTTTTCAGTTGCTTTTGAGACCAAACATGTTTCAACAGATGTTGATATGTTAGAACTCATATTTAAGACACAAATATCATTCGATCGAGGTGATCACATGATAACCATGTACTCGGGAATGACGTATCCCGGTTTCAGAATCAGACATTATTTGTCATTAAATACTGTAGTGAACTTCCTGTCACATATTTGAGATACACTTCATAAGTTATGATCAACTTTATCACAGTAGTTGACCTTCTCAAACGTGATATGCCCATTCGAAACATCACATTCTTGTGTTATCATACCCCCAGAGTTTCCAGCAAAAGCCACATAACCCCCTTGAATATTTCTCACATGTGTTAAGAGGTTGATATTTCCAGTAATATGAGGAGAACATCCATTATCGATTATCCAGTTTTCACCAGACACGGTCTTGGATGTACCCTACACACAAAGTAAAAGTGATTAGTTCAAAAAGGCAGCCCAGGCCTCGGTCTTGGGCACCTTTTGAGTTTCATGAGAAGAATTAAACTTAGCCGAATTCAATTGTTGTTCAAAAAATTGGGAATAAGTTAAAAGCCGTTTAGACTTTCGTATCATATAGGCAGCTTGAACAACATTTGAGTTCACGTTCTTACATATTGGCTTGGTTGGAACAAACTTTGGTTTAACTTGACCATAAGTTTCATTCACATGAGTCACCTTACGTGGATTCACATTTGAAAACATGATATGAGTATCAACATCACACGACAAAGGTCGCTTCAAAATCTCCTTTATCACAGGAACCGGTTTCGATTGGTCCTTGACAAACGGATGAAGATTCTGAGATTTCTTCTGTCCACTGTTTCTCACAACATGAACTTGTTGACCACAAAAAAAACAACGTCTCATGTTCACACGATCATTTTGAGATTTAGCAAAAACAGATGCCACGGAAGGTTGATGACCCACAGTCTTAGTAAAACTCTTGCCCAACTCATCAGACGACACCGATTTCTTTTTCAAGTAGAAATCAAGATTCGCACAATTAGAAAAACTTTGCAAGGTGTCAGTTCCAGTAGATTTCACAAACTGAACTTTCTTTGCATTTTTTAATTCTTGTTTAGCTTTAATCAATGGGTCTGATGTGTTTGATATTTTTGGCACAAGCATACTGATGTTCAAGATCTTGTATCTTGGAAGTTTCATTATGAAAGACACATTCAATCAGCTCAGGTTTGATAATAATAATCGGAATATCATTCTCAGTAAACATTGTGTTCAACCCTTTTAACTTAAACACACGAAAAGTTGATGGTTTGGAAATAGAAGGATTGATAAAACGCATCAAATCCTCATTAGAAATTTTGGGTTTTTCTGATTTCTTAGCCTTCACCGGTTTAGCCTTAGCTTGTTCTTCCTTTCTCACTTGAGTTGTGTGTGAGCCATACACGACCTCCTCAAATTTACGAGGTTCACATAAAATGTGATTAGAACTTGGAATGTTTTGGTTTTTGTGTATCACTTCGGTTCAAACACATCCTCAATGATGACTTTATCAACATTCTCAACAAAAACTTTGTTACTTTCGACATGAGGTTTTTGAGTTGACATTTGGACTTTAACATGATCAATTTCAACTAGTTTAGGTTTTTCTCAAACGACAGGTTCTTTTACAATCACATCTTCTTCTTTTCTAGCAAAAGGATTTGATGTATAATCATTGTAGAACGGTGGTGGTATTTCAACAAAACCTATACCTTTTTTAGAGTCTTTTTGCTTACCAGATACTTCAATTATCTCATTTAGCAAAAATGAAGAGTTTCTAAACTAGCCCAGTTTATTTTTCAACTCAAGAACTTCATTCTCAAGCTCGGTTATCTTAGAACGATGTTTCAAGATTTGTTGAAATTTTATATCGTTAATCGTCATTTTGACAGATAACTCAGCTTTAAGATCATGATTACTTATCGACATTGCTTCAATTTTCTCCCTAGATCAAATTTGAGATTCTAAAGATTGTCTATAAGTATCCTTAAGTGAAGCAATTTCTTTCACTAAACAATCATTGTGATTTTTCAAAGATTCTAACTTAGGCTTGTTTTTCTCACATTAAACACAAGAAACAGAAGAACAAACCTCATTGATTTTGGCCATGCAAGCAAAAGTAGTTGGAAGCTTTTCACACGAGTCGTTAGAATCAGACTCAGTATCATTGTAAGAAGATAGCTCACTCCCACTTACATCTTGGAAATTTCCATTTGACCCGAACATAGCCAGATTCACTTGATTTTCATTGCACAGCAATCTTTGTGACCAATCAGTTCCATCCATGTTGGACAACATAGCTTGTGCCCCAAAAGAAGATGGTGTGGTTCCAGAAGACTTACCAGAATCATTTCCATTTTTCCCAGATGAATTTCGATCTTTGTTTCTAGAACCAGTATACTCCTTCTTTGGTTTATCGCACTCTTTGGCAAAATGCCCAAACTCTTGGCAATTATAACACTCAACTTTCAATTTATCGAACCCCAACTTCTAGTTTAATGATGGTAGATCTTTGCCAGATTTTTGCATGAATTTTTTCACCTTTCAGACAATCATTGCCATGTTCCATTTCAAATCCATGAGTTCCAAATCATCAGGATTGATTTGGTCATAATATTCATCAGTTAACTCACTTGTGGGAATTTTACTACCAACCAGATTCTCATAAGTCATGAAGGCAGACAAGAAAGCAAAGTTTTGTTCAGCCTCCTTCATGTTCACATTTGGTTGTGCTGAGAATTGGTTTGCAGTTGATGAATTTCCAGATCCTCCAGAAGAACTAGAAGCACCAGGAGACCCAGAACTACCAACAGTGTAGAAACATGCACGTGGATCACTATAGATAGTTGTTGCATTGTCACTTGCATTTTGTGTAAGAAATGGGGTAATTGGAGAAACTGTTGAACTCAAGGGCATACTTCCACCATAAAATGCTGGATCGTGGTTATCCTTAGAGGACTTTTGACAACTAAGATCATATTCTCGAGCTTCGATCTTCTGCATTAATTCAGTTGCAGTCAAATCATCATTACTGAAATAATTATTTTCCTTTAACACCATTAAGAAAGTTTAGTAAGAACTCGGTAAAGCACTCTTGATGGTATCTATCTTATCAGTTTCAGAAGGTTCCAACTTCATCTTGTCCATTTCGGCTATCAGATGGTTAAACCGTGTTGTCTTCTCTTCGACAGTCTCACCCTTAAGTAAGTTAAAATTTCTAAATGAAACTTTAACATCACCATCTTACTTTCTGCAGTATTACCCATACTTCTCATACGAATGTGTTGAAACAACGAAGCACAAATCTTGATGCTACCAACTTGATGAAATATGTTTTTAGGTAACTCCATTGTAAGAGTCGAGTATGATTTCGTTTCAATTTCCAAAGCCTTCTTTTCTTCCTGAGAGTATTGTGAGGTGGCTTTAGGTGTGAGTCCAGTTGTTTCATCTCCAATCATCGGTACCGTATACACCTCATCTAGACAATACGAACAGTCGGGATGAATAGAACCAAGATGAGCATGGAAACGAGGTTCCCATTTAGCAAAGTCGCTAAATTTCATCAGTCGAGGACACTTTGAATGAGATCCGATCTCAGTATCCAATTGCAACATCTGTTGCATAAGTGCGTTTTGAGAAACTAACGCGTAAAAACCAGCCATCTTGATAAGTAACAAGACAATCAAACTCCAAGGCTTGAATTTGAAAATATATTAAACAAGCTGTGAACAGTAACTTTACCGAATTGTGAACAGTATTTAGAACGAATCAAGATAACGAATTGACAGTAAAGAACCAGGAACAGTGTTAACGAATTAGATTATAACGAATTATCAAACGAACTCAGTCAACGGAATGAGTCAACAAATTAGATCAAATTGAAGAATCAGTTTGATGAATTAGATTAACGAATTAGGTTAACGAAACCAAAAAGTACCGAATCACTCAGTCAATCTTAACGAATCAAAGTAACGAATCTCTGATTCAAGGTAACGAATTAAGATGATGAATCTGCTACAGTTGATAACGAATCAACTATAACGATTCATTTTGGTATAACGGTTATATCAAACTCTGACAACTATTGCCATATGGCAAAAGTTTGTTAGATTTGAGGTTAACGAATCAGCCACGTGGTTGACGAATTGGAGAACACGAATTAGAAGGTTAACGAACTAGGTAACGAATTGTGTAGCGAATTGATTAAAGTTAACGAATCACGCTAAAGATATAACAAATCTTCAACAGATGATGAAGATCTTCAAATCTTCATCATCTTTTTTCCAGATTTCTGGAAAAACCAAGAACACGAACAACCGAAATCAAATCTGTAATACACGTCCAATACTACACCTAATCGTCCAAATAACCTATCAAATTACTTGCAACATCATTGCGAATCCAAATCCAAACATTCCGTAAACCAATTTACCTTAACACGAATCCAATTGTACCAAAAACAATACCCTGTTTCGCCAAAACTCAGATCCAAACCAAACCAGTACATTTCCAATTCAATTCTCAATCTCAGTCCACCAATCCTTCCCAGTACCTTAACAAAAACCAATCCAATCAAACTCAATCCTTTAATTATTAAATCAACAGAGAATTTGATAAAAATTCAACCATTAACTAAATAATCAAACCTAATACGTATAACACTTCAATTAATCGAATCAAGAGCAATCGAATCCACTTGTTTGAACACATACGGATCTAATCTCATATCTATAACAGATTATCCTAGATCTAAAACCGTATAGGATCTAGTTCATGATTACTCTTAATTATGATTGTATATTATGTATACTAGGTGTATGCATATCGATATATTAACGAAGCTTTGAACGAGAGAGAGATTTGACAGAGTATCGTTACCTTTAAATCAAAAATTTAAATTAAACAGAGGATAACACCTCTATATATAGAAGACAGGTCTAGTTTGTTACGCATTCCGTGACGATCTAGACTCCTGCTTCGTTACATTACAATACGTTAAACAAACTAACGAACTGCCCCCTGATTAGTTAAACATCCTTAACGAATTAGGGGAGAACATAACTTAATATGTAGTTCGTTAAACATCCTTAATGAACTAGACTATTCTTAACGAACTAGCTTAATATAAATAACTTTCACATTAAAATAAACGATTAATACAATATGATAATAACAAAGACTCGAGACGCAAAACCGTGTACTAACAGACCTGTCCGAAATGTAATCACATAAAGCATATAAGCATATAAAACGTTATGCATAAATTGTTAAACTTACATGACTAACAGTTGCAAGTTGAATAATATATAGTAATAAAATATCTGTAACGATTCTGACAAAACCAGGTATACCCTAACCGATAGACGTTAGTTACGTCATATGTAATGTCGGGTACATGAGATACCATGGTAATTATACGAGAATACATGGTTCATTGTATTGATTGTACGTGAATATATAATTCACCGTATTGAATACTCGATCAAACGATCGATAGTTATTGAAACTCGAATGAATCGAGGGTTCAATTATAGACGAGATATATGATATTTAGTGATGTTACGAAGTATTAAAGCTTCGGGATAAGTGGATTAAGGCACAGAAAAAGGATTTCGATTTAATAGTACGTCGGTACGTTAAACGAAACTTTTAATACCAAACCGAGCAAGAGACGATCGATCAAGCCTAAAAAGATGCGTAATAACTAATAATATGACGTTTCAAGTTAATAAATGCCATGGTTTAAGTTTTTAAATCGGTTTTATATAAATTCCATTTTTAGCCGAAAAACAACCATTTTGGCCTCGTTGTAAGCCGAATTAAACGTTTAACCGAGAAACGAACTGAACCAGATTATCCAAAACATTATCCGGATTGCGGATATCCAAATGAGTGGCCAAAAATGAACTTGTGGGACCCACCCCATCCACCCCATAAGGCCGATCGGACCACACCACCCCCAAACACACTTCATTTTCTTTTTTTCACAACACAATCCATCAAACCTTTAATTCTCTCAAGATCTTGAATCAAAAACCGACAATTCTAGCAAGAAAAACCGAGGTAAAATATTGTTATATACGTTTCCATCTTCGTTTCTTGAGTTTGTTTGCAAGAAAATGAGGTTTCAAAGATGAAAACCGATTCTTGCATGATCAAGTGATGTATACAAGTTATACAAGGGATCTTGGTCCGAGAAAGGAGTTAAACGAGCCAAGAACGAATTTTTACGGTTAAAATCTTTGTTTTAGTATCATAACCGTAACCATGAAAGAAATGGCTTGATCGTGAGTGTAACTTGCTTGGTATTGTGGTATGTTGTTTGTAGGCTCCGTATTTAGTGGTAGATAAGACAGAAAGACGAGTTTGTAGCTTGTAGTGGCGGAAAACGAAAGGTATATTCGGTTATGTTCGGTTTTGGGAAATTTGGACAGATTGTTGATGCTTTAGAGTTAGGTCATGAAATTTTACAGAGGTGTTAAACACATGAAAATATGAGTTCTGTGAAATTTTGGTAATTTTTGGATAAAGGATGAATATTTGGTGAATTTAATGCTCGGTTTTGGCCAAAAATGGTGAAAAATAGTTAAATATCATGAAAAATTCTGGAAAATTTCAGATAAGCTTTTCATATCATGTATAAGTCACACACAAAATTTGAGGTCCGTTGGAGAAGTCTAAGTAGGCTTTTCGGTTAAACGAGTTCTAGGGATTTCTAGCTCGGTTTTGGTAAAAAGGGCATGTGAAAGAAGATTTTGGTTCTGGAAAACTTACAGGGGACTATGTGGATGGCAGGGGACATCCAGGAAAAATTTGGGATTTTTCTAAGATTGTTTGGTATTTACGACATATTTAGTGTTTAAATGGTGTTTATAAATAGATAAGTAAATTTTTAATATAAGAATTAATTCTGGAAATATTTTTATAAAATTCCCCACTGTTAAAAAGTGGTTTGTCCAAAATTTCAAGATCCGAGAGTAAACGGATAATTAATCGTGCTAATTATCAAACTTTTAAAGTTAAAACGCGTAAACCGGTGAAGTTCGCTTAAGCGAGCTGACTGGTGTATAAAAACCTTAAAAATGGACTATTTTCATATAATTGAGTTAAACAAGTAAGAATGAATCATCCGAAAATAATTCGGATGATTTGGGTATTTTTAACCGATTTAACAGTTTCCGGTACGCCAAAGACGGAAACGAGTCCCGCGGCCAATCGGGACGTCTAAACCGAGCTATAATTTCACATTTTAAATTAAATTATCAGACAACCACTATTTTCGGGTCGTGTGTGACCAAACTCATTTTTGAAACATAAAACGGATAATCGTGCTAGGCACGCAAAACGAGAAAACGACTAATAGCAATTGTGACCATGGAACTCTAAACGACATCACAATCTGAGTCCGGAGAAGTGTTTCTGGGTTAACATTGCCCCCGGAACAGGTACAGTACTGGGTTAACAGTGTCCCCAGATGTACCGATTGATAAGGTTAAAGATTATATAAACAATAATTGTATAATAACGATCGTAGGGATCATATTACAGATTGGACGTGTTAATTGATAATGATTGTTGTTACCTGCTTGCATGTGCTAAGGTGAGTTTCACGAGCCCCTTTTTACTGAAATGTTTTAAATATTTTCCCGGGGCGGAAAGCATGTTTCTATCAAAATGATTAAGTACATGCTGAACGCATGGAAATGAATGTATTTATATAATGTTTATTGTACGGGAATCGTACGGTAATGTATTAAAATGGTAATTGTTTGAGTTGTTAATATTGTAAGGTCCCGCAACAGTGTTCTGGGTTAACAGTGTCCCCAGAGGTTATTGGAAGTTTCTGGGTTAACAGTGTCCCCAGAGGTTAGTGGAAGTGTTCTGGGTTAACTGTGTCCCCAGAGGTTATTGGAAGTTTCTGGGTTAACAGTGTCCCCAGAGGTTATTAAATGTAATTATGGGTTAACAGTGTCCCTAGATAATATTATATTATGATATGGATTTATCATGGTTTACTAAAATTGTGAAACTCACCAACTATTCGTAGTTGACCCGTTTTCTCACATGCTTTTCAGGTACAACTAAGATAAAGTGATTGATTACGTGCTAAGTGCTTGATGTGTGTAAGGTTTGCGTGCTGGACGTTAGAATACATTATAACAGATAGAATTATGAATCCTATTGTATGATGTGTGTATCACCTAGACGGTAATGAAAGATGAGAAAATGTAATTTTGAAGTATATTAATGCATTCGGTTTTCTTTATAAACAATGTGGTTGATATCAGAGGTGTCTGTCGCATCCCGTTTACGTTTCCGCTGCGGTCACGGGGTGTTACAATATCTACGAACCCATATGTCCCCAAAATAGTGAAAATGAGTAAAAAGAGGGAAACGAGATACTCACCTTAGTAAATAAGCAAGAGATAAATATATAATGTAGCAAACAAGAGTCACGCTCTTCGGTAAATACCGACGAGAAAACCTAACAAAGCATAGCTGCGGGAACAAATATAATTTCCACGACGAATTTAAAATTAGATATAGGATCGGGAACTCGATGATGATTAGGTGTAATCTTACAAAAGCTATTTATTTTATTAATTTATTATAAATTTCATTATCATGTTTTATCGTAATAAACATTATTTACTTATATAAAATACATAGAAATACTTAAATAAATATTTAGAAAGATGTCATACTTTACAAAAAGAGATTTGTTTTAAATGTTTATTTTAAACCAAAATATGTTTAATATATTAATATACAATTTTATTATTAATAAAGACTTCATTAATATTGTAAATACTAGATAATAAATAATAACAATATTTATATTAAACTATAATCTTTTATAAAATACTTGAACTTAAATTAAAGAGGTGAATTCTAAATTAAAACCCGATTAAATATTTAATACAAAAACCCTTTTCAAATATTAAAACTTTATTAATATCTTATTTCAAAAAAACAGGGGCTGGGGGATTCGATCCCGCGTCCCAGCGGTCTGAACGTTTTAACACCACACACCAGCCAACTGGGCTAGTGTGTCAATTGTTAAACTTCTAATAATGATAACATATAAACAGAAGAAGATTAAAACCCCAATTCACCATGAACCCTAAAAATCAAATCGATCAAACCCATTTATATTTGCCCAGTTAATCATTGGGTTAATGTACTACAAAACAAGACGATCAGAACTATGAATTCAATTACTTTAAATAATGATTACACGATGGTTAATTGGGCAAGAACAGAGCCGGTTGAAGATGATTAAGGACGAACACATGCAGGCTGTTATAACATAATAGGTTAAAAGGGTTTGCTTAACGATGTGTAGGGGATGATGTCAATTGATTTAATTGAGTTACTATGATCATTTTAATGTATTTTGCTAAATGGGTTAAAGACGATTTATCATAGTAAAGAATACGTATAATGTTTGATCTTTATTTCTTAATTAACATTGTCGGTGAGCCGATAATTGTAAGAGCAATCACAAACATGATTCAATTCCTAGTTTAGCAAATTGTGGCTCAAGCTAGCTAACCGGGTCATGGATGTGGGTATACGGGTCTGAAACACGGGATCAGTGAATAAGGAGATATTATAATAATAATATACAGAAATTGTAGTTTAGTCCGTCGAGATTTGAGGGGGAAACAATAAGGTATTTAAGTTTAGATTTGGGTTAAAAATGTATACTTTTCAAAGTTAAATATATATATTAAATAAATATAAAATTATATAATAATTACTCGATAAACACAATATTTTTATTGATAAAACTTACCAAACATAAAATGTGCCGGGTAACGGAATTAAATGATTACATGGAAAAACCGAGTTGTTACGGTATCCCTTACTTTTGGGAATTTCCTCCCGAAATTAAATAATACTATAGTAAAACCATTAATTTTTTTAGGAAAAGAAAATTTTTAAAATTAATCATAAAACAAAATTTGAATAGTTAAAACAATGCTCCAAACTAAAATCCGATAAGGACACTTATATATAGGATGTACCAGCGGCGTATCCACAATGTCCTGATCATCTTTACATTTACCTTTATCCCAACTATTTTTGATTTATATTATGACAAACAATTATACACATCATGATTTCCATGGGAGGACTTCGATAATTATGTTCCGGACCATAATTATTTTCATATTTGGATGGTCCACATGATTCGTCTCATCGTGTTGATTTACAAACACGTTTGAAAATCTAATTTTAATAGAAATCTTTTATGGAAAAGAGTTATAATCGAGACATATTTTAAATAAAAATTATAGTTTGGTTATTTAAAATGGGGAACTTTATAAATCAACCCTTCGATAATTTTTAAACTCTACTCGAGAGACATAACAATAGGAAATCCTAATTTAGCACTTCAATAATTCATAAAAGCGTTAATCCAAACTTTATTAAAGAGTTGATACAAAACAAAAATCAGCGTAAATAAGATAGAATACGACGAGCGGCAAAGTCTTTTAGTAGCTTGAATCCTCAATTGCGCATGACTTGGAACCTTGAAAGTTGAGCATCTTGAGTGATTTGATCCATAAGAGCTTGAGCAGTTGAGGTATATTGATTCGGCATTGCTTTAATAACTTGAGCGTGAACAGTTTGCAAGAGGGTTGTTTGATTGAAGTAGGTTTGGTAAACTTGAGCTTTTGGGTGTAGAGCTTGGTAAGTTTGGGTTAGGTAAGGTTGGCCTTCATTCATGGGAGGACCTTAAAGGACGTGGGATTGACAGGTTTGAACTTGATGAGTAATGTAGTAGGGTGTAACTATAGTTTGATCTTGATTAGTTTGGATAATCTGAGGGCACATATCGCATAAAGGATTAGGGTCTCCTGAATGATAGCAAGCACGTGTAATAGGGGCATTAGATTGAGTATGAGGGGTAGGCTATTGCGGGATATTGTGAGATGGCTTTAGGTGTGAATCCAATTATTTCATCTCCAATCATCGGTACCGTATACACCTCATCTAGATAATAAGAACAGTCGGGATGAACAGAACCGAGGTGAGCACGAAAACGAGGTTCCCATTTAGCAAAGTTGCTAAATTTCATCAATCGAGGACACTTTGAATGACATCTGTTGCTAAGTGCGTTTTGTGAAGCTAACTCGTAAAAACCAGCCATCTTGATAAGTAACAAGGCAATTAAACTTCAAGGGTAGAACTTGAAAATATCTTAAACGAACTGGGAACAGTAAGGATAAAGAATTGTGAACAGTGATTAACGAATCAAAAGTCACGAATTAAAATTGTTTGTGTAACGAATCTAAAATAGTGTCACACGAACTGATTCAACGAATCAGGTCAAATTGACGAATCAGTTTGACGAATCAGGTTAACAAAACCAAATTCAAAGTAACGAATCAAGTAACGAATCACTAAGTGAAACCTTAACGAATCACAATTTCAACTTAACGAATCAAATAAGGAATCTCTTACTCAAAGTAACGAGTTAAGATAACGAACTTACTACAGTTGATAACAAATCAACTATAACAAATCAGTTTGTTAAAACAGTTATAAGAAACTCTGACAACTATTGCCACATGGCAAAAGTTTGTTAGATATCAAGTTAATGAATCAGACCACGTTTCTGACGAAGTACAAGACACGAATCAGATTGATGGCGAATTGAGTTACGAACTGAATGACGAATTGAGTAGAATTAACGAAGAAGAATCTTCAACAGATGATGAAGACCTTCAAATCTTCATCATCTTTTTCCAGATTTCTGGAAAAAACTAAGAGCACCAAATAATGTTTTCAAATCCGTAATACCAACTCGTTACTACACCAAATCACACGAATAATGGCTCAAATTACTCGTCAAACCATCGTGAAACCAAATCGCACCAATACATATCCCGAATCAACCAATAACCAATTCAATTAACCAAAACACAATCCTCTGTTTTTGGTCAATCTCATATCCAAACCAAACCAATACAAATCCAATCCAATTCTCAATCTCAGTCCACCAATCCTTTCCAATACCTTAACACACACCAATCCAATCAAACTCAATCCATTAATTATCAAATCAACAGAGAATTTGAGCAAAATTCAACCGTAAACAAAATAATCAAACCTAATACGTATAACACTTTAATTAATCGAATCAAGAGCAATCGAATCCCCGAAAGCTCTTATACCACTTATTATGGAAACCTACCATGGATCTAGCCGCGTCGATACATCAATTAATACGATACGAATACACAAGATCTAAACGTTAAATACATAATTTATTGATAAATAAGGATAAATACATAATAGAGAGAATATAACTTATACAAGGACCTCACATCTCTCATGTGTGTGATCTCTTTACAAATGTGCATGGATTAGCCTATTTATAGGCAATATGCTCCAATTCGTTAAGTTAAGTCTAATTCGTTATATACTCATAAAGAATTAGACTCCATTCGTTATGGAATCATAACGAATGGAAATAACTTAATGAACTAACGGACCTCATTCGCTATACAATCCATAGCGAGTGGGCCATTTTACATTAAATAAACAACCTAGACTATTTATTCGATTGCTACGGACACCAAAACCGTGCACTAACGTGAACTTATACGACATATAAGTAATTTTGACTTATACGGCGTATAAAATCTTTAGGCTTATACGTTGATGTCACACCCTCAAAATCCACTAACGGAGTTTTACCGTCAGAGGGTGTGAACTAACATGATCGGAATCATCAGTTATAATCAAACCATAAAAACGTTTAAATGAAAATAAGTGCGGAAGCGTAAAACCATAGAGAACAATGTGACGTCACGCAGGACGATTTAAAACCAATGATAACTGTTAAAGTAAGTTTGCATAGTTAAAATTTTATCAAGCAATGCATGTTCCTAAACCGCGCGCCCGCCTCGGCTACCTGAGAATAACATACTAAAAGTGTCAACACAAGGTTGGTGAGTTCACAAGTTATATAAAAATAAATCGTTTAGCGTTTGCGTTCAGCGTTACAGCGTTACAGCGTCACAGCTTTTTGCGTTACAGCGTTTTGCGTTACAGATAGTGTTATGTCAATTATATATCGATAGGTAGCTAGTCTATACAACAAGTATTACTAAGTGTTCGACACTTAGTAAGTGCCTTGTCACCAGGTCATCCAGACCATGGTACGTGTTAGCCAAAATTACACCCGCTCGACCTCCAGTCGAGTTTAGCGTTGGGTGGGGTTTGTCAAACCCAGTAGTACTACTCAAAAGTGACTCGCTATTCCAAATATTAACCGGTTCGATGTGTAGGACTTCAATTGTTTCGTTGCCACTTAGCCTTTACAAGTGATATATAATTTATAACAAAATCTTAAATGCGTTGTGGAGTATGTTATCTCCCCCAAGTGAAAAGCGTTTGAAAACAGTTTAAAGAGGGGAAAGTGAAACTCACTGTTTGCGAAGAATTTCCCAAATTAAATCACCAAGATGCGCGTCACAGAAAAACTCTCCATAGCGTTCTAAAACAACAAAGAGATTTTTCTAAGTGTCGGAATATTATCGAGTCTCTAGACCCGGCACATAATACCTATGCACATAACATGTTTCGTGTTTCGTTTGTGAATCGTGTGTGACTTTAACCATTGTATTTGTGACACATTACATGTGTAAGCAATCATATACGTGTCATGTATTCATAAAGTACATCACTATCAATTATTCCCCATAAGGGCATTTTGGTCGACAAATAACAATTAACTAGCCATTATTCCCCATGAGGGCAATTTGGTCAAATCATGGCAATCAATTAGCAATTATTCCCCGCAAGGGTATTTTGGTCAAAACAAAACAATTATATAGCAAGTATCATGTTTCATGCATTTTTACACAACTCAGCAGCTAGTTTCACCGAGACAGAAATTTTACTTAAAAGATTGTACTATTCCACCAATCATAGCATCTCAATTAATTTACCAAAAATCATCACAGAAGCATATATGTCTTAGGTTTCCAGAACATATTTTATTATATTTTTATTCCACATAGTTTTCTCACAATCATCAAATCATTACAGCAAACTCATAACAGTCAAATTCATGCGCAACAGAATGTTATTTGCAATTCTTGTTAAACGAAAAATCCAATAAATGCAAGACCACTTGGGTTAGGTTTCAAACTCAATAAGTCAACTTCCAGAAGTGGAACCAACCCAATTGGTCTCGTAGTTCATGAGATATAACATTTACAAAACAACCTAACAGCAGGTCTAACAGCTCAGCTTTGCACAACGTTTTTGTAAAATCATAAAAGTTAACTTCTACTTGTCCAAAAATTACAAATTTATACTTTATAGAAACTAGACTCAACCTAGTTTACTGTAGTACCAATAATCTCAACCAATTTTCACGTTTACACTTCGTTACAGTCACCTAAACATCATATACACATTCAGTCCAGGAACTGTTTGCATCCAAACTCAATATATTAACAACCTATGAACTATCATGCATTCATATAACACTCTAGACACCACAAACACCATCCATGCACATCAATTACCCATTACATACATGATTAGGGTTTTTGTTTGAACTCAAATCATAGACACAACAATCAACATGTAACAACATCCAAACTAGTTATCAAATCATCAATTAATCAACAAAAATCATATTAACTACATTTACATATAGAATCGGCAGCTAGGGTTTACAATTAACCCAACAACATCAAAATCAAGTAATAAGAATGTATAGGATAATCAATTATACCTTCCTAGCACCTAATTCTTCAATCAAAGCTTGAAATTGATGGTGTATTTGTGTGTGTATGTCGACGGCAGCCAAGGGAGCAAAGGGAATGGGGGCTGATCAGTTTTGAGTGGGGAAAGAAAAGAATAGTTAGGGTTTAGTTAATGATGTATTTATAAATATAACATGTTACATTCAAGTCCCTCCACTTCTAAGTATTTCTTTTCTAGCCTAACTAACTTGTTTACATCTTGAGTTAACGTTTATAATCATGTTATCACATAACACATAAGTCTAACACATAATTATCACATAATTACTGTTTTGACGTTTTTCGTTTATTCATGAATCGTTTGCGTCAACTCGTTTGCGTTTCGGTGCAAATCCCGAAAGACTACACATGTAGTAAGTGTTAAGCGTCATTTAAACCCTAGTTTAAATGTAATGAAGTGTGCGTTATAGATTCAGTGATCTTAAGTTTGAATTGACGGAATTGAGTTAACGGAGTTAACCTGAAATTGACGATTGTCACAGTTGACTTATACGTGTAAATATTATATATGTTGTCCTTATGAGGAATTTGGACCAATACGTTGATATAAGCTTATATGTATATGGTGGACTTATCCATTTTAATTCATACATTTACGTGCATACACTTATAAAAATTTTATAAAACTTACTAACATGTTATCTGGTTTGTTTGTTTGTTTGTTTGTGTATGTCCAGATAGTAAAAGTTATGATTTTGATGCTAATCATAATATCTGTGTGTTTCTAGATGGATCAAATGATAAGATGTAACTGTTTCGGGATATATTGTCGTATTTTGAAAGATTGAGAATCTTTAAAGCAATTACTACAAATACGGTGATTATCAAGGAGCTAGTAGCTGAATTCTGGAAAAATGCAAAGCTTGAAGGAGAATGTATCAAGTAGGTTGTCAATAAGAAGGAGATACTATTTCCGAACATGTCATAAGGGATGTTTTGGAATTGGGAGATGAATCTACTGATCCTACTTCATTGGATGAAGGGATGGTGAAGGGATGTCTGCTGAGAATGGGTTATAAGAATGAATTGGATAGAGGTTTTTTAAAGACTGGGTTGTCATGGCCGTTCAAATTCATTATGCACGTAATAATGCACTATTTTGGTCATCGAAGGGGTTGTTATGAAGAGATCTTGGGCTATCTAATGTGTTTGATGACCGCTTTATGCTTAAATTGAAGTATAACTTTTCTAAAGTTATATTCAAGCATATGAAGCTATATTGGTAACCAGTGGCTGATGTATCCGAGGTTTGTTCAGCTGATCATTAATCATCAGTATTCTGGTATTGAAAAAACAGGAGAGGAGATGAAGCTGGCACATATGTCTGTTTCTGGATGTGTAAACTGAAATCATACAAGAACAAAACTGAGGAAGAAATTCCTAAGTTTCGTACTTTATTTGGACATTTGCGTGATCCTGATTATGTGTCACCATCAGATAATCACTGGAGGAAGGAAGGAAGTGACTCAGATAGAGAAAATGAGAATGAAAGAATACGAAGATATGTATCGATGGTAAATGATTTGTAAAAGCTAAAAATGAAGAAAGTGGAGGTTCTTAGAAGGCGAAAAAGAAACGTAAGCGTGTGATTAAGTCTGAGGTTGTTACTCCTCCGGTTCTTATTCCATATTCTATTATTGCTTAACCTAAACAACCTGTAACTGATAAACCTACTGTTTTTAATCAAAGTGTTGATAATGAAGAAATTGAGTCTGATAATGAAGGTATTAAGTCAGTTTGGATTGATCCGAGGGCAATGCATGAGATTCGAAAGGAACATCGATCATAGAAAAATTTGATGCTGATGATAAAACATACGTTCCGAAAACAAGTCAGCCGAAAAGAAACGAGTCAAGCTTATGGTAAAAAGATTTGTTATTGATACATGCCAAGATGGTGAACCAGAGATTGATAAGGCCTTCGAAGCTGAATAGACACCTGTATTCGAGGTGAATTTGGATGATGCCATTGATCAATTATTGAAAACTCCAACAGCTCAAAAGTACACACCAAAAGTTGATGAACCTGTGAATAAAGGAAAGTCTAAACTTGAAGAACCAATCTAGTTGTTTGAATATACCAATTGTTGTCTCTGTTGTTGAACCTATGATTGTACAATCTGTTGAACAACAAAATATTCAAGTTGTTGATGAAGTAAAGGTTGTAAAGGAAGAGGAAGAAGAAAAATAAGATGAGGAGATGTTAGATTTTGGTGATTCAGATAATGAATATTTTGATGATCTAGACGATGATGATACACCGCAAGGTGGTGCTGGTGCAATTGCTATTAAGTCGGAAAGTAAATTTGATTCAGTTACTGGTAATATTCAACAAAAAGAACTACAACAGGAATCAGAGTCTAGAAGTGCACCAACAGAAAAGCCTCTTTAGGAATTAGAAGAATTGATTAGTTCAAACTTTCTTGTTTCTAACTTGGTGAATGAACTAGAAGAGGGGGAGATTCCGGTTGACAATTCTGAATTAGCAAAGATGTTAGAGGTCTTTGTTGAAGATTTAACATTTCATTTTGAGAAGGATATTCCTGAACCCAAAATTCCTGAAGACTGGTTGAATCCTAATGTGGAATTTGTTGATAAACCAGAAGCAGTTAAATACGTTGGTGAACAAGAAGAATTTGATGCTTTTGATGAAATGTTTGATGAGGAAATAAAGATGGAACCAAATCCTAAACAACAAGCAAAGAAGTTGAGTAAAGATGAGATGAAATATTGGTTTCCAAATCGTATTGAGATTCCTAAGCAAGTGTATCTGAATCCTGTAAAGTATTATCACAAAACTCATAAGGATGTTGCAATGGGAAAGTGTTTGAGTATCGCTTATCTGAGCAAGATTAAGAAAATTGGGATACGTAGACTTGTTGGAGTGCAATACTTCAATAGTTTAATGGAGTTGAAGAGTTTGCCATGGTTTGATGCATATGATATTTGTATACATTATGATTTGTTGTATAAACCAAAAATTGGTCATGTGAAGGAGATATGGGAGTTTATGGTAAATGAGGCGAAACATGGTTTCAAGAAATGGACACCTTAGTTGCCTAAGGTGTTCAAATCAAGAAATTGTAAGAATCCAGAAGGTGAATTGATAAGGACTTTGAGGTATACAAGACCAGACTCGCTACGCACAATACC
Organism: Bidens hawaiensis; assembly: GCF_021521415.1. Taxonomy (NCBI): domain Eukaryota; kingdom Viridiplantae; phylum Streptophyta; class Magnoliopsida; order Asterales; family Asteraceae; genus Bidens; species Bidens hawaiensis. Next base: position 118,899 of record NW_027491405.1, on the reverse strand, counting down.
TTTGTATCCAATGGAACATGATTTTTATCCTTATTTCCTTTGTTGGTCTTATCTGGCGTTGACTGGAGAAGCGAGTATATACTTGGATCGGGTAAAAGAACAATACGATGTTATTCGGGTGTATGATCCAATGTGGCTGGTAAATTGTTCGTTGAAAGATATTGGATATTGCATGTGAACAAGATTCAATGTAATGATGAGAAAGTACAGACTAAAGCTAGCCAGTTTCAAAAAGTTGTGGACTTATGCTTTGAAAAGAAAATCCATTCTAGTACAGCATGGGAAACTAATTGGAGGGCTATTAGTGAAGAGCAGGAAAGACTTGAGGCTGAATTGGAAGCTAAACGTAAAGATCGAGTTGTTGAGGCATCATGGAATAGATTTCAATATAAAGATATGGGTGTGTCTAGCTCCACCTCTCAATAAAGATCTACTAAGCCGTCATTTGAAGATATTACAAGGAAAGAGTATCGAAAAAAAGTTTTTGATATGGATTGAAGACCTAGCACTATCCAAAGGTGATTTTGTTAGAGCATTAATGTCTAATTCTAGGTCTAGTGGGCTAAATAGGTCAAATGTATTGTGTAAAGGGCTCAAAATGTCAATTATGTAAACTTTTTGTAGCGTATAAGTCACAATCATCCTTATAAGACTTACACGGTTGTACAAGTCTTATACGCTGACCATGGGCTTATACGTAAGTATTGTAGTAGTATAAATAGGCTTTCATGTTCATTAATTTGTAACAGTTTTGGATAACAGTTCTAATTTTGTACTCAAGTTGTTATATCAATATATCAGATCTTACAAGTGAATGTGTTGTTAATCCTTTAGGATATTATTCCGTGATATTGTTTAGTATAGAAAATAACAAGTTAATCGGTCCGAATCATAACATTTTCACGTAAATGATGTCATGCATGATCTGGATCATGTACTTTCACTACCACTACATTGGCTAACCATCTAGTATACTTTACCTCTCTTATCATACCTGCTTTGAGAAGTTTTTCGACTTCTTCCTGAATAATGATATTTCTTTCAGGCCAAATTTCCTTCATTTCTGGTGGATAAGCCTGATAGAAGTATGTGACACTCGACAATTTCAGGTTAACTCCGTTAATCCAAACTCCGTCAATTCAAACTTAAGATCACTAGAACTATAACGCACATCTCATTACATTTAAACTAGGGTTTTAAATGACGCTTGACAATCACTACACATGTAGTCTTTCGGGATTGCACCAAAACGCAAACGAGTTGACTCAAACCATTGGTGAACAAACGACAAACATCAAAACAATAAATATTTGATAATAATGTGTTAAGTTATATGCTACTTGATATTTATACATAGAACACAAAATTCAGGAGTCAAGGGTTATTAATTATACTAGATATTGAATAACAAGAAGTAGAGGGACTTAAGTGTAACAAGTTAATATTTAATATTAACAAAAACCCTAACCTCCCTCCTCTCCCTCACAACCGATCGCCCCCCCCCCCCTCCCTCTCCCTTGGCTGCCGTCACATCACACACATATACATGCAACCTTTTTCAAGTTTTGTTGAAGAATTAAGGTGCTAGGAAGGTAATTAACAACTACTCTATGCATTCTAAGTGTTTAATTTTCATATTGAATGGGTTAATAAAAACCCAAATTCTCAAAAATTGATGATTAAGATGAGTTAGGGTTTGATTGTATGTTTGATGATGAATTGCTAGTGAATTGATAACTAATTGCTGGTTAATTACTTGTTCTTTGATTTTAAACTTTCAAGTAAAACCCTAACTATGTGTGTAACGTAAAATTGATATGCATGGTTGGTAAATATTGTGTCTAGAGTGTTGTATGCATGGATTATGGTTCATAGAGTGTTGTTATGTTGAGTTTTGATGTAAACTGGTACTGGACAGATTGTTAAATTGATGTTTAGACAACTATAACCGAATGTTAATTTAGTAATTCGATGAAATTATTAACACTACAGTGTACTAGGTTGAGTCTAATTTCTAAAGAATCCAAATTTGTAATTTTTGGACGTGTAAAAGTTAACTTTTATTATTTTACAAAAATGTAGTGCAAGTCTGAATTGTGAGGTCTGCTGTTAGGCTGTTTTGAAATTATCATATCTCATAAACTACAAGACCAAATGGGTTAGTTCCACTTCTAGAAGTTAACATATTGAGTTAAGAATCTGACCCAATTGGTCTTGCATTAATTGAATTTACCATTTAACGAAAATAACAAATATCATTATGTTGCGCATGATTTTGACTGCTGTGAGTCTACTGTAATGTTTTGGTCTTTGTGAGAAAACTATGTGGAATAAAAATACAATAAAAATAGTTCTGGAAACCTAACTCATGTGTGATTTTGTGACGATTTTTGTTGAATTAATTGATATGTTATGATCTGTTGGATAGAGTAATCTTTCAAGTAGAAATCTGTCTTGATAAAACGAGCTGCTGAACTATTTGAAAATACATGAAACGTGTTTGTTGTTAGATAATTGCTATGTTTTTGACTAAATTGCCCTTGTGGGGAATAATTACTAGTAATGAACAATGTTAGTACTTGATACTTATGTAGTTGTTTACACATGTAACGTGTCACAAACGTGTTTGTCGAGTCACACATAATTCACAAACTAAACACGAAACGTATCTCACGCATAGGTATTATGTGCCGAGTCTAGAGACTCAATAATAGTTTAAATACTTAGAAAATCTCATTTCTGTTTTAGAGCACTAGTGAGGATTTCGTGTGATGCGCATCTCTCAGATTTGTTTTAGAATTCTTCGCAAACAGTGAGTTTCACGTTCCCCTTTTTACTCTTTTAAACGCTTTTTACTTGGGAGAGATAACATACTCCAAAACGCTTTAGATTTTGTTATTAGTTATATATCACTTATAAGGCTAAGTGGCAAACGAACCAACTAAAGTCCTTCATAACATCGAATCGTTTAGTATTTGTATAATAGCGAGTCACTGTTGAGTAGTACTACTGGGTTTGACAAACCCCACCCAACACTAAACTCGACGGCAGGTCGAGTGGGTGTAATCTTGGCTAACACATTTTCCATGGTCGTGGTAGACATGGTGGCAAGGCAATTGATAAACAGTCAGCTTCGGTGTCGAACACTTAGTAATACTTGTTTTATAGGCTAGCTACCTATCGATATATAATTGACATAACATTATCTGGTAACACAAACGCAAACACTTAAACGCGAACGTTTTCTTTATATATATATGTGAACTCACCAACCCTGTGTTGACACTTTTAGTATGTTATTCTCAGGTAGCCGAGGCGGGCGCGCGGTATAGGGACATGCATTTCATTTAACACTATCGTTTTGAAAACTTGCTTTTAAACTTTTATTAATTTGGTTTTAAGTCGTCCTGCGTGACGCAACACTTGGTTTATGATTTACGCTTCCGCACTTATTTAAACTTAATGTTTCGTGGTTTGAAAACTTTATATATGGGGTTTGATTATAATTAATGATTCCGATCCTATTAGTTCACACCCTCTGACGGTAATACTCCATTAGTGGATTTTGAGGGTCTGACAAAGTATTTATCCCTAACTTATGCGCAATAATATTTTTAGATTTACCTGTCATATCGGAGTGTTTGAAGGCAATGATAGATTTCCTTTGTTTAAGAAGGATACCAGATCCTCTTCAATGCTATTGAGGATACTGGATCCTATATACACCTTTACATCTGGATCCTTAGGGTCCAATGATACTTCTTTTAGATCTTTTTCCCGGGCTTCCAGCACCTCTCTTGAATTGTGCTTTGATTGCTATGCAATGGTCTGCTTCATAGCTGGTTTCAAAGAAGAAGTATAATAGTTCCTCGCCTCCCCTTGGTTACTATCAATCTTCACTACTCCCCATGGGGTTGGAAGTTTGATGCACTAATGGTAGGTAGAGGCTACTGCTTTCATCTCATGTATCCAGGGCCTGCCAAGAATCACATTACAACATGACAGGTTAACTATAACATAAAACTTTTGGAAAGAACTAACTCCCTCAATATAAATAAGGAGCTTGATATCCCCCAATGTGTTTTTGGTATCTCCACTAAAACCAACAAGGACAGACGATCTTGGTGTGATTTCTGTTTCAGGAATCTTCATTTTCCTGAGTACGTCGACCTGAATGATGTTCACTGAACACCCGCCGTCTACGAGGATCCTGCAAACTAATTGTTATGTCTGATATTTTCTCTACTGAGGATATGTTATCCTTGTAGATATGCCTGGATCAGTTATCCTCCTGAAGAGTTCCAGAGTCATGTCGAAGATCAAGGATCCTCAGAGGTTGGTATTATTAACATTTTTTTCACATGTGTAGGTTATCATTCAACAGAAGTAACGGCTTTATGACTTGGTCTACCTTAAATTTAGCAACTGGAAGCTCCCAGCACGTGGTCAATGAATGTTGGAGGAGTTGTGGAATAGTGGCGGATAATTAGGACTTGTTGTTATTTGTATTTTATTTATAAACATCGAGATATGATCGATTAGGAACTCACCTGTATTCTCACACACACTAGAGCAGAACTAATAACTCTCTCTACACACTAGCTTACTTTGTAACATCGATCACAATCTCAAACACTTGTAACCTTTTTTGTGATTAATAAACTGGTGATCGACGAGTTGTCATCACCTGGGGTTTTTTTCTTTTGATCTGAACAAGATCAAAGGGTTTTTCCTCGCAACAAATCGCATTGTTCATTCCATTTTAGTTAATATACTCACTATAATTGTTTTAGCACATGACGTCACTTTGCAGATTTGGATATATTATCCTTAGCTTATTTTTATCCAAAACAATTTGGCGCCCACCGTGGGGCAATTGGTGCTATAATCCATATCATTCCCATCAACTTTTAATTTGTTTCATATCCATATCACTATCAATGGCCTCTCAATCAACCTCTGCTTCATCCACCATGTCGACATCGGTTCCCCTCTCATCGAGGACTTTGCCATCGATGCCTCCACCAATCACGGGAGCACCACGTCCTGGTGCTGGTTCTGCTGGAAGCAAAACTCAACTACCAGTCTTCCAGAGCTTGAAAACCACTGTTGCTGCGCCAGGGGTTAATACTAATAATGATGTTTCATCTATGTTTTCGCAGGTAAAATCATACATGGAGAAGCAGAACAAAACTAACCAGAGGATCCTTCGTGAGATAGAAGATCTCAAGAAGACTAGGATCATCTATCCTAGGATGCTGGATTTCACCAGTCCAGGATCCTTGGCTCAGTTCACACAAGGATCATCTATCCTTCAACAGGGGTCCATGAGTCAACCGACTCAAGGATCCTCGTTATTTCAGCAAGGATAATCTATTCTTCAACAGGGGTCCATGGGTCAACCGATTCAAGGATCCTCGTTGTTTCAGCCAGGATAATCTATCCTTCAACAAGGATCTATGGGTCAGCAAACTCAAGGATCATCCATCCTTCAACCTGTTGAGTCAAACAATTGACCTAAAGGGAATATTGTGAGTCAAAGATTTGTTCTAAAGAGACATATGGAAGATTGGAATCTTCTCAACCTCCTCAGAATTCGCTAAGTATGGATCCGGGCACACATTAGACCTCTGAGCAAGCTTTTACTTAGCCGGGTACGATATTTTGTGTATCAGGCAATGCTATCTTCAAGAAGTCTTCTTTAGTAGGATATCCGAGTAGGGTTTGTAAATTAGTGTATTGCCGAGCAAGGTTCACTAGTTTATGCAAACCCGGGCAAGGTTCACTTTATCAAGCAAGTCTGTTCTTCAGAGCCAAGTAAAGTTCACTCCCGAGTAAGCTTTTGGCTAACCAAGCTCATGAAGCCAAGTTATTGGAATACCGGGCAAGGTATTCATTAATAATTGTGGTTCAAGTAGGCTTGATGTTTTAATGGAATATTTCTAAGTAATATCGGGCAAGTTTCAACTCAAGGAAGGAACAGTGTTGCTGAGTACACTTTGCTAATAAGCTATTATCTAGAAAGGAGTTGAATGGACCATTGAAGAACAAGGTTGCTCGTAAGGGTTTGTCGGGCAAAGTCTGGCATAGTGAAGAAGATTGAAGTCTACCCGGTGAGTATTTTACTTGGTAAAATACTCTTCAAGAAAAGTCTACCCGGAAACTGATCCCGAGCACACTTCTATGTTACCAAGTCATGAAGGATGGCAGAGCACACAGCCTACTCGGAAAATGAATATTGTTGCAAAGCCTACCCGGAAGACTTGTTTTACACTTAGAATAATTCTGAATATGTAATTTTGAATATGTGTTAGCATTTAAGGTTTCTAGAAGGAATGACAGCTGTAAAGGAGGTGTCAGGCCTATAAAAGGAATAATTTAGGGCACGCCTCCAAAGGCAGACAGACTCATTAATTTAGAGAATATTTGTGAGTGTGACGGCTGTCTTGGAATTGTACGGACATAACTTTCCTTCAAGAAACCCTAAATCGATTACCCTTTGTATGATTAACGTTATATGAATGGAACTCTTTTGAGTGAATCTTGTTTGTGTTAGTTATCTTTGATTATTGATAGAAACTCCCTTGTTTGTTATTGATTCCGCCTTTAACAAACAGTAATCCTTCTAAATATAGTAACCCGTCATTAACTCCCTTGTCGACACATTTATTTGTGTGAGTTATGACATGATTTGAGTAAGATCCAGCATAAATCGGGGACCTGACATTCGGTGTTTTCTCTTCCTTATATTATTTAAAGCTTTAATTTTTACATATCAATCTTGTTCTAATCGAGACAACTCAGATCTGAACAACCGGTTTTCAGATCTGATTATTTTTTAACTCTGTTTTACAAAGAAACTACTTTTGATTTCTCAAAAATGTCTGGTTACGAAGAACAAGAGGTTTCTACTAACAAGATTCCTCGACTGTATGGACAGGAAAATTTCACGAAATGGAAGGTCTTGTTTGAAGCAGCCGTATGCTATAATGATGTTGATATGTGGAACTCAATCCGAAATGGTCCACAAGGCAATGTTGAGGAAGGTGCAAATCCAGCAGCAACTGCTGCTGTGAGAGAAAGAATGAGAAAGGTGGATGACAAGGCTCTAGCAATGTTGAAATTGAGTCTGTCTTGGGAGATACTTACCAAGGTTTCACATCATGCCACCGCAAAGGCAATGTATGATGCAATACTTGAAATGTTTGAGGGAAATGTTGAGTAACATCAAGAAGCAGAGACTGAAACAACAGTTAGAAAGGTTTAAGTATAAAGATGGTGAAAGGTTGAAGTCTATTCTTGAAAGGTTCTTAGCAATAGTGAATGATCTCAGAACTACTGATTATGTCATGACTGATTTTGTCTTGAATACCAAGTTGCTCAAATCAATGCCAAAGGAATGGTACACTGCTTGCAAGTTCATCCTTACAAAGCACAATTTCAACGAGTTAAAATTGGATGATGTAGTGTGCTTCCTTCAAGCTGCAGAGATTGAGATGATTGAGAATGAGATGATTAAGGAGGAAAGACCTTGCTTCAATGTTTCAAATGCTTTGATTGCACCAATGGGAAATTTGACTACCAAGAATCAACCGCAAATTCCCATTATTGAAGAACCAGTTGAGCATAGTGCTGATACTCCAAAATCCTTTGTTGGTGGAAGCACAAGTAATCTTGGAAACCAGCAAGGATTCAATGTGCAACTAATTGATGACACTGATTCTGCCTCAATGGAAAGTGGGAATGTACCTCATACTAGTGGTGGAAATGTACAAGGCAGTGAAGCACAGGCCTTGCTATCAATGTTTACAGAGTCATATAATGCATTTGTTGCAAAGAATTTAATTCACACAAGTGTGGTACAAGATGATCTTGAGCAGATAGATGCTGATGACTTGGAGGACAAGGATTTGAAGTGGCAAGTAGCCATGTTGGCTCTTAGAAGCAATAGGCTATACAACAGGACTGGTAGGTCACTCCGATCAGGGCCAAATGAGAGAATTGGTTTTCATAAGTCAAAAGCCATTTGCTATAATTGTCAACAGCCTGGTCATTTTGCAAGAGAATGTAACATGCCAAGAAACTTTCAAATGAACCAGTTTCAGAATCAACCAAGAAATCAGCAGCCTCAATATCAACAGAATCAGCAGAGGATCAACAACAACAACAACAACTTTAACAACAATCCCAACTACAACAACTTCAAAAACTCAAATGAACAATCATAATAAGGAGTGCCTCAGAATCAAGGTTTTCAGAGAAACAACAACCAAAACCTTCAAACTGTTCCAGACAACACTATTCCAGCCAACCAAAATCAAGTGAGAAATCAAGGAAATGTTGCTGTGACTACACAACATGAGGGTAACTTTGATTGGACCAATCATGAAGAAGACATTGCAGATGATATCAAGAAAGCAAATGTGGCACTCATGGCCATAATTGAGAAAGAAACTGGATCATCATCTCAGGAACAGTCCACTCCTCTGAATTACATATGGTACATGGATAGTGGTTGTTCTAGGCACATGACTTGTGACAAGGATCACTTGTCAATTATGAAGAAAAGTTTGAAGGTCCTGTAGCATTTAGGAGTGATGAAAATGGTGGAAAGATTGTTGGGAAAGGAATCTTAACAAATGGAAAAGTTTCATTTGATAATGTATTTCATGTTGAAGGTCTTCAGTATAATCTATTGAGTATATCACAGATGTGTGATAAGGGTTACAAAGTCAGTTTTGATGATTCTCACTGTTTCATTCTAAAACCTGAGTTTGTGATTCCACCTGAAATGATTATGATGATGGCACCAAGAAATGGCAACCAATATGAATTGAACATGAAAGAAGCTGTTTCTAGGGGAGGTGCATGTTTTGTTTCCAAAGCCGCTGAAAATGAGTCAAAATTGTGGCATATGAAACTTTGTCATGTAAACTTAAAGAACATGAATAGACTTTTCAAAGGTGAGCATGTAATAGGCTTACCTACAAGAGAGTTCAAATTGGAAGATCATTGTAGTTCATGCCAGAAGGTAAAACAACACAAATCTACTCATAAGCCAAAGTTCATCAACTCAATTGATCAAGTACTGGAATTACTTCACATGGATCTCTTTGGTCCTGTGAGTGTGCCAAGTATAGGAAAGAAAAGATATTGTCTTGTGATCATTTTCTAAGTACCAAGGATGAGACTGCAGAGCTGATTAAGGGTAGTGTAATAATGATTGAGAACAAACTGAATAAGAAGGTTAACCTGATGAGAAGTGACAATGGCACTAAGTTCAAAAATGGAGTTATGCAAGAATTTTTTGCAGAAAAGGGAATACTACAACAATTCTCAGCTCCTAGAACTCCTGAACAAAATGGTGTTGCAGAAAGAAGAAATAGAACTTTGATTGAAGTTGCAAGAACCATGTTAGAAGATGCTAATCTACTTGTTACTTTTTGGGCTGAAGCCATAAATACAGTCTGCTATGTTCAGAACAGGGTACTTGTTAACAAAAGGCATAACAAAACTCCTTATGAAATATTCAACAACAGAAAGCCTTATATCAAGTTTTTTAAGCCCTTTGAATGCAAATGTTTTCTTCTGAACACTAGAGATTATTTGAACAAGTTTCAAACAAAATATTTAGATTGTTTGTTTGTTGGATATTCTACACACTCAAAAGCATACAGAGTATATGTGAAAGACCATATGAGTGTTATAGAATCATCTGACGTCATCTTTAATGAGAATCAATTCAATACAGTTAATGGTGCAGCATGGCTGTTTGATCATGAAAAGTTGATAAGGTATTTCAAGATCTATCCTGGAGACTTTGATGACTCATTCTACAAGACCATTGTAATTGAAGAGAAAGAGAAGAAAACATTGGACTTGGAAGAATTATGGAAGAAGGTTGCTAGAAAAGAAAAGGAATATACTTTTGTGAAGAATTACTCAAGTGATTTGTTTGAACCAGTACAAGAAAATAATCAAGAAAACAATCACAGTCCTGAAAATAATCATACTGAGTTCAATCAAGAAAATCTAGAACAAAATGATCAAATTCAGAATGAGGGAAACAATGGCAACCAATCAAATGAAGTAGAAGTTGCATCTACTACAAGGTTTCAAGATCTGTTTCTAAGACTAAATTTAGAAAATAATGGTGCATCCACTTCAGGACAAAATAATGATGAAGCACCAGAATTTCATGATGCGGTAACTGATTTGATCATTGAGGAACCAGATCTCAATGAAACAAATCTTGACACAACTGTGTCTACAGATATGATTGTACAAACTCTTTATGTGGAAAAGAATCATCCTTCTGAAAGCATCATTGGAGATTTGCATGAAAGAGTCACAAGAAGTCATTCTGAGATTGCAAATATCTATCTTTACTCCTGCTTTCTATCCCAAATAGAGCCAAAGAACATTGCTCAAGCACTAAAAGACAATAGTTGGGTGGAAGCAATGCAGGAGGAATTGGCACAGTTCAGAGACCTACATGTGTGGGATCTTGTTGATAGGCCAATGAACAGATATGCAATAGGAACTAAATGGGTTTTCAGAAACAAAAGGGATGAAAGGGGTTTGGTGATTAAGAATAAAGCTAGACTTGTGGCACTGGGATGCCTTCAAGAAGAAGAAATAGACTTTGAGGAAGTCTTTGCACCTGTTGCAAGACTTGAAGCTATCAGGATCTTTCTTGCATATGCTGCCTCAAAGAACATTAAGGTGTTCCAGCTTGATGTTAAGTCTGCATTCCTAAATGGAAAGATTAATGAAGAGCTATATGTGGCTCAACCTCCAGGTTTTGAGGATCCTTTGTATCCAAACAGGGTGTATAAGCTGAACAAAGCCCTATATGGATTGCATCAAGCTCCTAGAGCTTGGTATGATGAGCTGTCAAATCATCTTCTTGAAAATGGTTTCAAAGAGGAGCCATTGACAAGACACTCTTCTACAAAAGAAAGGGATCAGATTTACTTTTGTTACAGGTTTATGTGGATGACATCATCTTTGGATCTACAAATGAACAAATGTGCATGGAGTTTAAAGGGGTAATGAAATCCAAATACAGCGTGAGCTCTATGGGAGAGATGAACTTCTTTCTTGGACTGCAAGTTCAACAGAAAGCTGAAGGGATTTTCATTTACCAAACCAAATATGTGCAGGACATCTTGAACAAGTTCAACTGTCATGAGTACAATACTGCTTCAACACCAATGGACACCAAAGAAAAGATGATTGATGATGAAAAGGGGGAGCCTGTAGATGAACATGAATACAGAGCCAAAATTGGATCCCTGATGTCCCTGACTGCAACAAGACCAGATGTTATATTTGATGTATGTGTGTGTGCAAGATTCCAATCTAGTCCAAAAGTCTCCCATATGAATGTTGTGAAGAGAATTTTTAGATATATGAAGGGAAGACCAAACTTGGGAATTTGGTATCCAAAGAATGAATCTTTTGATCTGATTGCCTACACAGACAGTGATTATGATGGCTGTAACATGAGCAGAAAGTCAACCTCATGAGGATGTCAATTTTTGGGTGAAAGGCTAGTGTCATGGCAATGCAAGAAGCAGACTACTATCTCAATCTCCACTGCATAAGCTGAATACATTGCTGCATCTGCCTGCTGTGTACAGGTTCTATGGATTCAAAACCAGATGCTAGACTATGGTTTGAATTTTCTGAACACCCCTATTCTAATTGACAATACTGCTGTATATTTTACTGTTAAGAATCCAATTCAACATTCTAAAACTAAGCACATTGAAATTAGACATCACTTCATAAGAGATTGCAGTGAAAAAGGTTTAATTGAAATGCAAAGAGTTGATACAAGTGACAACTTGGCTGACCTATTCACCAAACCACTTGATAGAACCAGGTTCAACTTTCTTCTGAAAGTTCTGGGAATGAACAACTCTGATGAGATCTGATTAAGGAAGTGTGCATAGTTGTGTGCCTCTATGTGCTAATTGATTATTTTGTTAGAGGTCATAATGAATGTTCAGTGAATATGCTTGATTATGTTGTTTGAGTATGATACAGATTATGTTACTGAATATGTTAACTATTATGTGATTTAACTTATTATGTTTGCAAATTTAGACATGTTTAATTTGATTGATATGTTTGCATGTTTATCAGTTGATCTACATTTGTGTTGTTAGTATAAGTGTTTCTGTTCTGATTTACTTGTTAGAGTAAGCTTATCTGACATCATCGCTCAATTGACTGAATATGTGCTTTATCTGATCACTTGATGTTGTCAGGATAGGCTTAAACTTGAATATTGATATTGTTTGCTTGTTTTGATAATGTTATGTGTGATTAAGATTTGATTATGTTACAACTGTTTGTGTCAAAATGAGTCCTATGTCAAAATTAAATGATAAAATGAATTTTCTAATGAATTTTACATAAATACTTTATTTTGGTCAAAACATGAGCATGTTGATTAATGGTATAGAGATATGATAAGATTATTCAGTTCAAGCTTTAAAGAAGCTAAAAGAAGGATTTTTTTTAAGAAAAATCTCAAGTAGTTGTGTTTGCTGAAAATTATGTCATTTTCCCAGTTGGAAGGACATACACTTGTGTATGTTTGGTCCTTAAATCTCTACAGATTCAAAGGATAGCCATTGACCTGAAAACTGAATGCATTTGGGGCAATTATAACTTGTTTCTTATTCTTTCACTTAAAACTATGTCAATAGCTCTGACTTTGAAAGAACATATATTCAAATGTATGTTTGGTCCTGTTAACCATTTGGTAAAATAGGATAGCCATTAACCTGCCAATAAAGAGAAATTGGGATGACTGAATATTAAACTGAATTTATGTTGGGAAATGATAGTACATTGACTACTTAGCCAATCATATTGATTTTATAGGCTAAAAAGGCACTTAGTACAGTAATTAACATGTATGGTTGCTTTCTAATGATATGTAAACTCTAAGGTGATATAAACATAATGAATATGCTCTTCTTTATGTGGAGATACACAGTTCTCTTTGCATGTCTCAAGATAAATCTCTCCAAATGATAGGCAGAAAAGTGATTACCCAGTCATATACAAGCATGTTGTTATTTGGTCAACCAAAAATGAATCATCTTTAAATATGACAAAGAACATGCTTTAAGAAAATTTGAGAAAATATCAAAAAAAGGGGAAGAATGAATAAATCAACCAAAAGTTGATAAGTGTTTTCAATATTTTATCAAACAAGAGGGTTACAACTAAGAACTACAAAGATGTTGACAAATTCTGTCTCATCTTGAATGAAAGGCCTGTTATTTAACAGTAAGTCCAACGTCCAACCTCTATATATGTTGAATATCTAAAAAATACAAAAATATCCAATAAGTTCTGTCATACAAAAACAATTTTTGACCAAATACAGGAGATTGGAGTCAAATTGGGGTGATCTGGGGAAAGCCAAATAAGCTTTGAGAAGAGATATGAGGCATCATAGAACAGTATTAACCATTATTGAATTATGCTCTAATTGACCCTTAATCATATCACCAAAGAAATGATAGTCATATTAAGTTCATACCTACCGTTAACCTGTCTATACTGTCATAATAAAGCCAACCATGAAGTATTGAGAAAGCTACTTAGTCAATATGATCTCATCCTTGAGATCTTTTCAGTAAATAGAAGAAACTGTTTTGAAGAGAAATACAACTGAAATTTGATCTCTAAATGCACCATTTGCTCTTAAACTATGATCTTTAATGAAAATTATACTTTGACAAGTTGGTTTAAGTCAAAAAGTGTTGCATTTTGCCTTTAATAGGTTGAATATGTAAGTTCGGGTAAGGTTTGATGCTTTATAACCTTTCCGGGCACAAAACAGTTGAATATGTTTGAATATGTAAGTTCGGGTAAGGTTTGATGCTTTATAACCTTTCCGGGCACAAAATAGTTGAATATGTTTGAATATGTAAGTTCGGGTAAGGTTTGATGCATTATAACCTTTCCGGGCACAAAACAGTTGAATATGTTTGAATATGTATTTTCGGGTAAGGTTTGATGATTTATGACCTTTCCGGGCAAGCTTAGTCATTTTTTAACTAAGTTTATGATTTTCGAGCATGCTTTGAAGTGTTTACACTTTCCGGGTAGAGTAAACCACTGTAGCAATTCCCGAGTAAGCTTAAAGTCTTGAGATGATTATGTATTATAGCTAGCTTTTAACAAGAAATTCTTGTTCCGGGCAAGCTTTGCATTTTATATGCTGATTGTTATTCCAAGCAAACTTTGTGAACTTAGGATAGTACACCAAGTAAGCTTTGTGATTTGTGTGAATATGTTTTTAGGTAAGGTTTGTTAATCTTTCCGGGCACACTTAGATACTATTATCTAAGCTTGTCATATTCGGGTATGGTTTGATATGTTGAAGTCTGTCGGGTAGACTAAACTGTTCAGTTTAGTTCTCGCGCATACCTGATGTTTGAATATGAGTATCCTAGTAAGTCTAGTGCTAACATAGGATTTTCGGGCGAGCTCTTTGAAATTTTAGACTAAAACACACTTAGATGTTTTTTTGTGTAATTTCATTCCGAGCATGCTCTGTGATAATTGTGCTTATGTTTTCTTTGTGATATTTGAAATTTCATGCTTGATTGAATATGTTTCTTATTTTGTTAGGACTTATGCTAGATTGAGCTTTTTAATTTAAAATTGAGAAATTAATATGGGTATCTTAATTGATTCCTAGCATGGATGTTTATTTGATATTTTATACTTGATTATTTGTCTTGTAATTAAGTTCTCAAGAAATCTGGTATTTCGGATAAGCTTTCTTCATAGTGTCTTCACTTTAAATTACTTAGCTTGACCAAGCAAGGTTTGATAACTCTACCGGGTAAGCTTTGTGTAAGTGGAAGTATACCGAGTAGACTTTGCAAAGATTTACTTTTCCGAGTAAAGTTTGCTAAACATAAATGATAAAATGGTGTAAGTTTTACAAATGTTTTTTAAAATATCAAGTGGATAATGTTACTGTTTAACAGCTAATAACTCACATAACGACAAAAAGCATTTAAAACCACTTTCAAAAGGTATATAAGAGTGAGTTAGAGATATTTTTCAACATTACTTTTCCCTCTTGTAACATCACGTAAATATTGGGCTAAAATGTCAATTTTCAAAGTCAAGGGACCAATTCTACCAATTTCTAAACTTCAGGGGCCAAAATGAAAAATTTGATTTCTGGACCCATCGCGCTACGCGACGGGTCAAGAAAGACACCCATCGCGTACCGCGATGGGTTGTCTGACAGGTATTGACACGTGTGCCACGTGGCAACGCCTGCCACTACGTGGCAACACGTCCGCCCCGTGTCGCCACGTGGCTCGGCGCCTGCCACGTGTTGACACGTGGCAGGTCTAGGGCGTGACTCATCAGGCCTACGTCGCGGTACGCGACGGGCCAGCCCAGGGACACATCGCGTACCGCGATGGGACCCAAAATCAGCCCTATAAATAGCGGCCATGGGATCTTCCCAAACTCACACCAAAATTCAGTTTACTCTCTCTCACTACTCTCTCTTTACACCTCGAAATCTGTGCCCCGTTACCTCGTTTTCCGTGCCCTACACTTCGATCGATAAATGTGCCACTTTCCAACAACATTCCAAGTGAAGAGGAGGTGTTGCCCCGACGTCCCGACGACTACCTCGAAATCGTGCTATAAGGTGTTGTTGTCTCGATAAGCGTGTCAAGGGTTGAACAAGCGTGTGTTGATAAGAAGGAAAGAGTCGAAGTGCTGCCCGGGTGTGAAGGGTATTTCTAAGCCAAGCAAGGTAGGCATAATGCCCGACGAAAATAATAATAAAATATTACAAAGGCTTAATACCCAAGTCGAAGTTATTCTCGATAAACAAAGAAAGATATAACAAAGAAAGTAAAGAAAAAACTAAAGTATATATATATATAACATTATTCTTTGTTATGAAATATATATTATTTAAGTATAATGAGTATACTTAAAAAATAAATAAAGAAATACGTTTCTTAATGAAGAAGAAACGTCGGGTTTTATGAATAAACTAAAGGTTTATAAACTATTATTAAAACTAAAGGTTTTAAAGTAAAAAGAGATTATGAACTAAAGGTTCATCGAGATAAATAAGACTAAAGGTCTTAAGCCGGATCGTGTATCCGTCTAATGAATGTTATACTCATACTATAGGTGCGATATAGCGAAGGAAAGACTAACGGACGGTGTTGGAAGCCGATCCCATTGAAAAGGTGAATACGCCCCACTTTTACAAACTTGTTTTCAAACAAACAAATGTGTTATGTGTAAAACTTTACATGAGGCTACGTGTCTCTAAAAACATTTAAAATAAGAGTATAAGCCAGCCCTCAGGCTATAGTATACGTTTGTCTGGATCCTTACATATGTGGAACGCGGTGGGCACATTGCACCACGCTTGGTCACGACATCTAGCCACGATGGGCCGGACCTAAGTTATGTCCGAGTGAGACTGACCATGTGTATATTTATGGTACCTAAGTTATGTCGAAACGTTGCGGTGTTTTGCTGAGGTGACCTAGTGTAGAGACTCGAGTTTATAATTATGTTTGTTTTAACTTGACTATTCCTAAGCCAAGATGGGCCGAGGCTTACGTAGTCTCGAAGGGTAGTTAAGTAAATAAAATATTTTAAGCGTCAGCATATTCACCAGCATTCGTTGTTGACGTATTTTAATAACATTTTGCAGGTAATCAAGATTAGAGCTTGAAGAACGAGGAAGCTCAAGAATCCGATGGCTCGGATAATTTTGTTTAAATATTAAAATATAATCTTTTTGTAAAACATATAAACAAGTAAATACTAAACGAGACTTTTGTCTCGTTCTTTTGTAATGTAAATATTTATAATATCGATCCTTGTATTTTATAAAGACTTCCGCACTAACTCGCAACTCTGATTTATTTACAATTATGGTACCAACTATGGTTCACACTCCTAGGCATAGAATGGGGGTGTGACACCTCTCTCTCCTTCCACTGCAACTGCTTACTCACAAAGAAACCTAAACCGACTTATCGCATTCGTTTCTAATCCAAACCCTAACTTGAATCAGCCCTCTAATTCCGACTCGGTAAGCAATAATAATGTGTTTTCCAATCACGATTAGACTAAAATGGGCTTTGATTATGTATTTGATTACTACTACTCTGTTTATGTGTTTAGGTTATAAATTTGTCGAAGAACAGGTTCTTAATGACTTTTTCTCTCTTTCTTCTTCATTTTTATAGCTTGAAATTACTTAAAGTTGAGAACTTTATGACTAATTTCACTTTGAATATGTTTGATTATGTTGTTCAGATATGGCAGAAGAAGAAGTTCAACCAAAATACTTCTTTGAAAAGAAACACAACATGTGTGCATTGTTACAAGTCAAACCTGATAACGAGCCGGTGGCGAGAATGATTACATGGATGGCTCGATCGAATGTCAGTTTTGCTTTTACTGAATGCCCAATCATCTACAGAAATCATTCACTAGATTTTTGGAGATCTGCAAGACTGGTTGATGATATAAATGGGAAAAGAATCGAAGCAACTATCGCAAACCATGAAATACACGTGACAGGAAGAATGATAAGAAGATGCTTGCAGTTAAATGATGATGACCATAACCCAATAAACTTCAATACAGCTCACTTGATGAGAATTTTTGAGCAGGCGATGGGTTATCAAGGAACTTTACACGATGGCCAATTTCAAAAGGGGATGTTTCCTATGTTGTACAGATTCCTTATTCATCATGTGATATAGGGGTTCGCTCCAAGAAAGGGATCATGGACTCTGATGAGTCGTGATCTAGGAAATGCCACTGTTGGTATTATATATGACCTACCTTTCAATTTCTCAAAGATGATCTTTGAAGGTTTGATATCTAATCTGAAGAAACAAGAGGTGCATAGATTCTTGCAATACCTAAGATTCCTACAGATAATCTTTAACAGGGAATTACAAGGATTACCCACTATTGGAATTACACACCTACTGCAGAATCCCGACACATACAGAAGAATAAGAAATCCAGGTGTTGCCAATAGTTTGACTCAAAAGTTCCATTTGAGATTTTGCCATGGTTGTTGGACCATGACTTGGATGTGATGCCAGTGGCTGAGTTGAGCTCAGAGGAGGAAGGAGGGGAAGATGAGTTTGGAAGTGATGATGATGAATCTGATGGAGATGAAGGAGGAGATGGAGGATCCATGATTGTTGGTGCACATGATCAGGGGGAGCGACCTGAAGAACCAGAAAAACCCATTATTCCAACACCACCACAATCACCATTACCCATTGACCAACCCATTATACCATCACCACCCCAAACTCTACTACATCAAACCACTCAATCCCCACTCAAAACCCTAAGCCAATCACAACCTGAAACATCATCTCATGTATCCCCAACACAACAAACACCACCAACATCTAGCCAAATTCATTCTGATCCATTCATTCCAAGCCCACCTCACACACAATTACCACCACAATCCACATACCAAAATCAAACCACAACCCAAGAACAACTTGAATATGAACCATTCACTACATCACCATCTACAACACCACCTACTGATTCAGACTTATTCCTAAGAAATCTAAACTTGTTGAAAGAAAATAATGAATTGAGGAATAGGAATGAGGAGGTCACAATGGAGAATGTGATGTTGATAGAGAAGCTGGCACGAGCTGAAATAAGAATTAAAACCCTGGAGCAAGAGGTTGAAAAGACCTCAGCTGCCCCAAAACAGGGGGAGTATGAAAAGTTGCCAACTGATTATGTGGTACATGTTGAAACTGAAACTGAAACAGGTGTAGAGACTGTAGACAGTTTGAAATTGATTTTGAATGCTTATGATGATGGAGAGGAGGATAGTGAGGAAAGGAGAGTTGAAGATGATGAGTATGAAGGTGATAAATCAGATATTGGTGAACAAGATTATGACTATAATGAGGAAATAATGAATGCTGAATGGAGTGAAGAGAATGTTGAGATAGATGATGGAGTTGAAAAGACAAATGTTGAAGAAAATGTAACTACCACTGATGTGGCTACTGATGTCCTGACAGATGTAGCTACTAATAACTTGACTGATGTTCAAACTGAGGAAATCATTGATGAAAATGCTGCTACTGAGGAACTTATACACACTAAACCAGAAAGTAAACAACAAGAAAGTTCCAAGAGAGTAGAGCATGACCCAGAACTAGAAGCACTTGAAAAGGAAATAGATGACTATGTACAGTCTGAAGATGAAGAGGATGTGAGGAGGAGAATAGAGAAAGGTAAAACAAAAGTTTATGAAGGAGAGCCTGTTGAGGCAAATCCTGAAAAGGAAATTCTTTTTAAAGATGATGCTATTGTTGCTGCTGCTGCCTTGAAAGAACATGAAAACATCATGAGAGAAACAAGGGAAAGGGAGATACTGGCCCAAACCTTGACTCCAGAGGAACTGGCAGAGTAGGAAGCCTTGATCAACCAAGCCAATGTAGCTAAAGAAATTTTTAAAGAAGTGGCTGATCAAGAGGTGATTGAATCCTTAATTAAGTTAAAGAAGGTTGAGGAAGCTGACAATTCATTAGCTATGGTGGTTAGCATGTTTCAACCATAAAGTCAGCCTGAAAAAGAATCTCAACAGGAACCTGAAAAGAATCCTGAAAAGGAACATGAAGAATCTGTTGAAGAAATGTTGGCTAAGGCATCAAAAATACATGAAAATGTGGAAAGATTTGAAAAGAAATACTCAAGAAAGAGGAAAGCTACTGATCAAGGCATGAGAGATGATCAGAAAACAAAAAGAGGGAGATGGGATGAAAAGAACAAATGCAATGTAGAGACTGCTGATGATGATAATGATGCAAGTCCAATCAGGGCAATTCCATTGCAAACCTTACAACCAGGAGAAAAGGTTCAAGGTGTTCCTGATGTGCCTTTGAGAAGTGATTCAAATCCAGATCATCCACCTTCTGATGAGCCCAAAATAGATGTTGTAAATGACTCAACTGAAGAGGAAGATGAGTCTGATGATTCTGATGATGAAAATATTGATGATGATCAAGGAAAGAGTGCCAAGACTGCTAATGTTGAGTCCCCACATGTGATTATGACTGATGAACAAAAAGATAACATTGAGCAGAGTTTGTTGAATGCCAAACTGAACAATCCTTTGATTATAAAGTTGAAGGCACTTGGTGTGAAGTTTGAAAGTGTGGCTCACATGAATGATGATGAATTAAAGAAAAGACTTGAAAAAGAAAATGAAAAGATCAGAAGAGCCATGCAACAAAAGAACAGAGATGATCAGAAGTATAGAAAGTATCATAGAAGACATGGTTATTCAGAAAAGATCTAACTCACTACAAGTTTGACAAACTTCAAGATCTTTACAACAGTGAAAGAGCCAAGGTGATAGAAAAGTGTATAAAGGAAAATGAGAAGATTGAAAATATGGAAACTTTGAAAAAGAAGTTTGGAGGTATGTGTGGATACCTGCTGGAGAAAGGATTGAAGCCTGAAATAGTTAAGAACTTATCAAGAGAATCAGTGTTGGACTAATACAATAATTTGAAAAGAAAAGAAAAGCTAAAGAGGGTACAAACTGAGAGCTATACTAAACAATCTGAAACATCTGTTGAGCCTCCAACAAAGAAAAGAAAAATAATGACTCTAAGGGAGAAACCGAAGATTCAGGGTGAAAAGGAAATGTCAAAGAAAGTGCCTGTTGTTGACACATCTATCCCAAAGGAAGTAAATTCTGAACCTGATGATGAACCTATTGTCCCTTGGGAAAATAAAGAGATGATCCATATTCTGAGGGGCATAATGATTAATCAAAGGGGAATGGATGAAGCCTCTGTTGATGCCTTGGAAAAGCAAGACTTGAAAGAACTTTTCTATATCCAAAAGGTTGATTGGGAAAAAGCTTTGAGGGAGGGTGATAACCCCAGAAGTTTTGTTGAAGGAAGGTTTGTTCCTGCAGGACTGACAAACAGTCTTGGGCTAGCAAAAATGATGAAGACACTTACGCCTTGTTCTTGTGTTTTTTTAAGAAGGGAAAGAAAAGGAAAACTAAGGATAGTTGAAAAATGTGTGTTCTTAAGTTTTTTTTTAGGATGGAAAGGAAAGGGGTAAGAGGAGTTAGGAGGGATTAAATTGATCTATTTTTCCAATAAGTTGTCCTCCCATTTTTGGGATGATTACTAAGGATAACAACACCTAATTACAATATTAGCCATTTAATAAAACTTATATCGACCTTTTCATCTATAGCTTCTTCATCTTCTTCATTATCCTATTAGATCAAGAACAAAGTTTAATTGGATTGAAATTTCAGTCAGAATTAACTGAGACTGAATCGCTGTTAATTACAAACCTTTCTAAATTAAATTAGGATGAAATCCTAGGATTCACCCACTTTACATTAATTGATGAAACTGAAACCCCAATTATACCTAAACGGAGAAATGATATACGAAAAGAAAAGGATGCAATAATAATAATATGTGATGACGTAATCAGGTTACCTACAAGTTAGTAAATTAAATAAATTTCTAAAGCATGAGTTTGTAAGGTCTTTTATCTTGTTTGTATTTATTTATGATTTAAAAAAGTTATTGAAGCTTCTTGGATTGGGATGCAGATGGTATGGGTTTCGGTGGTTTTGAAAATGGGTCTGGGTTGTTTTACAAAAACCAATTTGGTTATTGAAAAGAGTTTTGGCCAAAATGGGTTTGGGTGGTTTTGAAAAAACAATTTGTTTATGGTCAAAACGGGTCTTGACCAAATTGGGTTATGACCAAAATGGTTCCGAGATGAACTTTTTTTAAACTACTTGGTTGCATTTCTTGTTAAAACTAGTTGGTTATTTTTTGGAGACGATTGCTTATTAAAAGTGTGTGTTTGTTTTTTGATACGATTGCTTATTAAGAATGAGGGGTAAAATTGTAAAAGTGTTATTTTCTTTTTCTTTCTATCCAACTTAAGAACATAGTTATCATTTCCTTTCCTCTAATTTCCTTCCAACTCAAGAACACACCTAATTAAAAAAAATTTCCTTCCCTTCCCTTCACTTTCTTATCCTTCCCTCTCCTTTCCTTTTCTTTCCTTGGTTAAAAAACTCAAGAACAGGGCGTTAATGAACTAGCAGGACACAATCTTGATGATCTTGCCATCCTTCCACCAGAAATGTTACACGCAATCTACATCAACACTTTCAACTTGAAGGCTGGAAAACCCAAAAAGTCTATTCCTTTCTGGCCTCCAGTTTCAAGAAGACATCAACAAGGTGGAAGAGGTGAATCAAGTAGGTCGGTACCACAAAGAACAATAAGACCACAATAAGATGTGGATCTTCCAAGAGAACGCTACTATGATTCAGTATCTGAATGTTTAAGAGTGATTATGGAGAGTAGAAAATTGAGAGACATAGTTGTGAGAGGTGACTTTTATGAGTACACTCAAGAACAACTAGAAAGAATGGCCACACTTAACCTGTATGATTATAGAGACAGAAACAAGATGGCAGGAAGGCAAATGAATGATCTCTCAAAGTTTTTGAATGATGAAGCTGACAAAGGATTCAAGTTCATAAAAGAAAAGAGAAGTTGGAGAATGATTCAACTTCACAGATCAAGAAGGTCAGAGAAATTAAAGAAAATGGACACTGCTGAACTGTACTACAGGATAAATGTCAGAGACAGGAATCCATTGTCCAACATGAACACATGCATAAGCCTTGAAAGAAGAATGACACGCCCCAACTACACAGTTCAAAGAAATGGCATTATAACTGAAGTTGAATACAAAGAAAATGATGGCCATTACTTGCTAAGAAACTCTGATGGAAAAATACTGGGGATAATCAAGAAGGATGAAGACTTGACTTACTTGCATGATGAGGATCTGATGGATATAAGGGATTTGGTTATACCAGAAAGTCATACTCACTACCAAATCCTTGATATCTTTAGGCTGAGAGCTGCATCAGTGATAGTCCACAGAAGCAAGCCGCCCACAATGCAAGGAAGAGACAAGATTCCTAGATTAGGCTTTGTTATGTAATGTCTTCGGACAGAATTCTGATTATGTAATTTGTTTATGTTTTGTTGAATATGTAATTTGACTTTGATTTGATGTGTATGACAAAGTGTAAGTAACCATAGAATGTTTTGGTTCAACTGAGGTGTTCCAATCTAGGGGAGATTGTTGAGTCAAACAATTGACCTAAGGGGGAGATTGTGAGTCAAAGATTTGTTCTAAAGAGACATATGGATGATTGGAATCTTCTCAACCTCCTCAGAATTAGCTAAGTATGGATCCGGGCACACCTTAGACCTCCGAGCAACCTTTTACATAGCCGGGTACGATATTTTGTCTATCGGGCAAGGTTATCTTCAAGAAGTCTTCTTTAGTGGATATCCGAGCAGGATTTGTAAATTAGTGCATTGCCGAGCAAGGTTCACTTTATCAAGCAAGTCTGTTCTTCAGAGCCAAGTAAAGTTCACTTCCGAGTAAGCTTTTGGCTAACCAAGCTCATGAAGCCAAGTGATTGGAATACCGGGCAAGGTATTCATTAATAATTGTGGTCCAAGTAGGCATGATGTTTTAATGGAATATTTCTAAGTAATATCGGGCAAGGTTCAACTCAAGAAAGGAACAGTGCTGTCAAGTACACTTTGCTAATAAGCTATTCTCTAGCAAAGAGTTGAATGGACCATTGAAGAACAAGGTTGCTCGTAAGGGTTTGTCGGGCAAAGTTTGGCAAAGTCAAGAAGATTGAAGTCTACCCGGTGAGTATTTTACTTGGTAAAATACTCTTCAAGAAAAGTCTACCAGAAAACTGATCCCAAGCACACTTCTATGTTACCAAGTCATGAAGGATGGCAGAGCACACAGCCTACTCGGAAAATGAATATTGTTGCAAAGCCTACCCGGAAGACTTGTTTTACACTTAGCATAATTCTAAATATGTAATTTTGAATATGTGTTAGTATTTAGTGTTTCTAGAAGGAATGACAGATGTAAAGGAGGTGTCAGACCTATAAAAGGAATAATTTAGGGCACTCCTCCTAAGGCAAACGGACTCATTAATTCAGAGAGAATATTTGTGAGTGTGACGGCTGTCTTGGGATTGTACGGACATAACTTTCCTTCAAGAAACCCTAAATCGATTACCCTTTGTATGATTAACGTTATATGAATGGAAATCTTTTGAGTGAATCTTGTTTGTGTTAGTTATCATTGATTATTGATAGCAACTCCCCCGTTTGTTATTGATTCCGCCTTTAACAAACAGTAATCCTTTTAAATATAGCAACCCGTCATTAACTCCCTTGTCGACACATTTATTTGTGTGAGTTATGACATGATTTGAGTAATATCCAGCCTAAATCGGGGACCTGACACAACCTGAATCCTCTGGGGCATATCACCAAGGATCCTATAATTCCCAACCTCAACGATCCTTCTTTCAGAATCAAGGACCCTTAGGAGTTCAACATCAACGATCCTTCGAGGTTCATGAAGGAGATTTCATCCCTATGCAAACCATCGCGTCGGGTGGTCCAACTCCTGTAGCAGATACTTCCTACCTCAGCCAATCCTCTGGAACGCCAACATTTACACAACAAAGAGGTAACTTGTATGATCCTATATCCTTAGATGCTAACCGTGGTTCCATGAAGGATGCAGGTATCAACCATGATATGGCTAAGGAATTACAAAATCTCAAAGATATGATATCTAGTGTACCCGGGTTGATACATCCTATCCCCGAGATACTGGAGGGAAGCCACAAGTTATCTAGATTTGCTCCACCTATCTGTGATGTTAAAATCCCTAAGCAATTCCAGACCCCCAACATGAAGACCTATGATGGGACCACAGATCCTGAGGAGCATGTTGCACAAAATACAGAGAGCGGATGGAGATCAATACTATTCCAGAAAGGCTCAAGGAGGCTTGTTTATGCAAGGGTTTTGGATCCACACTGACAGGATCCGCACTCAAATGGCTACTAAGTCTTCCTTGAGATAGAAGATCTCAAGAAGACTAAGAGGCCAGCGGAGGATCACACTCCCTTGATGCCTAGGATGTTGGATTTCACCAGTCCAGGATCCTTGGCTCAGTTCCCACAAGGATCATCTATCCTTCAACAGGGGTCCACGGGTCAACCGACTCAAGGATACTCGTTATTTCAGCAAGGATCATCTATTCTTCAACAGGGGTCCATGGGTCAACCGATTCAAGGATCCTCGTTGTTTCAGCCAGGATAATTTATCCTTCAACAAGGATCCATGGGTCAGCAAACTCAAGGATCCTCATACTTCCAACAAGGATCATCCATCCTTCAACCAGGATCCTCTGGGGCATATCACCAAGGATCCTATAATTCCCAACCTCAAGGATCCTACTTTCAGAATCAAGGACCCTTAGCAGTTCAACATCAATGATCCTCCGAGGTTCATGAAGGAGATTTCATCCCTATGCAAACCATCACGTCGGGTGGTCCAACTCCTGTAGCAGATACTTCCTACCTCAGCCAATCCTCTGGAATGCCAACATTTACACAACAAAGAGGTAACTTTTATGATCCTATATCCTTAGATGCTAACTGTGGTTCCATGCAGGATGCAGTTATCAACCAAGCTATGGTCAAGGAACTACAAAAGCTCAAGGATATGATATCCACTGTTCCCGGGTTGATACGTCCTATCCCCGAGATACCGGAGGGAAGACACAAGTTATCCAGATTTGCTTCACCTATGTTGAAATCCCTAAGCGATTCCAGACCCCCAACATGAAGACCTATGATGGGACCTCAGATCCTGAGGAGCATGTTGCATAATACAGAGAGCGGATGGAGATCAATCCTAATCCAGAAAGGCTCAAGGAGGCTTGTTTATGCAAGGGTTTTGGATCCACACTGACATGATCCGCACTCAAATGGCTGCTAAGTCTTCCTCCCTTTTCTGTTACTTCATTTAACTTGTTCAACAGTCAATTTTCCTGTAGCAGGAAATTTGAGAAGTTAACTAGTGATTTATACCGCGTTATCCAACTTAGTGATGAATCCCTTAGGGATTTTGTTACTAAGTTTGGAAGGGAAGCTCTATAAATCCTAAATCTTGACATGGCTACTGCTGTTGAAGCATTTAAGATGGGACTTCAAAAGGTCTCCCCCTTTTATGATGATCTTGTGATGACTCCATGCAGGACCTTAAATGAAGTCAGGAATAGGGCGGTTAGGTTCATTCGGTTGGAAGATGATAAGATGATCCAAGATAGTTTGGGGGGTCAAGCAAAGCAGGAATCTCCCGACAAGAAACAAGGATACTCATAGAAGAACAACAATTCAAAGCCTTACTCCAAATTCAACAATCAAAATGTCCGAGCTATTGAAGAAGGAGATAATGATGATGAAGACTATCCTTGCATCTCAGAATATTGCTTTTCCGTAGATACCCATGGCTTAATATGTGCCATGAAGGGTATAGGGGAGAAAGCAAGATGGCCCCGAAAGAACGAGAAGTCGACTGCCTTCAGATACAAGTCCAAATAGTGTGCTTTCCATGAGGACTTTGGCCACATGACGGACGACTGCATAGGTTTAAGGAGGGAAATTGGATACCTCCTGAGTAAGGGCCACTTTAAAGAGCTTCTTGGAAGAAAGAAGTCCAGGACCCAGCATCCTGAAGAAACTCCTCAGAAAGCAACGACGCCACCGCCAGACGCGCATGTAATCAACTTCGTCTCCAGAGACTATGACCTATTTCGAACTTCTTGTTCTACAACAAGGAAGCTCACCGAAGAAACCAAGTTGGATGATGAGGGAAGACATCTTATTCCCACTACTTCAATAACAGATAAGAGGATCTTCTTCGGATGAGAAGATAATATGAGTATCCAGGATCCTAACCAAGAGGCACACATGATCAATTTCATCTCTGGAAGATTAGACATTTGCGGCACTTCCTTCTCTGCATCTAAGAGGCTCGCCAAGGAAATCAAATTGGACAACAGAGATCGGCTAGTTATCTCAACTACCTTAACGACTGACAAAAGGATCTTCTTTGATGAAGAAGATAAATCAAGCATTCAGGATCCTCATCATGATGGTTTGATTTTTACTTTATTTATATCTAACCATTATGTACGCGGGATCCTAGTGGACGGAGGAAGCTCCGTCAACATTATTCAACATGATGTTCTTCAGAAAATGAATATACCGGACTCGGAGATCATCCCAAGGACATCGGTGCTAGTTGGTTTTAGTGGAGAAACCAAGAAAACATTGGGGGACATCAATCTCCCAATATACATTGAAGGGTTAAATTCTTATCAAAGATTTTGTGTTATTGATACCTTTCTTGTTGCAATGTTATTTTGGGAAGGCCATGGTTAAATGGGATGAAGGCGGTAGCTTCTACTTACTACCAATGCATCAAACTCCCTACCCCTTGGGGAGTAGTAAGGATAGACGGTGATCAAGTGGAGGCCAAAAACTATTATTCTTCATCAATGAAGCCGACAGCCAAGCAAACTGTAGCATAGAAACCACAGCAACATCCAACGGACGTTCTGGAAGCTCGGGAGAAAGACATTAAAGAAGTATCCTTGGATCCCGAAGATCCAGATGTAAAGGTGTTCCTAGGATCCAGTATCCCCAGCAAAATTGAGGAGGATATAATATCCTTCCAATCGCGAAGAAAATCCACCTTCGCCTTTAAACATTCAGACATGACAGGTATTTCTAAGGAGGTAATTACTCATAAGTTAGGCCTTGATTTATCTGTTAAACATGTCCATCAGAAGCAAAGGAAATTCGCTCCTGAGAGGAACACGATCATACAAGAAGAAGTTGAGAAACTTCTTAAGGCCGGTATGATCAGAGAGGTTAAGTATCCTCGGTGGTTAGCTAATGTGGTTGTTGTTTCCAAAAGGAATGGAAAGAGGAGGGTGTGTGTCGATTTTATCGATTTAAACAAGGCATGCCCCAAAGGTTACCACATATAGATTCCATGGTGGATGAAACGGCAGGACATGAAACGCTTACCTTTATGGATGCTTCCTCTGAATTTCAACAAATTCAAATGGAACCATCTGATCAAGAGGATACGGCATTCATGACTCCTACCGGCATATACTGTTATATTGCTATGCCATTTGGACTAAGAAATGCAGGGGAAACATATCAAAGATTGGTCAACATGATGCTCAAGGATCAGCTGGGCAAAACCATGGAAGTCTATATAGACGACATGGTGGTGAAATCAAAGAAGGCTAAGGATCACCTCAGGGATCTTGAAGAAGCATTCAATATCCTTGGCCAATATAACATGAAACTGAATCCGTCAAAATGCCACTTTGGTGTTAAGGCTGGAAAGTTTCTAGGATACATGGTGACTAAAAGAGGAATTGAAGCAAGCCCAGAGCAGATTGAAGCCATCATCAACCTGAAGTCGCTTGCAAATGCCAAAGATGTCCAAAGGCTCACGGGAAGAATAGCCGCTCTCAACATATTCATCTCAAGATCCTCCAAGAAGTGCAAAGATTTCTACGACATTCTTAGAAAGAATAAGAAGTTTGAGTGGACGGAAAAGCATGAGGCTGCCCTCAAAGCCTTGAAGGATTAGTTATCATCGGCTCCAGCTCTGATGAAGCCTATGAATGGAGAATCCTTATATCTATACCTAGTTGTTTTAGGAAATGCTGTAAGTGTTGTTCTTGTGAAGGATCATGAGGGTGAGCAACATCCCGTTTATTATGTAAGTAAAAGTCTTTTAGATGAAGAAGCCATGTATTCTCATCTAGAAAAATTAATTCTTGCACTTATTAAGGCTTCTACTAAATTGAGACATTACTTTGAGACTCATACTATTATTTTGAGAACTAAGTATCCTGTTAAGAATGTCCTTAGAAAGCCAGATTTGTCAGGTAGAATGGCCAAGTGGGCTGTGAAACTGAGTGCATATGATATTCAGTACGATCCAAGAACAGCCATCAAGTCATAAGCACTCGCAGACTTTGTGGCTGATTTCAGTAGTGACATGCAGAAAGAAGCTGACCTAGAGGTTCAACAACTTGAAGAGACCAAGGATCCTTGGATACTCTTCACTGATGGAGCCTCCAACGTGAGAGGAACAGGATTGGGTATCGCCACAGGGGGACATATTACCCCAGTCCATAGCCTGTGAGTTTCAAGCAACAAACAATGAAGCAGAGTATGAAGCTCTGATCGCAGGTTTGCAATTGGCTAAGTGCATGAGGATCAGGTATCTTCAAGTACATATATATTCATTATTGATTGCTAACCTCTTTAATGGCTCATATGTTGTTAAAGGTGAGATACTAATCGAATATCTAGATATTGTGAAGGAATTAGCAAAATCCTTCGAATTTTTTAGTATCATACAGGTACCAAGGGAAGAAAACGCTGGGGCAGATTCCTTGGCAAATTTAGCCTCATCTTTGAAGATTCCAGAAGACATGAAGATCCCAATCATTCATATTCTCTCGCCAGCAATAGGAGAACAAGAAGTCAGGGAGATAACGAATGACAAGGAGATTGTACTTTGGGATCCATTATCCTGGAATAATCAAGAATCATGGATCCACCCAATCAAGAAATACATTCAAGCGGGAGAAATTCCAACCAATCCAAAATCCTTCAAACTCAAGGTATCACAATATATTTTATAAGATGATATGTTATACAGGAAATCTCTTGTAGGTCCATACTTGAGATGCATCGAGGATCCAGAAATCCAAGAGGTGCTAAAAGATTTTCATGAAGGTGATTGCGGCAATCACACCGGAGGTAGGGCCCTGTTTTCTAGAATTCTGAGAACAGGTTATTATTGGCCCACTATGAGAAGAGATTCAACGGGATACTCCAAGAAGTGTGATGCTTGCCAAAGGCATGCAAACATCCTTCACCATCCAGTAGAACCTATGCATCCTATATCCTCTTCATGACCCTTCATGAAATGGGGAATGGATATTGTAGGCAAGCTACCAAAGGCACCTGGTGGAAAAGTCTTCATGCTTGTAATGGCATACTACTTCTCCAAATGGATTGAAGCAGAAGCATTCGTGCAAGTCCGAGAAAGGGAAGTTATATCTTTTATTAAAAGGAATATTATAACTAGATTTGGTATTCCTTCTGAGATTATTTGTGATAATGGTTCCCAATTTATTGGGAAAAGAACAACTAACTTTTGTGACAGCTGGGGCATAAAGATGATTACCTCCACTCCAGTGCATCCTCAAGCTAATGGCCAGGCAGAGTCAAGTAATAAAATCATCATCAGCAATCTGAAGAAGAAGTTAGGAGCCAAGAAGGGTAAATAGGCTGAAGAACTGCCATATGTTCTTTGGGCCGACAGGACAGCACCCAAAAATGCAACAGGCCAAACACCCTTCTCATTGGTGTTTGGATCAAAAGCAGTTATACCCACAGAGATGGTGGTTCCTACAGCAAGAACAAGCATCCGTGATCCTGAAGTCAATGAACAAATCCTTCTTGAAGACTTGGATTCTATCGAAGAACTCAGAGACCTAGCCAAGATTAAAATGGCAGCTTATCAACAAAGGGTAGCTGGGGCATACGACAAGAATATTAGGATCAGAAGATTTCAAGAAGGATATTTAGTTTCTAGGAAAGCCTTCAAAAACACGACTAATCCGGCTGGTGGGAAATTAGCACCCAAATGGGAAGGTCCTTATCTAATTGAGTCGAAGGCAGGAAAGGGGGCATATAATTTGCTCACTATGGAAGGCAACAGGTTACCAAGAGCATGGAATACTATCCACCTCAAGAAGTATTTTTTCTTATCAGGATCAAGTATCCTGTAAGGATATATTATCCTTAAAGGATCAAGGATCCCCAAAATTGGTAAAATCTGTCCTATCCTTTATCCTTTTAAATTTCTTATTTTATTTATTTAAAGATAACATATTCTTAACTATTTGTTTCTTCCATGTTTTAAATAACAATGCAGGATATTAGTAAGATATGTAATAATCAAGAGGTTGGCCACCTCTCCTTTACATTTAAGGTACTTAATGTTTCCCTTGGCCTAGCCCACGATTGGATATGCCCCCGATGGTCATATCCCCTAAGGTTTAATGCTTTTCACCTTTATTATGAATTAGAGTTTCTACACTCTCGCCTGTAGCGCACGCTATCCAACGTATAGTCCGGGGCAGCGGGACCAGTACACGCTTAGTGGCTGACAATTTCGTTTTCTTAGGCTATATGGAGGATCCTATGATTTATGGTAGACGTACCATACCACCGGTTTATAACGTTTTCACGTTATCTCACGTTTGGGCTAAATCCCAGTTTGGACGAGTCCCTAATTAACATCCGTATTTTGGGCTTATCCCCAGTTTTTGGCTTGTCCCAAATTTTTGGGCTTGTCCCCAGTTTGGGCTTGTCCCCAGTTCACGGGCTTGTCCCCATTACACGGGCTTGTCCCCAGTTGCACGGGCTTGTCCCCAGTTTGTTTATGGGCTTGTCCCCGGTTTAATATGTTTAATCCCAGTTAACATTATAAGTTGTTTGCAACAGATTTTCTAAAGTTCAACACGAAGACAAAGTCATATGGATTACTTCTTTAAGGATCGTCGAAGGTTACCGTACTTATGATAAATTAGGTCTACTTAGACCTTACGGTATGATTTCTATTAATGAATTTACATTTTCTTAGCTGGAATGATTTTAAACGTTTTTGTTTAGAGGATTATCCCTTAAAGAATATTCTATTCTAAAAACTTTTATCAGTTTTTAAGGATATTCTATCCTGCAGAGATATTCTATCTTAAATATTTTTCGTGAGGATATTTTATCCTAAAACTTTTTGCTCAAGATTATTGCCTAAAACATTCAAATAGACTAAATCTATATCAAACAAATTTTCAAAATAACAAGTGACAAGAAGATAGTTAAAAAGTTTTATATTATTTAATATAAGTCACTTTGACTTATCCAAAATCCTTAACCCGGATTTCACCATGCAAAAGATGGACCATCCACCCGGGTTAAGTAAGTAGTACTGATTGTTCATAAGTGCAGGAAAATAAAGAACAGGGGCACCAAAGGTTTCATCCCCACAAACAGAGGATCCATCCACCTTCGATACCCCTGAGAATTGTCTAGAGGATCAGTGATCCATAAATCCTACTTACTACTGTTTATTACAAACCATAACCATTGTTCATAAAAACATCAACATAAAAAAAAATGGGCTCGAGCCTTGTCTTCTTTACCCTTCATCGCCCAATTAAGCTGCATCTTCACCGTCTATAGTGCCTGCTTCTTCACCGGTCCCAGCCACATCCTTGACTCCGCTCTTCCCATCCTCGTTCTACTCAGCCATCTCAACATCTTCATCGCCACCAAGAGCCGCCAAGGTAGTCTTCCACTTCTGCATGTTCCAGGTTGCCTTATCGAAAGTAGGATCACCGGCCTCCATCGCCATCTTAATCCTTGCTTGCAGCACTAACCTGGCCGCCCACATCTTGGCCTCATCTGTTGCCTGCTTGACTTCCTCTTGGCGCTGGGCATCTGATGTGGATATCTGATCCTCAAGCTTCCTCTTGAGTTGGGCCAGAGCTTTATCCTTATTGACCACCGCATTCCCTAACCCAGACAACTTATCACTCATCTGGCTTACAATTTTTTCATAATGCTCTTTGAAAGCATTCATAGCCTGTAAACAACCATTAAATAGGGATTAAAAGGATATTGGATCCTTAAGAGCATGATACGGGATACTTACAGAGAGGACAATGTCATAATGGGTTTCGGGATCAGATGACCTCATTCTTTTAGACGCGGCTGACTTAGCTCGGGTAGTTGCAGTCTTGGGCTCGGAACTAGTGGTTGCTTTCAGAACTTCTTTCTTGATGTCTTGTGGAGTGAGAATGATGTCGATGTCTTCCAGGGAGAACTTGCTAGCGGACTTCTGAGACTTCTTGGCACCTACAAAAATTCAATTGACAGATAAGTATTCTATCTAACCTTATTTACTTTGAAATTATCATAATGAACTTACTTAACATATTTGAATCCGAGGAAATCTCATAAAAAAGCTTCGATGAAACGGGCTTGAAAAGTTCTAATCTCAGTATCCAGTGTAAGGAACCGTTTTGTTTTCTCTTCTGTGCCAGGTAATTGAGCTAAAGAAGAGAAGTTCTCAACTACAAAGAAAAAGAAGACTCAAAGTTAAATTAATCATCAAGGATCCTATCATTTTTTAAGGATCCAGGATCCTGCCCTTTCTAACCCACTTTGAAGGAAGGTCATCCCCTACGGGTATGGAGTCACGTCTCACGAAGAAAAACTGATTCCTCCAAAAGGAATCATTTAAGGTGACTTGAAAAATCGGATGGGGTTGTCGAGGCTTGGATTTCAAAATGAATCGGGCAGGACAGTGGGTAGTAAGGGTGTAAAGATGAGACAGATCTTGAAGGCCGAAGTCGATTTTCTCCTCTTCAATAATTATTTTAATAGTGCCAAGGAATCTCCAAATCATAGGCATAGCCTGGATGTAGGATATGCCAGTGGAATCGAAAAATCTTTGTGTGAAAGGGGGAAACGGATAACTATAGCCGATAAGGAAAGGGCAAGCCGGAAAACACACCCAAGTCTTTGAGTATACGTCGCAACGGATGCTGGATTCGTATGGTCGGAATAGGGTCTGTGGCGGAAATAAAGGACGAAACTCATCGACTTCTGGATCCGTGAGTTTGCAGATTTCAATAGAAGGGTTGGCTATGAGGTTTTGTGGCTCCATCTCCGACAACTCAGACTCATCGGAAGATTGCTCTGAAGGTTTAGAAGGAGGTATAGAAGATGAAGTGATAGACATTATTATCAAAGAAAATAAAAAAGGAAAGAAAGGATACCTGATGCATCGCCTGGATATGTGATTATAAAATAAATATAGGACAGCATATATAGGCAGTTATGATTATATCAAGGGTTAAATGGTAAATATTTCTGGCGAACCGTCCCATCATCCAGTTTTCGCAGAAGATTCAAATTTCAAAATGCCAGCTGTAAAGCATAAACACCCGCCATTTTTGGGGCAATTGTTAGGACTGATATTTTTTCTACTGAGGATATGTTATCCTTGAAGATATGACTGGATCAGTTATCCTCCTGATGAGTTCCAGAATCATGTCGAAGATCAAGGATCCTCAGAGGTTGGTATTATTAACAATTGTTTCACGTGTGTAGGTTATCATTTAACAGAAGTAACAGCTTTATAACTAGGTCTACCTTAAATTTCGCTACTGGAAGCTCCTAGAACGTGGTCAATGAACGTTGGAGGAGTTGTGGGATAGTGGCGGATAATTAGGACTTGTTATTTGTATTTTCTTTATAAACATCGAGATATGATCGATTAGGAACTCACTTGTATTCTCACACACACTAGAGCAGATCTAATAACTCTCTCTACCCACTAGCTTACTTTGTAACATCGATCACAATCTCCAAACACTTGTAACCTTTTTTGTGATTAATAAACTGGTGATCGACGAGTTGTCATCACCCGGGGTTTTTTTCTTTTGATCTGAACAAGATCAAAGGGTTTTTCCTCGCAACAAATCGCATTGTTCATTCCATTTTCGTTAATATACTCACTATAATCGTTTTAGCACTAGACCTTACTTTGCATATTTGGATATATTATCCTTAGCTTATTTTTATCCAAAACAATAATGGTTAGCAATAAATAAAGTAATGATCAAACCGTCATGGTGAGGATCCTGAAGGTGCATGCGATCCTTTGATCGATTAAAGTGGTAGTCCTGATGGGTCTTTCATCATTCTCCAATTTGGTTTCCTTGGCATGTCCTTTCGCCGAGGAGAAGAGGTTCCATAGATGTCCGAACCCCCGGAGATAAAATTGATAATCTGCGCATCGGGTGGTGGTGGAGCAACCTTCTGTGGGATTTCTTCAGGATCCTGGGTCCTTGATTTATTTCTTCCCATCAGCTCTTTGAAGTAATCCTTGCTCAAAAGATACCCAATTTCTCTTCTTAGACAAATACAAACATCGGTCATGTGGCCGAAGTCTTCGTGGAATGCACACCATTTGGACTTATCCTTGAAGGATGTTGACTTCTCATTCTTCCGAGGCCACCTTGCTTTTTCTCCAATATCTTTCATGGCACATATTAAGCCATGAGTATCGACGGAAAAGCAATACTCGGATATTCTTGGATAATCTTCACCATCGTTATCTTCTTCGACCGCTTGATGTCCCCCAATTTGTTTTTCGTTTCTCACTAAAACCAACGAGGACAGACGATCTTGGTGTGATTTCTGTTTCAGGAATGTTCATTTTCCTGAGTACGTCAGCCGGAATGATGTTAACTAAACTCCCGCAGTCTACGTGGATCCTGCGAACATAATGGTTAGCAATAAATAAAGTAATTATCAAACCGTCATGGTGAGGATCCTGAAGGTGCATGCGATCCTCCTCGTCAAAGGTTATGATCCTTTGATCGATTAAAGTGGTAGTTTTGATGGGTCTTTCACCATTCTCCAATTTGGTTACCTTGGCATATACTTTCGCTGAGGAGAATGAGGTTCCACAGATGTCCGAACCCCCATAGATAAAATTGATAATATGGGCATCGGGTGGTGGCGGAGCAGCCTTCTGTGGGATTTCTTCAGGATCCTGGATCCTTGATTTCTTTCTTCCCATCAGCTCTTTGAAGTAATAGTTGCTCAAAAGATACCCAATTTCTCTTCTTAGACCAATACAATCATCGGTCATATGGCCGAATTCTTCGTGGAATGCACACCATTTGGACTTATCCTTGAAGGATGTTGACTTCTTATTCTTCTGAGGCCTCCTTTCTTTTTCTCCAATATCTCTCATAGCACATATTAAGCCATGAGTATCAATGGAAAAGCAATACTCGGATATCCTTGGATAATCTTCATCATCGTCATCTTCTTCGACCGCATTGACGTTTTGGTTGTTGAACTTTGAATATGTCTTGGAATCGTTGTTCCTGTAGGATGATCCTTGTTTCTTATCAGGAGACTCTTTTTTTGCTGAAGTACCCAACCTTTCTTGGATCCTTTTATCATCCTCTAGTCATATGAATCTGAGCGCCCTATTCCTGACTTCATCTAATGTCCTACATGGGGTCATAACAAGATCATCATAAAATGGGGACCCCTTTTGTAACCCCATATTGAATGCCTCAATAGCCATAGCCATGTCAAGATTTGGGATTTCCAAGGCCTCCCTTCCAAACTTGATGACAAAATCCCTTAAGGATTCATCATAAGAATGGACAACACGATATAAATCACTAGTTTATTTCTCAAATTTTCTACTGCAAGAAAATTGGCTATTTAACAAATTAACTAAGTGTGAAAATGAAGTAACAGAGTAGGGAGGAAGACTTAGCAGCCATTTGAGAGCAGATGCAGTTAATGTGGATCCAAAACCTTTGCACATGAAGGCCTCTATAAGTCTCTCCGAAATGGGATTGATTTCCATTCTTTCCCTATATTGAGCCACATGTTCCTCTGGATCGGTTAAGCTATCGTAAACCTTCATATTGGGGGTTTAGAAGCGCTTCGGGATTTCAGCATCACATATTGGTGGAGCAAACCTCGACAAATTAAGACTTCCTTCCGGAATTTCAGGAATGGGTCGAACCACACCTGGAATATTGGATATCATATCCTTCATTTTCTGTAGTTCCTTGTCTATGTCTTGATTAATACATGTATCCTGCGTAGAACCAAGGTTAGTGTCTAAAGATATATGATTATAGAGGTTACCTCTTTGTTGATTAGATGGATAAACCAGAAGAGTATCCAGGATAGGAAGCTTCAGCTATGACCGTCGGTCCACCGGAAGCAATGGTCTGCATAGGGATAAAGTCTCCCTCATGAACTTTCGACAACCTTTGATGTTGAACTCCCGAGGATCCTTGACTCTGCATGAAGGATCCTTGAGGCTGATAGTTGAAGGATCATTGATGAAACAATCCAAAGGATCCTGGCTCAATGATGGATGATCCTTGCTGAAAAATCAAGGAGCCTTGAGTGTGCTGACCCATGGATCCTTGGTGGAAGATCGAGGATCCTTGAGCATGCTGACCCATGGATCCTGGTTGAAGGATAGATGATTTTGGTTGAAGGATGGAGGATCCTGGTTGAAGGATAGAGTATTCTGGTTGAAGGATAGAGGGTCTTGGTTGACGGATATAGGATCCTTGAATATATTGAGCCATGGATCCGGAAGTGGTGAAATCCAGCACCCTAGGCATCAAAGGAGTCTGGTTCTCTGCTGGCCTCTTTGTTTTCTTGAGATCTTCAATTTCGCGTAAGGTCTTCTTCTTGGTCTTGTTATGCTGCTCTATGTATGCCTTAACCTGTGAAAACATAGTAGAAACATCATTGTTAGAAGTTACCACATAAGTGGTAGCAGAGGACTTTGAGCCTTGGAAGACTGGAGTTTGCATCTTGCTCCCGGCAGCGTTGGTCCTTTGAACTCTCACGGGTGGAGGAGGCATCGGCAATGAAACTTTTGATGAGAGAGAAAGTCATGAAGGCATGGTAGTTGAAGTAGAGGTTTGTTGAGAGGCCATTGGTATTTGTATAGGTTGAAAATTGATGAGAAATCTTCTTAACTAAAGCACCACTTGCTCCACGGTGGGCGCCAAATTGTTTTGGTCAAAAATCGGTTTAAAGATAATGTAACCAAATCTGAATTTGTGAGGTAGAGTGCTTGTATAACAATGGTGATTATGTAGATAAGATAGGTATGAACATAGAGATTTCTTACGAGGAAAACCCCTTGATCGGTTTATGATTGCCGGCACAAAAACCCCGGGTGATGACAATGTCTATCACCACTATATTAATCAAGAAAATAAGGTTACAAGAATTGGAAGCCTTGATCAGCGATTACAATTACTTCTAAGTGTGTGTATGTTGCTAGAATTACAAAGAAAAGTCGTGTATGCTGCTGTGTTGTGTGTATGATGTAAACCCTAGCTAATCATGCTTCATTATATACAAAAAATACATAAACAAGAAGTCCTATTTTTATGCCACCTTCCCTGTATAGCTGCTACACTTTATTGACCACGTGCTAGACCACTTGGAGGGCGAATAATAGATTAGACCACGTCTCCAGCCGTTTTACCTGCCAATATATTGATATAAAAAGAGAACAATAGTTAGTAAATAAGGATCCTTGATCCTGGCAGAATCTGGACACATGCTAAGGATAACTGATCCAGAACATATGCCAGTATAACGTATCCATAGTGTCAAATTTCCGTGGCCTAACAGGTGGATAATAAATCATAAATACCATTCGCTAGTTCTGTAAGACGAATGAGAGGTTCATTCGTTATAAAGACACGCGAATGTATCTTATTCGTTATGGTTCTTTAACGAATGACCAACGATTCGTTTGTCATAACGATTGAGCATCAAACTTATCCAATCTTTGACTCAAGATGTCAAAGTCAAAATTGTCAAGAACACAATTGATCAACTGAACCAAATTTGCGATTAAACCTCAAATCGCGATAACACAACAGAAATTTGGTATCAATAGGCTCGGAATCACATCGCCTACTAACCCCAAACCACCAAACATCTAAACATTAAGGTTTAATGGTTTATTTGATCGATATTTATACCCGGTTAATTATACGATCAATTA
The DNA here is from genome assembly GCF_021521415.1 of Bidens hawaiensis. NCBI lineage: Eukaryota > Viridiplantae > Streptophyta > Magnoliopsida > Asterales > Asteraceae > Bidens > Bidens hawaiensis. Next base: position 80,131 of record NW_027491405.1, on the reverse strand, counting down.
GCCTATCATATGTTAACGGATTTCACTGAGAATCGTTGCGTTTGTTTAGTCTTTATCATTTGTACAGATCTAGGGATGCTAAACGAGCTGAACAAGTGTTTCGGTATAAAGCATACCTTTAAACAAATCGGTTTACAAACGCGATCTAGTATTGATGTAGGTTTTGCTCGTCACGATGCTCTAAGACCCACCAGCTCGGGCCTTTTCCTTCTGATCTTGATTCGGTATATAGGAGGGTGTCTTTGTGTGTTTTTGAGAGTATGGAGGCTTAGAGATAAGAATGAGGTTTTTAGGGTGGTTTATGGGGTTTATATACCCTTAAGCCCATGGACCTAAGGCCCATGACCATCTCTTATTTCATCTTTTAATGTCCAAGCCCACACTCAAATATTTCATTTATCTATACTGAATAACGACACGTTATTAAATAAACGAAATTTCTTTTATTTATTTTGATCAAAAGTAGGATGTTACAGTTGCCTTAAACGATGATTACACGATGGTTAATTGGGCAAGAACAGAGTTGGCCGAATATGATTAAGGATAAACACATGCAGGCTGTTATAACATAATAGGTCAAGGGGGTTTGCTTAGCGATCGGTAGGGGATGATGTTTGCTGATTTAGTTGAGTTACTATGATCGGTTTAATGTATTTTACTAAACTGGTTAAAGACGGTTTATCATAGTAAACAATACGTATAATGTTTGATCTTTGTTTCTTAATTAACATTATCGATGAGCCGATAATTGTAAGAGAAATCACAAACATGATTCAATTCCTAGTTTAGAACGAAAATTTTGGCTCAAGCTAGCTAACCGGGTCATGGATGTAGGTATGCGGGTCTAAAACACGGGTTAACGGGTTCAGAGAATAAGGAGATATAATAATAATAATAATAATAATAATAATAATAATAATAATAATAATAATAATAATAATAATAATAATAATAATAATAATAATAATAATAATAATAATAATAATATAGAAATTGAAGTTTAGACCTTGGAGATTTGTGGTGGAAACAATAAGGGATTTAAGTTTAGATTTGGTTAAAAATGTATACTTTTCGGGTAATGGATGTAAACTATTACGTGGAAAAATTGAGCTGTTACATCTTAGAAATACAATATAATACAACTTTAAAGACCCCTAAAACCGTTCACCTCACCCCCCCCCCCCCCCCCTTTTCCCCTTCTCCAAGTTTTACAACTTTTTTTATAAAAACAAACTTTCTTAAGTTAGCCCTCTAAATCTTGTTATTTATATGAGACTATCATCCCCTCTTTTTCTTTTGTATCGTTATTATTCTTCTTTGAAATTCAAAGAATAATTTATCTTCTCCTCTTTCCATCTCTCATCTCCATCTTCTTCATTTTTCTTATTGTAACTATTTTGTCAAAAATCAAGGTAATCAAGTTGTTGTGTAACACTAGTTGTACTATCTTTAAGGTTTCTTTAATTCTTGTCATCTTCTTCATTTACATGGTTGCAAATTAGTAATAATATATTCATGTCAATGATCCCACATAATCTATACACCATGGTGTGTGTTGTGGAGGAGACAAAGAACTAAAGGTTGGAAGTTGATCTTCAATGGTCACACCTTAACAAAGTTCTTACATTCCTTGTAACTTTATTTTTTATGTAGATGTTCTTTTATACAATAGCCATAAGGGTTTCATGATACGTATTCTTTATATGATGTATTCATCACCCCATTTAGTGGCTTATAATTTATTTCTATAAAAAACCATTTAAAAATGTAAAAGACATTAATAATTATAATGACTCAGAATTGACCGAATTCTCGGCTAACAAAGGTTGAGCCATAACTTTATCATAACAAATTGAAATGGTGCAAGACCATAGCCTATCACTAAACTCATTGAGTTGTGGTTCTAATAATATGTTATTTGCATTTTATTTCATTTTTATGACTCCCTAATATTCAAATTAAAGCTAGTGCGCAGATTTGTAAATTTTAGAAGATTGGTTGTTTTAGCCAATCTCGGGTCCGAATATGACCAAACTTTCTAAATGAAAGTTGTTCCTCACACATTGATTTAGTTGACCGGAGTTTTTTATAACTTTTGGGAATTGTTTTTAATATTTTAATAGTTTATCTAAACTGTACAACAAGTTGTTCAAATTATGTTTTCATCATTTTTTTTCTTTTTCAAGTACAAATTATCATATCATCTTACCATTATAAAGCTTAGCTAATTATTCGTCAAACACAAACTAAAACTAGCTTTATTACTTTTGTTTATGGCTTACACGTTAGGACAATCACACGCTTAACCAAAATCTTAATCTTTCAACCCACCAAATTCAATGTGAATTTACATACCCCTTTTTTCATCTTTTATATTTTGGGGGTAGCATGTATACCTTATTCAATTTTACTCAAGTTTTAAACACAATTCAATATATGTTTATGTATAATTATTGCATGCTCTATGATTATGCTTTATATGCTTAAATGTTTATTTTATGTTTAGTGGTTGGTATCTCATCCTTATCCATTCTCATCCGGTATGATCATACATTTACCAAGTACATTGATTTTGTATCAATAGGAACGGGTCCACATCTATTTAGTTTTTTACATTTTCTTAAGAATTGTAATGATTATCATTAACGTATGAGTTGTGGTTTTTATCGGTAAATATCTCAACTAAAACTTATGTATTCTCACCAACATTCGTGTTGACAAACTCTAATTTATACATTCTACAGGTACAAGTAATTGATATTGTTTAAAATCGAATAAATTAGTTTTACCTTATGATATTATTCCCTTCAATGGTAAAAGTTAAAATATAATGGACAAAAAAAATGAGAATGTGAGAAGGAATCTAATCCATTGATCTTATATTTGAATAACTGAGATTTATTTAATAAATAAAAATTGATGGAAATGGCATGAAGGTAATAACCCACCTTTTTTGATTTTCTCTCTCCACATGCAAGGCACATGTCAATTCCTCCATCATTTTAAAATGTCTATAATTTTTTCATACGACATTATTTTTTTAAAAAAAATTCACCATAATAATAAGCGTTTTTTATCTTTAATATAAGTATCATATTGTTATATAAAAACAAAAAAAAAATTAATGGGTTTTTATAGTTGTGTTTTTTTGTTGTTCATTGTGTCTTTTGGTTGAGTTTTCATATGAATTGTATTATAGATTTTGATCATTATATTTTTCAATTGGTACTCATATTAAAGACAAAAATTAAAACAAAGATTACGTCATTGTGTCGTTTTGTTCGTCATTAACTTTTAATCATTATGTAATACGTTCATTGTCTTTTATTCGAATTGACATATGACAAATTCATTTAATTTGAGAAAAATAGTATTGCGTTCATTGTATAATACATTCAAGTCATTGTGTAATATGTTGTTTCCATTGTGTTTTACGTTTCAAGTCATTGTGTTATATATATCCACCATTGTGTCTTACGTTTTAGGTCATTGTGTTATACGTATTCACCATTGTGTCTTACGTTTTAAGTCATTATGTTATACGTATTCACCATTGTGTTTTACATTTCAAGTTATTGTGTAACATGTATTAATCATTGTGTTTTATGTATTAGATAATTTATTGTTATTTTATCATTATTTTTAGATATTATTATTACACAACGGTATTATTAGTATTTAAAATACATAATGATGAGTTGAAAGACACAATGACGAAAAAACACAATGACGAAAAAAAGACACAATGATAAACGAAAAGATACGATGGTGTGCGAAAAGACACAATGACGAAAAAAGACACAATGATAAGCGAAAAGATATAATGGTTTGCGAAAAGACACAATGACGTGATTTTTGTTTTAAATTTTATATAACAAAAATCATACTCATATTAAAGATAAAAAAACGCTTGTTATTATGATGATTTAAAAAAAATATCGTAGGAAAAAGTTATAAACGTTCTAAAATGATGAAGGTATTAAATGTGTTTTGTATGTGAAAAGAGAAAATGTGTACAATTACCTCTATACTTTTTTTCTTTTGGTTCTCACTTGACACACGTCAATTATTTATGGCTTCTCACACTTTTTATTTTTGTTACCCTTTATAGAATAACTTGACCCATTATTCAAAATACAAAAAACATGATATATTTGCTTCTTATTATTGAATTTGTGTAATTGTTTAATGTTAATTAAATTAAATAATTATTGTCGCTTTAATTAGTGTCTTTTAAGCTAATGTCCAATCAATACGTTACGTCCCGGCTTGTTCCGCTATCTTTGATCGGGGTGTAATATTTGACGCCCAATATTATTTTGGAGTAACGTACGGTGTTTAACGTTCTTAAAAGCTTATTTGGCGTGGGACGTTACCGCGTTAACCCACTCCACTTATTCAAAGGATTTTGAAGATGGATATCGAGTCATCATGGGGTTCAATTTCAAGAGTTGGACAATACTCTTTTAGGAAATTTGGTCTAAGAAAGCTAGAGAGGGGGTTCAATTATTGACCTAGTGCATAGCAAATTTTATTGAAATCCATTTGTAAAGAATTAGATTTACTGGGGTCCACAGACACCAGTCCATATAAAAGTGGATACACACCAGTCAGACCGGTCTCCACGCAAACGAAAACTTTAAAAAGCACATGAAACATTGACACCACAAAAAGGAAAACATTGTCTATTCCGAATGTCACGTTATAAAGATGTCCAGATTCATTGAATATAGATAGGGTCCATCCACATATACGTAACTATCAAAATTAAGGAGTCGATATTGGTGAAGTTATTACGTCTTTATTTTAAGTAGTTTTAAATTGAACATGTCTTTTTTCTTTTTAATGTAGTTCTAAATTGAACATGTGACTTATTTATAATTTTTTAAGAAAAACAGAAAGGTTGTTATTTTTATTCATAAGGCCGATGGATATAAACCAGTGGGTAATCTCCACTGGTCTTAGGTGGCAGCCACATGACACTCCTCACTCTACCGGCCTCACTGGAACATCGCCCCCGTCATAAATTGGTCACGCATGACTTGAGGCCACGGACCATGGTTAATAATGTCAGGAAAAAATGAAGCAATTCTTTTTTTTATTTCCCTTTTTTTGTTGGTACTAGGGGTGGTTTGATTTATGCTTGAAGGTGAGAAGTTTGAAGAAGAGGGTGACGGTGGTGGCTGGATTTTCTTTTATGGTTTTTAGGTTGAAGGTGGGTTAGATTAAATGGATGGGTTTTATATATATGTTTTTTATTTGCTTTTTTAATTAATGATTATATAATTACTAATATTATATATTAAGTTTAAATATATGTATTTTAACATATTTATAAATATATAATTTTAAATAAACAAAAATAGAAAATGAAGAATGATGGAAAAGGGTGTATACTCCTAGGTTGAAAGATGCTGAATGATAGGGTTGAATGATTGGAGAAAAACTGATGTGACGCACACCTGACGAGTGAGAGAAATTATATAAAGGATGTATACTCTTTAGCCTAACGCAAAATCCGACCCGAATAACTATGAATAAGAGCCCGAATAACCCGAAGAACCAGGGTGAGATTAGGGTTTACATATGAGTACAAGAAATAAATTTCTCAACTCCAAACTTGATTTGAAAAACCCAAAATCTGAAAATACAAATCAAAGAACACCCCTAAAACATATAAGAACTTTAAATTATATTATATTTTTTTGTATTTTAATGGATTATGATATTAATGCAGACCCCAGATATAGAAGCTGCCATCCAGCTAGCCAGCCACGGTAATTAAGGATTTTATATATTTTTCTTAAAGTTCGCGTGTTCCTTATTATGTTACACTACAAGAAATCTGTGATTTGCCGGCGATACTTTTAGCGGCGACTTCTAAAATGTCGCCGCTAATTGTCAATACGCGTGATTTCTATCATTATTAGATCAGAGCCGTTCATTTGTAACCAATCCAATGGTTGGGGTTTTATCTGTCCAGACCAGGGATATTTCCCTCCAACTCAGCCTCACTTTTCATCACAAATTCCATTCCCTCCAACTCAGCTACACCACGTCATCCACCACCACCGCTGCTCGCCGTCGTCATCCATCGGAGCCAACCACCGCTGCACCTCCTTGCCGGAGTCATTTCTCATCAGAGCACCACCACCGCTGCACCTCGACTCTGCTGCAGGAACCCCCAAAATTCAGGCACCGATACATAAAATTTTGGTTAATATGAACCGATTTGTATGTTTGCAGGTAAATCTGTGCTTAATATGAGCTGATTTGTTTGTGTGTAGGTAGAACTATGCTTAATATAAACTTATTTGTGTGTGTGAAGGTAGATTTGTCCTTAATATGAACATATTTGTAGGTGTGTAGGCAGATTTTTACTTAGGATCTATATGTGGAACTCTATTGCCTTTGACAAAAAATCTTGAAAATATGTTTCCTCTGCTGAGAAGAATGCCTTGGAAGAGCATCTCAAGGTAAATGAATTATTTTATTAAGCAATTTTTATGTTCATTATGATTCGTTTTTTACCAAATTAACTGTTTTTTTTTAATTTCCTAGGGAAAAATTGATTTGGAAGCAGTTAAGAGAGATAAAGAGCATCGACGGTTGGAGGGCGGTATCGAGGCGGTTATCAAAAAGGGATACCGAGACCAAAAACACGATGCTAAAAAACGCTTTATCAAATTTGGAGGTAAGGATAATATTGAGGAAGTAAGGCGCAACGTCCCCACGGGCATGGATGATGATAACTGGTTGAAATCTATAGAGTTTTTTTTTGTCGGAGGAGCATGAAAAAAGTTCAAAAGCAAACAAACAGAATCGTCAAAAACAAACAAAGGTGAAACGGGGTGGGTCGAGCACATATTCTAGCACGACATACAAAAAGGTAATATATATGTATTATATAAAGCTACTATAATTAAGTATTTATTTAACGTATAATCTATTGACTAATTGTTAAACAGAATCAAACCCGACTCCAAACTTATCATGATGTTAATACCGATGAACTTGGGAATTTTTATGACGAGGAAACGGAACGACATAATGTATATGTGCAATAGTGTGCATTTTGATATTTTAGATAGTGTTGAATAGCATATATATAGTTGTTTGTATTGTATATTTGCAATAGTGTTATATTATATACAAAAATTAAAAAAAATCTATATAGTGCATATGTGCATTAGTGTTATATTACATATATGCGATAATGTGTTTTGCATACAATTATTAGTGTCGTATTTGCATATATTCAATAGTGTGTATTGGATAATGCAATTGTGTTGTATTATATGCAATAAAACACTATTGTATATATGCAATAGGCATTAGTGCACATATGCACTACATTACTACACCCACAAGTTTTTTTTAGGAAAAATATTATCTTATTAGAAGGAGGAAAGAAAAAGAAATCACAAAATATTTTTTTAAAAATAGTTAAAAATAATTCTTTACTAGTTTTCTAGTTCTATCTTTAAAAGGAGTTCTCTCTAGATCCCAACCCTATATACATATATATATATATAGAGAGAGAGAGAGGAATGCTAACGTGCATATGAAATTAACGTGCTAAACATGATAATCAAATAGAGTAATTATATATACAAGTAGAGTAATTATGTAATCACATCATAGAATAATTACATAATTACTCTATGATAATTACTCTACTTGTATATATAAAATTACTCTGTTTGATTCTCAGGTTTAGCATGTTAATTTTATTTATATTTGATCCAAATATTATATATATATATATATGTATGGGGAGGTTCCATTGGGAGCATTCTCATCCCATCCCCTATAATTATGTGTGGGGAGTTTGCAAATTATAGGGTGGGGTTGTGAGTGTAACTTATAGGGTGTAGAGAGATATGTAGTGATTTTTTGTAAATTTAGAGAACATTTTTTGCCCCTTTTTATTTTTTAATATTTGCTGGATTTTTCATTTGGTTGTGAGTAGAGGAGAGGGAAAACTTTAATGATAAAAGTATAAAAAATATTATTTAATTAAATAAGAGAGAGATATATAGTGTTTTTTGTGTAATTATAGAGATATGGATGGATAATGAGAACCAATGTTTTCCGGAAAAACCAACTAAAACAATCTTGACCATTGATATAACAGATCAATGGTTATTATGATAATCACATTTTAGTAAATAGTTCAAAATTAAAGGAGATTATATTAATGTTATAAGGACAAATCTGGAATAAGAAATTTGTTTGAAAACTATCATTAAAATTCCTATACTCACTCCCATCTCTCATCTTTCCGCTCTTCTGAATTAATATTCAAACAAAAATCTGTATTTTTTCTTATCATAATCAACATTTTACGTAAGAAAATTAGATTGAATCTCCATAATGACATGGGATTTACGAAGAAAACGTTGAGACATGTGTATTCGTCAAACTTTAACTTAATTTAGATTGAATCTCCTACTTTCGTCACCCAAAATTTATTTCTTCCCAATTACCAATTTCCTTCAAGCCATTCCCTAGCCATTATTTCCACATAATTTATTTCTTCCAATCAACCCTTCGAATAGATATGTCCAGTTAGTCTTTACCACCAAATTATCTTCTTTATTATTATTATTACAAAACCAATTTGTTCATAGTAAATCGACAACTCTTTAAGGCATCAGTACACTCTTGCTCACCTTACTTAAGATTAACAAACAACCATCATTTATTAAATCCTTGGTTTTGGCTCTGCCCGCCAGGTGTTCGATAAAATGTCTCAATGAGTTAATCGGATTTTTTGGGTGTACGGAGGGGAAGGCAACTGGCGGTTGCTCTCCTTTCTCCTCTTAGTTCCGGTTTTTACTCCCAAAACTCAGCTCGAGTTTGTTTGTAGGCATTTCGTCTAGGGTTATGACTAGGCCTCGGATTGTCAGCTGAGCCCCATCGGGGGAGGTGGGCACGGGCAATTTAAAAGGTTCTTGGCCGTGCCCTTTTAGAAGATTCCATTGCTGCCCGGATGGATTGGTTGGGTCCAAGGGGATCCAAAGGTTAGTGGCACATATAAAGCAGCTACACTTATGGACGGATGAGAAAAAAAGCGCGATGCCCTGTTGCTTTAACGAAGTTTGTGGCTTCCGCCCCCCTAACGCCACTGCTTAAGCCCAACAATGGGGTTAGGCCTATTGCCGTTGGGGCGATTTGGAGAAGGCTTGTATCCAAAGTGGCTATGAGGAGTGTTGGGAAAGAGATGACAAAATACCTTGGTGATTTTCAATTCGGGGTGGGGATCCCGAATGGAGTGGAGGCGGTGCTTCATAGTGCAAATAGATTTCTTAATATGTTCCACTCGGATGGGTCGTTGGCTTTGCTTACAGTAGATTTTGCTAATGCCTTCAACCTGGTGGATAGAACCACACTCCTGCATGAAGTTCGTGTCAGATGCCCATCTATTTCCCTATGGGTTAATTTTCTTTATGGGCAACCGGCTAGGCTATATGTAGGGAATGATTGTATCCAGTCAATGACTGGGGTTCAACAAGGCGATCCGTTAGGACCCCTTCTCTTTGCATTAGCTTTACACCCCCTCATTCATCAAGTGCGAGATGGTTGCAAGTTACCTTTCCATGCATGGTACTTAGATGATGGTACGATTATAGGAGACGCCATTGAAGTGGCTAAAGCCCTGGATATTATTAGATCCAAGGGGCCAAGTCTGGGGCTTGAGCTTAATATTAAAAAGACCGAAATATATTGGCCGTCGTGCAATGGGATAAAGGCAAAAGTAGGTTTATTTCCTATCGGGATTGGGAGACCAGAGTTAGGGGTAAAACTCCTTGGAGGTGCGGTTAGCCGAGACGCGGGGTTTATCAGTAGTTTAGCCAGTACCAGAGCTTCAAGAGCTGTGGAACTAATGAGATGTCTTACTCGCCTGTGTGACCCTCAAGGTGAGCTTCTCTTGCTTCGCTCATGTATGTGGGTGGCTAAGTTTGTGTTCGGACTCCGAACATGTCAGCCTATGTTTGCTAAGGAAGTTGTCTCTGTTTTTGACAAAGGGCTTCGAGCGGCGATTGAGGATATTGTGGTATGTGGGGGTCCGTTTTTTGGGGATTTTCACTGGAGACTGGCCTCTCTCCCTATCCATTTCGGTGGTTTAGGGTTATATTCAGCTGAGGATGTTTCCACCTATGCTTTCGTAGCCTCGTGAGCACAATCTTGGAAGTTACAGGACCACATTTTGCGTGATTGTGGTGTTGATGGGTTAGATTCCAATTTTGGGTGTGCAATGGATTATTTGCATAACTCTATTCCCGATCTTGATCTTGACGGGTTCGCTAATAAGGACACCGCCCCCCCTAAAGCCCAAAATGCTTTGGCGAGTGCCCTTTATAGTAAAACCGTCCAAAGTTTGGGAGAAAAGTTTGGCATGTCCTCTCATCAGAGAGCGGTATTAGAATGTCTTCAGGCTCCTCATGCTCAAGACTTTTTGACTGTTACCCTCATCGAAGGGTTAGGCCAGCACATGTCAGCAGTGGAGTACCGAGTCATTCTTAAATATCGGTTAATGATCCCCCTGTTCCCAGTTGATGAGCCCTGCCCAATTTGTCGTAAGGCTTGTTTAGACAATTTTTGGTGAACATGCAGTTCATTGCAAAGAACTCCCGGGATTAAAGTATAGACATGATTTGATCAGGGATGTCATTTTTGACGTGTTAAAACGAGCAGGAATCTCGGCAAGAAAAGAGGCTCCTGTGAATTTCTTGTCGGATCCGCGTGAAGGAAAGGTCTACTCTCCGACCAGCGGACATTCTTGTGTTTGGATGGGCCAGGGGGAAGCATGCTTGTGTGGACCTTACTGGGGTGTCCCCTCTTGTCGGGCTTAGGGACACCGGGTTTGTTGCTAGGCAGGCCGTGTTAAAGGAAGAAGCAGGAAAAATTGCTAAGCACGAGAAGACGTGTGTGGAGAATCAACACGCCTTCATTCCTTTTGCTTTTGATACATTTGGGTCTCTTGCACTCGATGCTGCTACGTTTCTAAAAAGAGTTCAGGGGGTCGTGCACAGTAACTCAACGACGCCAAAGAACGATAATTTTATTTTTAGTAGGATCGGTTTTGCCATTCAAAAGAGGGTGGCGACACAGCTTGTTGCCCGCTTACCTAGCTCTTTATTGTAACTGGATCCTTTTATTTGAAATGCATAATCAACCCTTTAAAAAAAATTTATATAAGGTACATATATGTAATTCACTTATGCATCACCAACTAAATCAAATCGTACCATTCAGTAACATATATGTAATTCAGAGTGTTACGTATATGTAATTCAGAGTATTATATATATGTACACTATATGAAATCGAACCGAGTTATTCATCGACGAGTTCTTCTTGAATACTCGATATATAAGTACTTTAAACATCTTAACCTTTAAAAAAAACCTAGGTTTTGGTTTTATCATATTTTATACCAAAACTAAATTTTCTTACTATTATAAATATTGATTGGTGTTGGTTATAGAACTAAAGAATAATAATATGATCCATGATCCATCTGTCGTTGGCATCTTCAACAAGTAAGGAAAGAAAGTGAACAAAATGAAGATAATATATAAAAAAGGAGGTGGAAGAAAAAAATATGATAATGGCTATTCTCGATGGTTATGGATAATGGATTGTAAACCAAATTTTGATTTATAGCCATCTCTCTTTTGATTGTTATTGATAGTTTACGTTGTCATCTTCTACAGATCTTCTATTTTGCTGTATCTTCATTTACATAAAGTAGAAATGGATTGTAACAATACTGTGAAATTGCAAGATGCAACCAAGTCAAAATAAAAGACATATTTTTGGGAGAGAATGACGTGATCTAAATTTAAAAAATGTAATACGGAATATGATGGACATAAATTTACTGAAACACCCTTTAAAATAATTAAAATAAAAATAAAGTAAATAATTTGTGATTAGTTCATTTACTAAAACGTCTTGTTCTTGAGTTTTTTAAAGCAGGGAAATGAAAGGAAAACTAAGGATAGTTAAAAAATGGGTGTTCTTGAGTTTTTTAGGATGAAAAGGAAAAGAGTAGAAGGAGTTATGAGAGATTAAATTGATGTTTTTTCCCAATAAATTATCCTCTAAAAACGGGTTGATTACTAAGGATAACATAGTTATTATTTCATTTCATCTAATTTCCTTCCAACTCAAGAACACATCTAATTAAAAAAAATTTTCTTCCATTCCCTTCCCTTTCTTATCCTTCCCTATCCTTTCATTTTCTTTCAAAGTTTTTAACTTAATGAGTGGTTTTCATTTGAACCCTCCTATATATATCTATAATATATATAAACGAAAACATAAAAATCCCACGTCTCGCGATGTGGTCGTTCCCCCTTTTTTAAGAGTCACTAGATTTCCTTGATATTTAAATGGAAATTTCTCATTCATTTGACCCGAATTCATGGGTATGGGTCTAATCAAACCCATGTATTTTTTAAACAGGTTATAATATCTCATAAATTAAAAATAATCTCACCAAATATTTGATATAAAAATCCTAAAACGTAGGGATATACTAAAATTAATATCTAATATCTAATTTATTTAAAAAAGATATATAATGTTTATAATTAAAAAACCAATTTTATAGTAAAAAAAATAAACAGGTCTTGGGTCTCATCAAACTATTAAACACAAAAAAGAAACACAGCCCCCGTAATATGGGGGATAAAAACTAGTATGTATGTATATATATATATATATATATATATATATATATATATATATATATATATATATATATATATATATATGGGGTGGGGTTAGAATAAGAAGTGAGTTATTTGTAAAAAGTGTGAGAAGTAATATCGGGCGTTGGATGTGATCATCTGATTGTGGATATTGTTAGTGTGTGTTTTGTTCGGTGTGTTTTATTTTGTTAGTTTGGTGTGTTTATTTTTTTTAAGGGTAGTTTTACTTCTTATTTTAACCTTGTTCTCTCTCTCTCTCTATATATATATATGTATATATAGGGGTGAGTTAATGTACAATAATCGCTTATCGTACATTACATACGCGACTTCCTGCACCACCGATTCTAATTGAAATTAAAAACTGCTTAGTGGCATAATTGTAATTAACCTAAAAATACTTAACACATACCCGTCAAAGTCCACCATCGCGACCATCGTCTACTGTCATGAGCACCACCATCGTCCGTCACCACCATCGATCGTTGGTCACAGGTCAGTTAAGCAATTTCCAATTGAAACTGAAATTGAAATTGTTGATGAGCCTAATTGATCAATTAACCTTGAAATTGATCCAATTAATCATCAATTTGAAGCTTCCGTCAATCAATTTTGAGTTTTGGGTTCTGGGTTTTGACATAGAACGTATTAACATTAAGTTTCTGGGTTTCTGTTTACACGTTCTGTTTAAAACGTTCAGAGCATAATCAATTAAACTTTAAAAGTTCAGTACAAAAAGTTTATACGTTATGTTTATACGTTTTTAAATAATGTTGTTTATAAGTTCAGTACAAATACTATGTTTAAACGTTCTGAAACAAAACGGAATACCTTTAAGCAAACTGACCAAAAAAGAACATCTTTAAACGTTCTAATACATTCAAAGAAGATTTGGGTGTTCAAAAAAAAAATGAACATCTTTAAACATTCTAATACGTTCTAAGAAGTTCAGGTTGTTAAAAAAAGTTTTGAAGTTCTGATAAAAGTTTAGAAGTTCTAAGAAGTTATGGGTGTTCAAAAAAGTTTAGAAGTTCTGATAAAAGTTTAGAAGTTCTAAGTAGTTCTGGGTGTTCAAAACTTTTAAAACTAACAAAAAAAAAATTAAACACCTGTAAACATGAAATTGAACACTAAAATCACTTCATATAATCTCATAATCATCAAACACTCGTCAATCGACCGTTAATTTGATCATTGATTCGATCATATGTCCATGTCTATCGTTTACATACGTATTGTCTGTATTTAGATAAGACATGATTTTAATTCTAAAGGGAAACACATTGTCTTATTTTACATTATTTATGATACAAGGAAGAAAATACAACATCAACGAATCTTAAATTTATCCCTAATCCTTAATTCACTTCTTAACAAGACATTTCATTTTGTCACATTTCTTAATAATCTTCTTTCCTACTTTCTTCTCGTCAACTTTCTCATTCCTCAGCTCATCTGTCACTGAATTTGGTGGGTTAGGATATCCCGTAGGTGCAGATGCAGCTGGGAAGAGATATGAATTCTCCCGTGGGTATCGATGTGGACTGGTAACATAACCGTGCATTTCCTCGTCATGGATATTATTGGTATATGTAAGGCCTCGCTCCCGGTGTCCTAATTTGGCGTTGGATTTAACCATAATCACAGTTCTAAATATCAGAGTTAATTAAAACTTTCGCGGAATAATTAAACTTCAATAATTCATTACAAAACATTCATAACTTGTCTTTAACAAAAAAAAAACTTAAACTATCTTATTAAAACATCATGACAAATCTTCAGATGCCAGCCTCTTCAGTTCCTGCCATGTGTCTCCCTCTAGCTAGCTACTTCAGTTTATTAACCTTCATGCATACTTAAAGTCAGCTACGCAGAGTGAGTTCTAGTTAATCAGGCAACATACAGTACATTCACATACTTACATATATACGTATCCGAAGATACATATAACATACTTATCTTGTTACCTTTCTTACATACTTTCATACTTTCATTCTTTCATACATACATGCTTAATTATATGTGTTTAAGAGCGTTTCGCCCTATATCCTTCGCATATATTATTAGGGTTTGTTCCCTACATTCGCAGATATTATTAGGTCTGTTCCCTTCATTCTCAGATATTATTAGGGTATGTTCCCATCATTCACAGATATTATTAGGGCATGTTCCCTACGTTCCTACATACTCATACAACCATACATTCATACAATTATATACATTCATCCTTACACATTAAATTTAACAATCACCCTCCCTTGCGATACGTGCAATATCTAAAGATCGTTCATGCACCGACAAGCATTCATTCATATCCTCAATATAATAATTATCAGATAAATCATTAATGGCATACACTTACCACTTTGAGTAATGGCATACACTTACCACTTTGAGTAAGTTTATTAACTAATAACATCGAGTTTGCACACAGCCTCGAAAACATAACAAGGACATGGGGCTAGAAACTCACCTGAGTACGATTTCTTTCTGAGTAATAGTAACTCCTTTCCTTAACTGGGCGCGACTAACTTTGTAACAATTACATGTATCAATTAACTATCCCTGTACATATCATATTCCTAAGTTATTGTCACCCCTAGCTACAGGGGTCCGGGGGCAGATCCTCTGGCTGGAGGTTAAGCTGCCAGGTCAGTTTGGAAAAAAAATATTTTCATTAGTAAGTGTTTTCTAAAAACCTCATCAGAAAACTGAAGCTCAATTATTTAATCAAATCAAATCTTGATTTTAAATGTTACCTTTCATTATTAATTATTTACTTATCTTTAGCTCATATATCGTATATGTCCATGTCTATCGTTTACATACGTATACGCTGTCTTTCTTTCGTTTATTTTATAAAATCATTTAAGCGTACAAGTTTATTATTGGCGTATTAGTTCTACTGGCATATAAGTTCTCCTTCCATCGCATAAGTACATTTGGCGTTACTCATACATACACGGCGTATAAGCTTATACGTTGCTTATACTTATACAGCTATGTCATGCATATACGCTACTTGTACCTATACGCTGCAACTTATACGGCGTATAAGTGCAGGTCAGCCTTCTTTCACACATTTTTAAGGTTTTTTTTATTCCGGCGCCGTAAACTTTCGTTAACGACAACGGTAGGTCGAGGTTTGATCGTTTATGATCTAAGTAGCTTTGGGGTGTCCAGATCTGAGCTAAGGTGGCCCTTAAGCTCGTTTTTGGTTGATTAAACACCTGAATAAAGCTTATTTTATTTTATTAATCTACTAACTCAATTTAATTCCCCCAACGAAAATAATATATTAAATATTATACTTTGAAAATTCGGGATGTTACAGTATAGAACTTCTCGATAAGATTAGCTTCTTCCCGAATTTCATTTGCTTGTTCGGAAATTGTGGGTATTGGTCCTACATATGGTGGAAAATGAGGATTTTCATTTTCTTCTTCTTCATCTTCTTCTTCAGATTCTTTCTCTGATTCAGAGGGATCACTGAATGATACATGAAATGATA
Organism: Bidens hawaiensis; assembly: GCF_021521415.1. NCBI lineage: Eukaryota > Viridiplantae > Streptophyta > Magnoliopsida > Asterales > Asteraceae > Bidens > Bidens hawaiensis. The sequence continues at coordinate 63,895 of NW_027491405.1, read as the reverse complement.
TCTTCTCATAGGGCATAGTAACCCTCACTTTTGGTTTTCGACTAGGTCCTGCTATATTTTGTGGTATTGATAATTTGGTGGTTGAGATCCAAAATATCATTTGCTTTTATCAGAGTGACAGTCCATCCAGCTTGATGAATCAAAACTAGTCTCCTGTTTGATCCTACTTTGAACTTCAAGTTCCTCAGAAGGATGAGATGGTGGGATTTCTGATGGAATGATATTGGGGAATGTTTTAAGATATTTTGATTGGAATTTGTTGGCTTCCCGGGAGATAGACTGGTTGACTCCCATAAGGTAGCATCGGAAATGTCGGTTGGTTTTGACCAAAGAAATTGGTATAATAACCATTGCTGCTTGCCATGTCGGATGGTTCGCAAATATGTGTTGGCTTAGATCGAATGGCTACTCGGCGTCTATGACCAAGATAATTTATGCAAGACATCTGCACTGGTTAAATTTAGGGATACGAAGATTACCAATCCTATCTTATCCCTACCATTTAATAATAACTTTAAGGTTAAAGCTTAGGTACTAATATTTTAATACATAATTCGCTGAAACCGATGGCTCTGATACCAACCTATCACACCCTGACTTAGGGCCTAGGAGTGATCAATAATTAGTACATGTTTTATAAATATATCAGAGTTTATGGGTTGATTTTAGCGGAAGAATTTTAGGTTGATTAAAATATTAATTTACATTGAAAATTTACTTGGGAATCTAATACCCAAGTATTCGTTTACAAAACACTTGTTTAGATTACAAGGATTTCATTAATTCAAAAGCAAAGTCATCTTGTAACGCGCTTCTATCTCCATGATGACTCCAATCCTTGATATTTCTTACTAATACTTAGTTACCTGCAATGGTGGGGAAAAATACGTCAGTTATGTGTTGGTGAACATGTATGACTCTAAAAATATTTAAAGTACAGTTACAATGCATATATAGTTTTTTGTACAAGCTCAACAGAAAGCATTTCATTCCTGGGATTTGTATCACTACCCTACACACACAAAAGTGTTCCCCGAGCCACGTAACCCCTTAATGGAGAACTAATTATAACTGTTAGCCCGCGGCCACATAGCCTTTGACTATTTAGGCTAGACAGCTATGTATGGATCCAGACACATGTGTAATCGCTCTGAGTTGCTTTTATTTTTTATTTTGTATTATAATGGTTTAGAGATCACGTGAACTTTGACTGACTCATAAAGTTAAACAACTCGTTCATCTTATAGAGTATAAATATGTTTTGACTGTTTGTAAAGGTTTAACGTAATCACATGTACCGTCGGTGTGCGTTTGAAAACCTTATTAATTGTAAGTGAGATTGATACTAACCTATACATAAATAGGTTTGTATAAATATTTGAATCGTGTATCTTGATTAAGCTATTGCCCTTGAGCTTAACATTGATAAAGTTTCCAACTTTTATTTTTGAATAAAAACACTTTGTTTTATGTGACGTTTGATATAGCATGCTTTGGCTTAATAGGTTCTAACACGTTGATGAGTTTCTCCAGGTAAGTAAACGGGTCCCACAGTTGATCGAGACTTATACGAATTACTTTTCCTTAGGCAAGAAACTCACAACTAGTGATAGCCCCCTTACAGTTACTACATTCCCGGCAAAATATAACTTTGTTAACATTACTTCATCAAGAAGTAACGTTTATGAAAATTCTTGGTGAATGTTATAATATACTTTCAAGGTTAAAGGCCATAGCCTCATTATATGTTTAAGCTATAACTTAAATATCTTAAACATAACCCCTACCTTAGAGCGAGTACTCGGAATGATAATTAGAAGAAATGAGTGAACTTTGACTGGTACGGTCTAGATATAAACACTCTTTTTGATTGATAACATGTTTAGAACTTCGATACTTGCACGATATTTGAGAAAACAGAACGTCGATTAGTCATAGCAATCGGGCGCCCTCCTAGGCTATGTGTGTGTAAAATGAAGGTGTTTTGGGATGATTTTGGATCAAACCCATAGCTCCCCTTTTATAGGAGAATTCTGCACCCCATCGTAATACGCATTGGAGTTAATTGTTGGCCATCGTGTATCGCAACCCCGCAATTATGAAAGAATGCCACGTGTTGCCACGTGGCCTGCCACAACATGCAACGTGGTGACATGTGGTTGGACACGTGTACCCGGTTACTTAACGAGGTCATAGCGTATCGCGATGGTCCTAGGTTTGGCCATCGCATATCGCGAAGCCGGTATTTGATTGGTTTCAGTGAAGATCCATCGCGTAACACGATGGCTCTTATAATTATCCCATCGCTTATCGCGACTGGTCCAGATTTACATAATTTTTATTTTAAGTCCCCGAACTTTAAGACTTGGCATTTTTGGCTTAATTATATTATGGAAATTTACGTAGTGTTACAAAATTTACCAATTATACTGTTAATTCCAATTGAAGAACATTTTCTAGGGCTTGTAATTATTCATGTATTGTGCCTTAAATACTCAAACATATTGTAGCAATTATAATCCCTAACAAGAACAATCATAATTACACATAATGTTAATTAGGATTTTGTTTAAAATGATGTATAATTATATTAACTACTTCAATTCATGTATTTGAGGGTAGAATTAACAAACAATATCTTTGTCGGTGAGAATTCTTATTGTCGCTTGAACGAAAATGGTGAGAATCATGATGATACTATTGAAGAAGATTTTTGGTGAAGATGCCAAAAAGGCATAAATAGAGAAGATTATGAAATAAACAAATGAGTTGTTTTACATGTAAAACAAATCATTTTTACATGTAAAATAAATTGGATTACCTAATCACTTTTATATGTTAAACAAATATACTAGTTTTACATAAATTTATATTTTGTTTTACATGTAAAAAGTATATAGGATGGTGTTCACTAGTTTCCACTTATTTTGGTTGACAAAAATAAATTTTTTGGACGAAAATACCCATGTTTCCAGGTGAAAGAACCTTTATTAGGGGCTAAAGTGTTTGATATACGATTTTGATTGTTTGGTTCATATGTGTTATCATTTAGGGTCAAAATAATTATTTTTGTAGATGCTAATGGTTGTAATTTTATGTGACTAACTTATCTATTGGATTTTAATCTAAAGAACACGGAGGGGTAATCTGGTCATTCTCCAAATTCTAATATTTAAAGCGGTGCAAATTGTAGATAGAACCTTAGATTGAAGGGGGAGACCAGCCACGAGAACAAACGCAACACTATAAGATTGAACAAGCGATCATGAATAAGAAGGATTAAAATTGTAATAAAAAGGAAGCGTTTAATCAGCCGATCATTCCTATGTTTTTTACAATCTTCGTCATGTTCTTTCCCGTATCTATTTATTTCTGTAATTCTGATTGTTGTTTTCGTTCTATTGTTTTGTATATGTTTTAAAACAATTGATTACGAAATTATGTATACTATCAGTAGAATCCTCGTATAAGCTACTATACAATTAATTTAAGAGATTAGATGTTCTATAAATGGCTGGTTGTTTGCGGTAACTGTTTATTCTTGCAATTCTAAATGTTCTAGGGCGTTTTATTATGAAATTATGTATACTATCAGTAGAATCTTCATATCTGCTGCTATACATGTATTAGTTTAAGAGATTAGACGTTCTATAAGCCCTAAGTCTTTATTCGTTATCTCAATTTAATCGCTAATTAAAAAAAAGTTGAGAGTGTATTTCAGCGAATGGATAATTATAATTCACAAAAACAACAAAATTCTTTTCATTTTTGATTTAGAGCTTCTGATTTTTTTTTTGTTTAATTTTAGTTTAATAGTTTCCATAAATACATATTGGTTTGCATGTAAAACCAATCAGATCATATTAGTTTTACATGTAAAACTTTAAAACTAATTAGTTTTGAAGTTAAATTTATTACACGTAAGTGTTTTACTAAATCCCAATTACTTAATACTTAATTAGTTTTCTTGGTTTCATATATTATCTTGGTACTCTTTATGTTTGGCTTCATAAACTTGATTTCTACTTGTGAATATGTTCTTTACATGTTTAAAACTCGTTTGTAGGTCTAACGTATGAAGTTTGGATATTAAAACTTTGTTGATTTTATATGTGCTCAAGTTTTTCTTGCCTTTTATTAATAGATTTTTAGGTTTTAAAAAGTTTAATGCAAAGGACATTCTTTATGTTTTTTTGTTTTATTATTTCAATAATTAGAGTAAGCGTAAAAAGTAAAATTTTGACTTTGTATAAGAGTTTCAAGTGCACGTGGTTGACTTCTATGAGTAATATACATCAATAAGATTGTTTTGACTATTTTTGGTTGACATGGATTTACTTCCAAGTGGCCTTGTTAAGTCCAATTACGTTTATTTTCTTGTTGGATGTTTCGCTTAGTACTTGAAAAACCTCACGGGTAACTCAACTAATCGACGTGTTTTTAATTTTATATTTTTATTCTTATTTTTATTATAATCATTATTATGATATTGAGTGTTCTTTTCAAATTTATGGTAGTTAGTTTTTGTTCTTGTGTATCAACAAACATCAAGCATTTAAGTTTAACTCGTTATAGGAGAAAGGACATTTTTTTTCATCATGATCATTTTATATTCAGTTGACGTTGATAAAATATGATTCCCCATATGTTATCCTACTATAAATCTGGTTCAGATAGTTGGCTTCATATTCTCTGGTTTACCACATTTTCCTTAACTCGTGGTTTTAAAAACTATGATGCTATGATACTTTTTGACCTTGCTGGGAGTGGTGTCGATATGGATATAATGAATCGACGTGATATAAGGAATGGATGTTCATTAGTGAAGTTATAATCCCATTCTCTATGGACTGTATAGCGAATGGAGGCCCATTCGTTATGCAATACAATGATTGATGGCGTATCCTTTAAGGTATTGCCATTCGTTATGGAGGCATAACGAATGAAGCTAACTTAACGAATGGGAGCTGATGGCTTATATATGGGAAGTTCTTATTCATAATTTAGTAGTGATCCGTGGCTAAATTATCATGTGTTGTTACCATGCCAATTCTCTGTAGAAATAACTTATCAGTCATAATGTATTCCACCATTAATGTAATGAACAGTATTCAACGTATCTATGTTCGTTTAACGTATTCATTTTCGTTTAACGTATTGATGTATCATGTTGGCAGCTAGATCTTGGCTCATAAACGTGTTTCAACAATTGGTATCAGAGCATACGGCTGCTCTCGATGCATCAATTCAATGTATAAATCTGATCAGAAATGGTGTTCTTCGTGATCATCGGGTTTTGGCATAATTTGGTTAGATTTAGATCAAAGTAAGGTATTATTGATGGAATATGCTTGATTCGTGTTCGCTGAGGTAATACGAAGCTTTCTGTGCAATTTGGTGGTTAATTATGGTGTATTGAAGGATCCACCAGAGAAGAGGAAGATACTCTTTGATTAGATTTGTATAGAATCGGTGGTTATTGAGTTAAATTGATGATTGATTCAGGTTCGTGATGAATATCCGAACATTCGTGGATCAATTTGGTAAATTATTATGAAGATTTGATGAATCTGCCATTGGTGAAGCTTGAGTTGCAGTTTTCGGCGATTTAACAATGTTCCCCGGTGATCTAACTAACTTATCCTGCGCATTGCGTTTTTCTGGTGAACAGTTTCTGATCCAACAACCCATCGCTATGTTACTGTAGCCATTCACTACGAAATTTTAACGAATGGAGGCCATTCGTTATGGAGTTTAACGAATGTGTTTAAATTACGGGTATAATGAATGAAGACTCATTTGTTATAAGATCAAACGAATGTGGGCTCATTCGTTATTAGACCATGCGAATGTGGATATCTTAACGTATGAAAGCCATTTGTGTAACTGTTCTAATGAATATGAATAGTTATAACGAATGAGGATTGAATAATTTATAACAAATGTGGTTCATTCGTTCAAGGGTGACGAATGAGGACATAGATAACGTATGTGAACAATGTTCCAACGAATGAGAGACAAGTTAACGTATATGAATACTGTTTTAGCAATGGTAATCAGTTTAACGTATGGATAACGAATGAAGACTCATTCGATCTTTGATGACTCATTCGTTATTGGGTTTATGTAAAAAAAGAGTATTTTGGAAAAAAGTTTTATTGGAAATTCCTAATGTATTGGGTACTCTTCTTGCAAACTTTGATGATATATTTTCCGATCGAATTTTTACGCGTTTTTACTGGCCGTGGGGGAGATCACGTGTAATTTGAAGAGGAGTTTGTTTGTGAGCTATGAAGATTGTTCAAGACCTTTCTAAATTTGACAAGAAAATGGGGAGATAAAACTTTCATATGAGTTTATTTACGTGTATCTTCCTACATTTGCAAGGGTGTCTTGAAAAATACTGCAATTTGGGTGGTAAATTATGATTGCAAAGCTACAATTTACTGAGTTTAAGATTGCAATTATGTGGCCCAAATGATTGTGGGGCCCATATATTTTCATAGAGTCCGCACAGCATCATCTGCAATAATCTTATAAAATGCATGGAATACATCTGTATAGTTGCGTCATTAGGCAACAGGTGATGTTTCATCAACCTGCGTATGAATAAGTGTCAGGTTAGTAGGTCCCACAAAAGCTCTAATTGCTCTAGTTGTTAGCCCGCACAAAGCTTTCTGTTATAGAAGCAAAACTTGAGTAATTAAAACGTCAAATTAATAATTACATGAGTAGCAATATGTTTATTGTTGACAATACTCAATTTTGGTAATTCTAAAGTGAACTGTAAAAAAGCTTTTGAACCTTAGAAACAATATACTAAACTAAAATGCAAAAATTAATCCTAATCTAAAGCTTTGGAGAATCAGTTCATCTCAACTATATAAACTATTCATCGAAAATAATGACCTAAACCACACAGAGTGATGTATCCATAAGATACCTAATTTCAATTATATCATGTATGTTTTACCATTCAAAGACCTTTAACTTAACCATGACTATAAGCACAAGTCTATTTAAAAAATATACATGTTTTAAATAATTAGCATTTTATAAATTATGTAGAAGCTAAAAAATGCTAACGCTGACATTTAGAGTGAACGTGATTTGCAGCTTTTAAAATGTTTATAAAAAGTAGTGTTATTGTATTTCAAAATTAAATGAAAGTTACCATTTCTCATTTAAATGTTACAGAAAAGTACTAATCGAATGTAAAACCTTAATGAAAAAGTATGATTTTATATATAAAACATTAATAAAAAAATTATTTTTTACATATAAAATGGTAATGAAACTTTAATGAAAAGTAGTGTTTTACATGTAAAATGTTAATAAAACATGTCTTTAATATATAATTCTCAACACAAACCAAGATCCTTAATCATATTATCTTTCCTTTAACAACCTAATTATAATCCGCAACAACTTAGCTTGAAGATATTCAATATTAGTCTAATTTACATGTAAAACAGATATTTTTAATACATGTAAAAGTTTGTTTATCAGATTCAGTATCCAACATCGACAGATACGTTTTACAAGTAAAGAAAAAGAAGAAACAATACCTCATTTTCATAACATTTTCTTCTTGTAAACTTTACTCCTATGAAATATACAATACAATATTAATATTGACCTAATTCTCGGCTCTCAATCTATAAGCACACTTTTGACTGTTGGATCGATTAGGAATTCAAATGGCGGAGGCTTGTATCTTAGTATGTGGAGTACGAAGGCAACAAATAGGGAGAGGAAGATATTGATTTTAACAAGATTGTAGAGGACGACTCCAAGAGAGAGATGCAGGGGAGTTGAGGATTTTGAGAAGAGTATATCAGTGGCATGTTTTTAAAATTTGGAATATATTTGTATAGAAATAACCCCGGTTCTCCAACTTTTTTCAGTTCCTGGTGCCCACTTTTTATAAACAATTTTACGTGTAAAATGTTTAGATTTCAAGATACTGTGAATACTTTCATCCAAAAACAAAATAACAACGACCAACCGAAACAGGAAAGTAACCAGGGAATCACACCTCAGGGTTAGAGTCACATGAAACAAATTTATCAGTTTACGTAATTTTACATGTAAAACAAATTAACTTAACATAGCTTTACATATAAAAATTAGTTTAACATACTGAACACATTCGAAAGAAGATAAATGAGCTCGTATGTCAAACGACCAATACCCTTTACCACTTTAATCAAGTGAGATGTTTCGCTAACAAAGATGGCAGCAACCTAGATGAATAATGAATATTACTTGTTAATAACAATGGGGTCGTCTTGTAACATATCTTTGTTTGGATTAACAAATACCTCCATCATCATTTACCTTATTTAAATACAACCATTTTGTTTGGATTAACAAATACCTCCATCATCATTTACCTTATTTAAATACAACCATTATGATATCTTGTTAAGCCTACAATAGAATACAAATTTAAGTTGTGCTACAAATAAAAAAAATGATAGGTTAAAAAGAACCAACTATAATCACATAAACAAGTTCCAGTTTCATTAAAAACGAATACATACATCTATTGATGGTAAACATACGTGAACTCACTGAGGCAAAACAACAAACAGTTGGCGTGCGTGCTTAATTGAGGCCTAAAAAGATAGAATTAGACTCATTGACACAATTCTCAATCATGTTACCCCAAATTTTAATTCAACTCCCCCTAATGTAAAACCATTTAAGAAATTTGATTTCATAATCTAAATTTATTATTAGTCTTTTTGTAATGTAAACCTTCATTAAAATGCAACAAATTTCGTTTTTACAGATCGAGAATCAATCAGAAGAGAATGCAAGAGATTGAACAACAAATTAATGACAAAAAACTTAAAAGCTACTTGAACTGAACTCGAATTTAACACATAGATAAAAATGATATACTTACCTTCCATAACTTTGGATAATAGGGTTTCCGTCTGCTAATTTAGGTCAAATTCACCATTGTCGAAAGCTAAGATAAGTAATTCATGAGATTGGAGCGATTTGTGATGACGATTGTGGATTTTTTAAGTTGATTTTGGGTTGTGATGCAGCCGAACTGACGGGGGAACATGATTTCAAAGAATTTGGTTTGAATTTAAGAAAAGTGATTTGGGGTATGTTTGGCATGAAGCTTTTAGGAGCTACAAGCTTCAAGTTTTTAAGAAAAAGCTCATACTCAATTAAAAGCTCTGTTTGGTTCAAGGAGCTTAAAGCTTTTAGGTCAGGAGAAAAAACTTAAAGCTTAAAGCTTCTACTAGTAGCGTTTAGAAAGAGCTACAAGCTTTTAGTATGATAATTTACTTAAATAACCTTCCAAAATAAATACATTTACTATTATTGATTTTAGTTATGCCCATTTTAGTAATTTTATACGTTTTATTAAAAGCTCCAGCTACTCTGCCAAACATCTAAATATATCTAAAGAGCTACAGCTTCCAGCTACCAGCTACAGCTTCCAGTCATCAGCTTCCAGCTAACAGCCAACAGCTTCCAGCTACAGCTACCAGCTAGTTTTGCCAAACATACCCTTGATGAACTAAAATAAAAAAGGGTAAAAGTTATATTATATGACAAAAATGTCCTTTGTTCCCTAGTTCCTCAATTTTTTGAAATACCCTGTAAGGCCTCGGTCCCGGTGTCATACTTTGGCGTTGGATTTACTCATAAACACAGTTTTAAATATCAGAATTAAAAAAAACTTTCATGGAATAATAATAAAGGTCAATCATTCATTACAAACATTCATAACTTGTATTTTAAAACATAACACAAAACATAGTATCAAAACATCATGACAAATCTTCATATGCCAGCCTCTTCACTCATACCATGTGTCTCCCTCAAGCCAGCTGTCTCAGTCGATTAACCTGCGTGCATACTAAAAGTCAGTTACGATGAGTGAGTTCTAGTTAATCAGACAAAATGTAATACATTCACATACTTACATATATACGTGTCCAAAGATTCATAATACATACTTAGTATGTTACCTTTCATTCATTCATTCATTCATTCATTCATTCATTCATTCATACATACATACATACATACAAACTTTCTTTCTTTCTTTCACACTTTCATACTTTCTTGTTTTAGCTTGCTTATACATACGTAATCATATCTACGTTTAAAAGAGCATTTCGCCCTAAAACCTTCGCAGATATTAGTAGGGTCTGCAACCCTGTAACCTTCATATATATTATTAGGGTATGCAACCCCGTAACCTTTGCATATATTATTAGGGTATGCAACCCTTTGAGTATACCCCAAAACAACCATACATTATCTTATTTATAAATATGTATTTATATACTTTCACACATACACTTAATCTCTTCCATAACTTTCATATATCATTCGTAGAACAATAACATATCACACTATTACCTGGCGGTTCATGCAATATCCGAAGACCGTTCACGTACCGTCAAGCGTTCATCATACATAAAATGATAGAAGGCATACACTTACCACTTAAGGTCAGTGTATTAACTAATCACAATGAGAATGCACGTAGCCCCGAAAACATAATAAGGAAGTGGGGCTAGAGACTCACCTGTGTCCTGTTACGTTCACCGTTAATGGTTATTCCTTTCTTTATCTGTGCGGACTAACTGTATAAAAATTACACGTATCAGTTAACTATCACTACCCATAACGCGTTTCTAGTTTAATTATAACCCTCACAAACGGGGGTCAGGGGAAGCGCCCCTGCAGCGGGGTTCTGGGGGCGGCAGCCCCTAGCAGGGTCCAAGGGGTAGAGCCCCTTGCTAAGGTCGAGCTTCCTTAACACAAATTTCATTAGAATCTTAAACTATTATTTTATTCTCTAACTCATTCGCTATCCCATTCGTTATGACGAATGACTTCATTCGTTATAACGAATGGTCTGATTCGTCATGAAAGCCTTCTTCATTCGTTATAACGAATGACCTAATTCTTTATCTTACCATAACGAATGGGGTGAGTAACGAATGACCTGATTCATTCAACATAACGAATGACCATCAGATCTTATCCAAAACTTTGACTCAGATAACAAAGTCAAAATTGCCAAGAATAGTCAACACCAACTTCACGATTAAGCCTCAAATCTTGATGAAATAACACGAAAATGGTATCAATGGACTCGCAATCTCAGCGCCTATAAACCCTGACCATCCAGTCATTCATACATCGCGTTTACACAGTACGTTTGGTCATCGTTTAAACCCGATTTTTTAATCAATCGATTAACCCATTATATGTTAACGAATTTTAGTGAGATTTGTTGCGTTGGATTCGTTTTTACCGTACTCATACAAATCTATGATTTCTAAACGAATCTGAACCTAAATGAACAAGTTCTTGTTATAAACGTACCTTAAAAGAGTCGATATACGAACACGATCTAGTATCGATGTTGGTTTGGTTCGTCACAACGTTCTAGCACCAGCAAGCTCGGGTTTTCACCTTCGGATCTTGGCTCGGGAGATAGAAAGTGTTTGTGTGTGTTTTGTTTTTTCAAGGTGTAGGCTATGGTATAGAGATGGATAAAAATGGAAAGGTTTAGGGTTTAAGGGGTATTTATACTCCCTTAAGCCTATGGACCAAAGGCCCATTCCATCTCTTATTCCATATTTTAAAGTCCAAGCCCACCTTCTATTAGTTTATTTATCTAAACCGATGAACAACACACTATTAAGTAAACGGAATTTATTTTATTAATTTTTTTTCAAAAGCAGGATGTTTCATTCCCCAATAAACTCAACCTTATATATGTGAGGTTTCATTGGGGAATTTCAAAAAAGTGGAGAACTAGGGAACCCCCTTCCTAACCTTTGATGAGTTGATCCATTCCTCATATCTTTGTGGTGCACCCTCAATCACCTATATCACATTATTCTTGTAAGAAAAAAAAACTCCCTAAAAAATCAAGAAAATAATTCAAAAAATTATAGAAAAAAAAAGAAAAAAAAAATAATAAAGTAAAAAACCAAAACGTTTATCTAGCATCCCCGGTAAAATAAATAAATTAATAAAACCTGAAAAAAATATAAAATTTACATAAAAAATTAAAATGAAAAAAATATAAAAGTAAAACAAACCAAAAGAAAAAAAATCTAGCATCCCCATTAGAAAAAAAATAAAAAATTAATTAAAAAATATAAAAAAACCAGAAAAACTAAAAAAATATCTAGCATCCCCTATTAAAAAAACTCGATTTAGCCTTCGAGTTCAGTTTAGCTTTTAGGGATAGGTTTTTAGGGGTTTAGCTTTCCGGGTTGAGGGTTAGGTTTTTTAGGTAGTTGGGGGGGGGGGGGGGAGGGTTTTTCTTGTAAACGTGACGATGGAGAGATAGCAGGACAAGAAAAATGCATAAATATATTATAAGCGTCAAATTGAAACTCTCATTATCGTGTACATGCGTAAAAACATAACTTGAAAATGTTGATGAACACTAAATTTCGTGAGATAACCGTAGGTTGGTTTTTAATATATATATATATATATATATATATATATAATTGTTGAATATACATTAAAATTACAACGAAACGTGTTGTTTTACATGTTAAATCTTTTAGAACTAATTTTTTACATGTAAAATTTTTAATGAGATTTGTTGTTTTATGTATAAAATGTTAATGAAAAATGTTATTTTACATGTAAAATATTAAATTTTTACATGTAAAATCTTAAAAAACTGTTGTTTTACTTGTAAAATGTTAATGAGATTTGTTGTTTTACGTGTAAAATGTTAATGAAAAGTTTTATTATTTATGTAAAATAGTAATTTTTACATGTAAAATCTCAAAGAAATGTTGTTTTACATGTAAAATGTTAATAAGATTTATTGTTTTACGTGTAAAATTTTAACGAAATTGATATTTTATATGTAAAATATGAATTTTTACATGTAAAATCTTAAAAAACTTTTGTTTTACATGTGAAACCTGAATGGGATTTGTTGTTTTACGTGTAACATATTAATGAGATTTGTTGTTTTACGTGTAAAATGTTAATAAACAGTGTTTAACACCCCCCCCCCCCCGCTAAAAGCTAAACTAAACCCGAAGGCTTAATAAGTTTGAGTTTTTTTTTGGTTTTTTTACTTTTTAAATTTTTTGGTTTGTTTTTTAAATTTTTGATTTTTTAACCGTTTTTTACAAGGAGTGCTAGATAAACATTTTGTTTTTTTTTTAAATTTTTCATTGTTTTTATTCTATAATTTTTTTATTATATTTTGAGGGGTTTTTTTTTCTCTCTTTCAAAAATAATATGATGCAGGTGATTGATGGTGTACCATAAGGATGTGAGGAATTGATCAAGGGTTGGGAAGGGAGTTCCTCGGTTCCCCACTCTTTTGGAGTTGCATTTTGAACCTCTCTCTCTCTCTCTCTATATATATATATAGAAAAGTTAACGTAGAAATGAAATTAACGTGCTAATTATGATAATCAAGTAGAATAGTTATATATACAAGTAGAGCAATTATGTAATTACATATTTAGTTTATCAGATTCTCACAATTAGCACATTACTTTCATTTGTATTTGATCCAAACCCCCTCTCTCTCTATATATGTATAGGTAGATGTTTCTGACTAGGCATTGAAACCCATGAAACTAAGATGCTTTCTGTACATGGTTTGATAACATATAAAATCTTCGTAACAAAGGTTATTCATTACATAATGATATTAAACGTTTTGCCAACATCGATATCAAAGATGATGAATCAGCTAGATATGGCCGGCTCTTAGGGTGTGCAAAGCGGGCGACCGGCCGGGGCATGGTTTTTACGAGGGCATAATTTTTTTAAAAATTCCCGATGTTATATATGTAGAATACCCCGAATGCTTATAATCATTATTTTTATATTACTCAAACACCTTTTAGACCTCATTTTTTTGGATTAACCAAAGACTTATAGGCCTACTAAAATTTGAAAAATGGCAAGTACTTTTAATTAATCAATATAAGTTAAATAAATAGAAGAAACGAATATGCGCGATAATAGCAAAATCGACTTCGAAGACCAGCAACCACGTCGACTTCGAACACTAGCAGTCACGGTAGCATTTGAAAATGAGTTTTTCAAAATTATAGTTATTGAAATCCTATTTTCGACCCAAAATGCCTCAAAAAAGACTTAGCGGGTTGGCGATGAAAATTATCAAGAACGAAACATTAGAGAGCATAAACTGCGAAGAGTTAATTGACCAATTTGTTATAAAAAATGTTATGAGAACTTCACAAATCCTTAATTAGCTATTAATCTATTAAGTGTGTCATAAACTCATTATAATATCATGATTTTCTAATTTTTATGTTAATCGCTATAATTTTAATCGGCGTATAAAAATTGTGTTTACATTATTAGTATGTTAAGGTTTTAAGGGCATATTTTATTCGGCTCAGCCGAAGCATGTGAATTTTCAGAGCCGGCTCTGTATGTAATATTGCACTTTAGTTGGATAAATCCATACCTTGTTTATTGAGGTGCTCTCTGACACGATTAAAAGCTAGGAAAAGACAACATAAAACATTAAGGAAACGAAACAAAACAAAACAATACAATAATTCAAATGAATATAATAATCAAATATATAGTCTTCAAAAAACTTATATGCAATCTTATAACATGATTGATTGTTTAAAGTTAATAGTCTCAAAATCTTGATCGACCTTGTCATTTTGATATCTTTAGATAATAAGTATTTCACCTTATCTTGTTTTCGGTCTAAAAAGATAGAAACACCAAATTAGGCATGATGCTTTAGAAGTATAACTAAATATTGTAAAACATACACTACAACTAAGTTTTCAGTTTTGTCCACATATTCGACCCTCAATCTCATGGGTGGACCCACATAATGTAGATCGGGGTCTTAGGACAATATTTTTGAACAATCTCTTAGTGACTATATATTAAATTTTTTAAGAATACCATAAGAATTGATACATTAAAAATATACAATAATACTAATGTGGTCTAGTGAAATGTCCCTCATTTTATGTTTTAAAGTTTACGATTCAAGCCTTACAAGTAGAGATGAGTAGAAAACCGAAAAATCCAAACCGAAGCATTAACCGACGTATTTTTTTTTTTTGAAAAACCAAGTTTCAGGTTTTGATTTGGTTTTTCATTTTTAAAAAACCAAAAAAAACCGAACCGATTGATGATGATGAAGATTATGAAGATGATGAAGGCTGTGACGAAACTTTGAAGATGAACAAGATGATAAATAAATATTGGGACTAAAATTTTAGTGTTTTTTGATTAAGTACTTTATTGAATTTTAAACTCTACTGCTCTATCAGCTTTGTATTCATATGGTTCCATATAAGACGTGTCTATTTTTGTTTTTTAAATTCAATATATATGTGGCATTCTAATACATGCACTCTTACAATCGTAAATTCATCATCTTCATTCTTAAATTTTTGCAATGTCTACACATCATTGAAAAAAAAGTCGACTATAACCGAAAAACCAAAACTGAACGATTTTTATATTAAAAAACCAATGACTTCGGTTCCCTCTCATCTCTCCTTTGACTTTGTCTCAAACAAAAGGTAATTTTAGGGCTAATTAAATGATTAGTAATTGTATATTGTATTATCAAATTGTTAAATTTTAGGGCTAATTGATTAATTAGTAATTGTATGTTGCATTATCAAATTGACTTGGTTTTGTAAAATTTGAATTTTAGTGTTAAGTTTGCAATTGTTGAAAATGAAGTTTGAGGGCTAATTTGTTGTGACATTCGTGACAAAATTAGGTATATCCTAACTATTACGTAAAGAGTAAACGATTAACCGAACACTACTAATCATGACTCAAATATATCGGAGGGGGGGGGGGGTCTATATGTAAATAATATATGTATAAAGTAACTAACATAATGATATTAAAGCCCTAGTATGTAGAAAACTAGTTAAACGGAAAGATTTCCGGTTAACAGTATGCTATAGTATTAAAGGCAAACATTATTACCAAAAAACATTCTATCATCCGTCAAGCCGAAAAAGGCTTATAAAATATTAAATTAAGATGTTTTAAATAAATTGTAAAAAGATTTTGGATTTTTAGAAACAAGATAGTATGTTTTCTTTAAATTGCAAAATTAAGCCAAAAACAATCGTTTTTGTGTTGTTACCGCACCCAACCTATCTTTTTAGGAAAAACCAGAACCAATGCTTAAAATGGATTCGAAATTGATCGTTTATGCACGCAAAACAAGAATATAAAGAAAAGCAGGGGCCTATGCCCCTAAGGGCGTCACACCCCTTTGTTTCCTATCCTTTTAAACTACCTACTACCCAAAATATTTAGCATACTAATCTATAAATTTCTGCTCGATATTGTTCTCTCAAATGTTCAGCCTAAAACTAAGGTAATAACATGATTTTTATGTGTTTTAAACATGTTTTAATCAAAAGATTAAGGTCTGATTAATGAAAATGATGTTTAATCATTATAAACCTTTCAAAATGAAAAAAAAACCATATTTTGGTGCAAACATGTGTACTAATATGAATGATAAAGTTTTTGTTTTGAAAAACACATATTAGAAGGTTTGAATCGCGTTTTTATGGATAAGAAACTCGATTTAGAACCCTAACCGAAATCATATGTTACAAGGCTTGATTATTTGTGTTACATGCTTGGTTTTGTTGTACTTGACCTGTAGATATACTACCTAACTACCAAGACCATGGAAACGCAAAGAAAGGGCATACATAAGCGAAAAACGCAAAAATATTAATCGAAAATCTCATTTAGGGTTTGTTTGGGCCTACATTATGACATGCTTATTGTTAGCTCATGTAAAATTACAAGAACATCATTTCCTATATGAATAAGTCTGTTCGAATTTGATAATTATTCGATAAAATGAGAATTGTTGGTGATTATATAACTAATTATTGATGTTTTATTATGAAAATAGCAAACTAGCTTGTAAATTTCTAAACGTTTATGGATAACTTAGGGAAGCCATTTGAAGATCACACATAAAATGCTAGGTCTATTGGATAATCCTAGCTATAATTTCTGGATTCTCGGTTAATTGAATTTTAATAATCAGTTATCATTCAAAAAGGTATTTTAGCTAAATATTTTGTTCTAAAAATTATACAGGGACTTTTTGAAGCTACTTCGGCAACTCAAAAAATAATCGGATTTTTCGGGTATTGTTTGTTATAAACGGACGAATTATTGGTAAAAAAAAATAACATTTAAAATAAAATTTAATAAATTTATAAATAAGTTAACATTTTCAAAAATATTTTTATAAAAATAGTTAATAATTAGCAGGTGCATACATTTTTGTAATTTAAACATATTTGGATAAAAAATTATGCTAATTTGAAAGTTAAACAAATATAAGCTTTGATAAAATCGGCAACATTTTGATTAATGTACCTGCTGGGATATCAAAACAACAAAAGTGGTCAAATTTCATATTTTTGGATTAATTTAGTAAAACCAAACCTTTTGAAAGAAATTCGGAAAATTCGGGTGAATTGTGCGCGTTTTCTTCAACCCAGTCTGTAGAAAAACTAATCAGACTCTGTAGCAAATCTGGATACCTAAACACAAATTTTTCTTCATAATTTGAGTCAATGTCTCAAATGACACATTTACTCAAGTTTTTGTGATCTTACCTGTATCGAAACGAAAAACGGTGAAACTGAGCCAAAACCGATTTTGAACATTAGACATTGTACAAGGTCACAATCTAAGACTACTGATGTGTTTCTAGGTAAACAGCTATACCCAGACTAGATATATAACCAATTTAGAGGTTATATTAATATTAACTATATGATACATATTTTAGGAATTAGATTATAAACGAGACGCACTTGGTGTAGATACATATTGTGATGACTATATTGCTATAAGGGGAGTGTCATGACCCATTTTCTTTAAATTGTTTACTGAGTACTTGAGGTGAAAAAACATGTTTATATATATGCATACTGAAACATTTTATGATGTGAATTATCTGAGTTATGCTAACATACGAAAAGTCCTACAAACACAAGTGGTTTACAATGGTAGGTGGCATGTGAGTCATACTATTGGTTTGACACACTTAATTGTATTAGCACGAATTTCTAAGATGCTATTGCAATTGCACATGACCATATATACACGCACACACATGTGCGCGCGCTATGTAGTGTTAAACATAGCGACTCGAGGCATGATGTGGGTAGTGGATGCCACGTGGCAGAAACGCACTGTGATACGCCTATTCGATTACGATTAAAACTTGTGGAACTCTTTAACAATTTGTGGTTGGCCCTTTTTAACATGTTTTTCAGGTACACTTAAACTGGAATGAAATGCTTGTGTGCTATGTGTTCGAGTTCTGATCAATACTATTGTAGATAGATGCAAGTATGATATTAGAAAATAAAGCGGCTTAAAGAACTGGCCCATGTTGTGATACACCTAGTATGTAACTGGATTTAAAATGATGTAGCATAATGTAAATTAGTTTGACCAAAATGAAGTACATGGAAGATTGGAATCTTCTCAACCTCCTCAGAATTCGCTAAGTATGGATCCGGGCACACCATAGACATCCGAGCAAGCTTTTACTTAGCCGGGTACGATATTTTGTCTATCGGGCAAGGTTATCTTCAAGTAGTCTTCTTTAGTGGATATCCAAGCAGGGTTTGTAAATTAGTGCATTGCCGGACAAGGTTCACTAATTTATGTAGATCCGGGCAAGGTTCACTTTATCAAGCAAGTCTGTTCTTCATAGCCAAGTAAGGTTCACTCCCGAGTAAGCTTTTGGCTAACCAAGTCCATGAAGCCAAGTGATTGGAAGACCGGGCAAGGTATTCATTAATAATATTGGTCCGAACAAGCTTGATGATATAAAGGAATATCTTTAAGAGACATTGGGCAAGGTTCAACTCAAGCAAGGTACAGTACTCCCGAGTACACTTTGCTAATAAGTTATTTTATAGCAAAGAGTTGAAATGGATCATTGAAGAACAAGGTTGCTCGTAAGAGTTTGTCGGGCAAAGTTTGGCAAAGTCAAGAAGATTGAAGTCTACCCGGTGAGTATTTTACTTGGTAAAATACTCTTCAAGTAAAGTCTACCCGGAAACTGATCCCGGGCACACTTCTATGTTACCAAGTTCTGAAGGATGGCAGAGTACACAGTGTACTCGGAAAATGAAGATTGATGCAAAGCCTACCCGGAAGACTTTTTTTACACTTAGATTATTTTGAATATGTAATTTGATTATGTACGTTGTATTTAGGGTTTCTAGAAGGAATGACAGCTGTCCAAGGGTGTCAGGCCTATAAAAGGAATAATTAGGCACACCCGAGAAGAGAGACACAACACGGAAAAATAGACGGCTGAATACAATAATATTGAGATACTGCCGTTTTTCCTAAAAGAAACCCTAAATCGATTATCCACTTTGTATGATGAAAATTATATAAATGGAAATCTTTTGAGTGAATCTTGTTTGTGTTATCTACCTTTGATTATTAATTGCAACTATCATGTTTGTTATTGATTCCGCCTTTAACAAAAAGTAATCTTTCTAAATATAGAAACCCGTCATTAACTCCTTTGTCGACACATCAATATGTGTGAGTTATGACATGATTAAGTAAGATCTAGTAGAAATCGGGGACCTGACAAGTGGTATCAGAGCTGATTACTGCTATTTTAGAAAGATTTTTGCTGATTGAAGATTTGAAGAAGAATGACGTAAGCAGACCACTGTTCCATTGATTTGTGATGTCAGCAGCTCTGTTTTTCATATTTCTTCCAGATCTACAATCTACCGGTGTTTTCTCTTCCTTATTTCAATTAAAGCTTTAATCTTTATATTTAAATCTTGTTCTAATCGCATCAGACACATCAGATCCGAAAAATCTGTTTTCAGATCTGATTATTTTGAAACTCTGTTTTTACAAAAGAAACTGATTTTTGATTTCTCAAAATGTCTGGATATGAGGAACAAGAGGTGTCTACTAACAAGATTCCTAGACTGTATGGACAGGAAAATTTCACAAAATGGAAGGTCTTGTTTGAAGCAGCCGTTTGCTACAATGATGTTGATATGTGGAACTCCATCAAGAACGGTCCACAAGGGGAAGTTGAAGAAGGTGCAAATCCAACAGCCACTGCAGCTGTGAGAGAAAGGATGAGAAAGGTTGATGACAAGGCTTTATCTATGTTGAAGCTAGGTCTGTCTTGGGAGATACTCACCAAGGTTGCACATCATCCCAATGCCAAGGCAATGTATGATGCAATACTTGAAATGTTTGAGGGAAATGTTGAACTCAAGAACATCAAGAAGCAGAGATTGAAGCAGCAGTTAGAAAGATTCAAGTATAAAGAAGGATAAAGGTTGAAATCTATTCTGGAGAGGTTTCTGGGAATTGTGAATGAGCTCAGAACCACAGACTATGTCATGACTGACTTTGACCTTAATACCATGCTGCTCAATTCTATGCCAAAGGAATGGTATACTGCCTGCAAGTTCATCCTCACAAAGCACAACTTCAATGAGCCTAAAGTAGATGATGTAGTGTGTTTTCTTCAAGCCGCTGAGATAGAAATGATAGAGTATGAAATGATAAAGGAGGAAAGACCCTGTTTCAATGTTTCAAATGCATTGATTGCACCTATGGGTAATCTGACTACCAAGAATCAGCAGCAGATTCCTATCATTGAAGAACCTGTTGAACTCAATTCTGATACTCCAAAATCATTTGTTGGTGTTAGCACAAGCAATCAAGGAAACCAGCAGAGATTCAATGTGCAGCTGATTGATGATACTGATTCTGCCTCTATGGCAAGTTGGAATGTTCCTCACACTAGTGGTGGACATGTTCAAAGTAGTGATACACAGGCTTTGCTTTCAATGTTCACTGAATCATATAATGCATTTGTTGCAAAGAAATTAATTCACACAAGTGTAGTGCAAGATGATCTTGAGCAGATAGATGTTGATGATTTGGAGGACATGGATTTAAAGTGGCGAGCTGCCATGTTAGCATTGAGAAGTAAGAGGTTGTATAATAGAACTGGTAGATCTCTGGTTTCTGGTCCTAATGAATGGATTGGATTTGACAAGTCAAAGGCAATCTGCTACAATTGCCAACAGCCAGGATATTTTGCAAGAGAATGCAACCTGCCAAGGAACTATCAGATGAATCAATTCCAGAATCAACAGCCAAGAGGTCAGCAGCAATACCAGCAAAACAACAAAGAAACAACAACCAAAACTTCAATAACAACCAAAACTTCAACAACAACTTCAATCCCAACAACAACTACAATCCCAACATCAAAATCTTTCTGCCTCAAATGAATAATCTTAATCAAAGTATGCAACAGAATCAAGGTTTTCAAATGAACAACAACCAAAACCTTCAAGCAGTTCAAAATGTTCCAAACAACACTGTTACAGCCAACCAAAATCAACTAAGAGATCAAGGAAATGTGGCAGTGACTACACAACATAAAGGAAATTTTGATTGGAGCAATCATGAAGAAGACATTGCAGATGATATCAAGAGGGCAAATGTGGCATTCATGGCCATAATTGAGAAAGAAGCTGGATCATCATCTCAGGTACATTCTGCTCCTACTATTGATTTAACTGAAGTTATCAGTGAACTAAAAATGAAAGTAGGCAAGCTAGAAAGTGAGTGTTTTAAGAAACAAAGTATCATCAATGCATATGAGGCAAGTGAATTGGTAAGTGAAGAAAGAATGAAAAGTTTGGAGGAAGACTGTGTAAACAGTTATAGAGCTCAGAAAAGATTCACCATTGAGATTGATGGGTTGAAGAAAATGATTATAGAAGAGAAGTTACTGAACACAAAATTGCAAGTTGACAATGAATTCTTGAAGAACTTGGTCTCCACTGGAAACATCTGTGGAATTCTAAACCAAGTTAAGGAAGAAGACAAATACAAAGCAGTACCACCACCTTTCAACAACAATTTTATGCCAAAAGTTGATAAAGAGAAAAGAAATGCATATCTATAACAATTCAAAGATGTCTTTCAAGACAAAGAAGAACTTGTGGATTTGTACAAGAATGTTGAGGTGAGTGAAGAAGGAGAGTTTGTTGTGAAGAAAGAGCTGAAAGAAGAAAAGTCAATTGGAGTTCAAGTCTCTGAAAATGACCTTGAGTCAATTGATTTGAATCAAGATGACTTGAGTGATTTGAGTGATCAAATTACTAAAGAGGACCTCAAAGCTGCTGAAAAAGGAAGAAGATACAAGAAGCCAGAATCAGTTGATAAACTTCCAAAGTATCCACCAGTCACATCAAGAATGAAGAAACAGAATGAAAGAATGAAAAGAGAACATGTGTCCTTTGACATATGTGAAAGGAAGAAGGTAAACTATAATGCTGTAAGGCCTCCAAGCCAAGAAGTATTGGAAAGGATAAAGCATAATAACAAGAAAAGGGTGAAAGAAGATGCGAATGTTGAAAACTTCATTCCAGTTTACCCTATTTTCTCAAGCATTGAAGATTTTGACATTGGAGAAGTAGAAACAATGGAAGAATATGAAAAGAGGAAATCAAGACAAAGGGAAAACATTGAGGAAGAACCCTTGAGTATAAGAGAAATTGTTTTTGTTAAAGGGAAAGTGGAAAGAAGTGACATAAGGATAACTGAATTTGTTCCCTTCTCAGTTGATTTTGACAGTTTAAAATCTAAGAAGACCATTGGAGTCAATGAGCCAAGACCAAGTGGAAGGTTCAAGAAACCAAAAGAACATAAAGTATTCAAAGGAAAGGTTTGGTGCAAGAAGTGTGATGAGTATGGTCATCATACAGACTTCTGTAATGAAAGACTCAAATTCAAGCCTTTTCATGTCCCAGATGGCACAAAGTATAGACAAGACTTTGTGGCTTACAAAATGAAGTATGAAAAATACTTGGGTATGGGAAAGGTTTGTGAAGAGGAAGTGATAGAAAATAAGAGCCAAGGGCATTCACTGAAAGCAAAGAAACATGTGAACCAACCTTTTAACAAGGGTAAATCTACAGTGAAGCATGTGAAAACTGTTAAGAAGGGCTCTCAACCCTTGATAACAATCCCAAAAAGGGATACTCAATCTGTCAAATCTGATAGTTCTCAAGGATCATTAAGCAGTGAAAAGACAAGAAAAGATGCATATCCTAGAAAGAAACCAACAGAACTCACTGGTGATGAGAAATTTCTGTTAAAGCATGGATTTTAACAACAAGGTTTTCTTTGGAAACCTAAAACAGAAACAAAGGTTGAGCAAGTTCTTGATGTGAGAGATTACTGTGAAAAGAAGGATTATGTGATAAAGGAGTGTGACAATGACTCTACTGAGCATCAGAACTCAACCTCACTAGTTAAAACTCCAAGAGAGTGTGGTTATGAAACAGATAATTCAGATAATCTAGAAATCACTCATGAAGATCCTGAGCCAACAACACTCACTTCCCAAGCTGTGCCTGAAACTGAATCTGATGAGCTGCAAGTTGATAAGGCTTGCACTTCATCACTCAACTAATCAAATTTTCTTTGTATGTGCAGGAACATTCCACTCCTCTAAATGACATATGGTACATGGATAGTGGATGTTCTAGGCACATGACTTGTGACAAGAGATCTCTTGTCAATTATGAAGAAAAGTATGAAGGTCCAGTAGCTTTTGGGAGTGATGAGAATGGTGGAAAGATTGTTGGAAAAGGAATCTTAACAAATGGGAAAGTCTCATTTGATAATGTATTTCATGTTGAAGGTCTTCAGTACAATCTGCTGAGTATATCACAAATGTGTGATAAGGGATACAAAGTCAGCTTTGATGATGATTCACACTGTTTCATTCTAAAACCTGAGTTTGTGATTCCACCTGAAATGATTATGATGATGGCACCAAGAAATGATAACTTGTATGAATTGAATATGAAAGAAGCTGTTTCAAGAGGAGGTGCATGTTTTGTTTCCAAAGCCACTGAAAATGAGTCAAAATTGTGGCATAGGAAACTGTGTCATGTGAACTTGAAGAACATGAATAGACTTGTCAAAGGTGAGCATGTCATAGGCTTACCTACAAGAGAGTTCAAATTGGAAGATCATTGTAGTTCATGCCAAAAAGGAAAACAACACAAATCTACTCATAAGCCAAAACTCATCAACTCAATTGATCAAGCACTTGAATTACTTCACATGGATCTCTTTGGTCCTGTGAATGTACCAAGTATAGGGAAGAAAAGATATTGTCTTGTGATCATTGATGACTATTCAAGATACACTTGGGTTTATTTCCTAAGTACCAAGGACGAGACTGCAGAGTTGATTAAAGGTTGTGTAACAATGATTGAGAACAAGTTGAATAAGAAAGTCAAGATGATGAGAAGTGACAATGGCACTGAGTTCAAGAATGGAGTTATGCAAGAATTCTGTGAAGCAAAAGGAATATAACAACAATTCTCAGTTCCTAGAACTCCTGAACAAAATGGTGTAGCAGAAAGAAGAAATAGAACTTTAATTGAAGCTGCAAGAACCATGTTAGTAGATGCTAATTTGCCTGTCACTTTCTGGGCTGAATCCATAAATACAGCCTGCTATGTTTAGAACAGGGTACTTGTGAACAAAAGGCATAACAAAACTCCATATGAAATATTTCACAACAGAAAGCCTTATATCAAGTTTTTCAAGCCCTTTGGATGCAAATGTTTTCTTCTGAACACAAGGGACTATTTGAACAAGTTTCAAACTAAATCTTTGGATTGTTTCTTTGTTGGATATTCTACACACTCAAAAGCTTACAGAGTTTATGTGAAAGATCACCTGAGTGTTATAGAATCATCTGACATTATATTTAATGAGAATCAATTCAATACAGTTGATGGTGCATCATGGTTGTTTGATCATGAGAAGTTGATTAGGTCCTTCAAGATTTATCCTGAAGACTTTGGTGAATCTTTCTACAAGACCAGTGAAATTGAAGAGAAAAAGAAGAAATCATTGGACTTGGAAGAGTTATGGATGAAGGTTGCTAGAAAAGAAAAGGAGTATACTTTTGTTAAAAGTTCCTCATGTGAAATTGGTGAACATGATCATGCTGAGAACATTCAAGACAATTAATATGTACTGAATGATCAGGTTCAGAATGAGGGTGACACAAGCAACCATTCAAGTGGAGAAGAAGCTGCCTCTACTGCAAGATTTCAAGATCTATTTCAAAGATTGAACTTAGAAAACAATGGTGCATCTACTTCAGGACAACATAATGATGAAGCACCAGAATTTCATGATGCAGAAGCTGATTTGATCATTGAAGAATCTGAGCTCAATGAAACAAATCTTGACACAAATTTGTCTACAAATATGATTATACAAACTTCTTATGTGGAAAAGAATCATCCCTCTAAAAACATCATTGGTGATTTGCATGAAAGAGTTACAAGAAGTCATTCTAAAATTGTAAACATCTGTCTTTACTCTTGCTTCCTATCTCAAATAGAGCCTAAGAACATTGCTCAAGAACTAAAAGACAATAGTTGGGTGGAAGCAATGCAAGAGGAATTGGCATAATTTAGAGACCTACATGTGTGGGATCTTGTTGAAAGACCAATTGACAGATATGCAATAGGAACCAAATGGGTTTTTAGAAACAAAAGGGATGAGAGGGGTTTGGTGATTAAGAATAAAGTTAGACTTGTAGCACTGGGATGTCTTCAAGAAGAAGGAATAGACTTTGAGGAGGTTTTTGCTCTTGTTGCAAGACTTGAAGCTATCAAGATTTTTCTTGCATATGCTGCCTCAAAGAACATTAAAGTGTTCCAGCTGGATGTAAGGTTTTTTCTTGCATATGCTGCCTCAAAGAACATTAAAGTGTTCCAGCTGGATGTTAAGTCTGCATTTCTAAATGGAAAGATTGATGAAGAGGTGTATGTAGCTCAACCTCCAGGTTTTTTCTTGCATATGCTGCCTCAAAGAACATTAAAGTGTTCCAGCTGGATGTTAAGTCTGCATTTCTAAATGGAAAGATTGATGAAGAGGTGTATGTAGCTCAACCTCCAGGTTTTTTCTTGCATATGCTGCCTCAAAGAACATTAAAGTGTTCCAGCTGGATGTTAAGTCTGCATTTCTAAATGGAAAGATTGATGAAGAGGTGTATGTAGCTCAACCTCCAGGTTTTGAGGAGCCAATGTATCCAAACAGGGTGTATAAGCTAAACAAAGCTCTTTATGGATTTCATCAGGATCCTAGAGCATAGTATGATGAGCTGTCAAATCATCTTCTTGAAAATGGTTTTACCAGAGGGCCATTGACAAGACACTCTTCTATAAAAGAAAGAGATCAGACTTACTACTGTTACAAGTATATGTTGATGATATCATCTTTGGTTCAACCAATGAACATATGTGTTTGGAGTTTGAAGAGGTGATGAAATCCAAATACAACATGAGCTCTATGGGAGAAATGAACTTCTTTCTTGGATTGCAAGTTCAACAGAAAGCTGAAGGGATCTTCATTCACCAAAACAAATATGTGCAGGACATCTTGAACAAGTTCAACTGTCATGAATACAAAACTGCTTCAACTCCAATGGACACCAAAGAAAAGATGATTGCAGATGAAAAGGGGGAGCCTGTGGATGAACATGAATATAGAGCCAAAATTGGATCTCTAATGTATCTGACTACAACAAGACCAGATATCATGTTTGCTGTATGTGTTGGTGCACATTTTGTGGCCGTCGCTTGGCGAATAGTTTAGAATGTTTATGTTGTATGCTGTACACCTAGGTAGTGGTTCACGCTGAAAGTGATCCATTTGAAAGAGCATTTTCAAATGGATACTCATTCGATCGAACCAGTTTCTGATTCGATCGAATGAGTCTGCCATTCGATCGAATAGGACTCATTCGATCGAATGAGTCTGCCATTCGATCGAATAGGACTCATTCGATCGAATGAGTCCTGACCGAATGGCAGCGGGTATAAATACCAGCTTTCAGTCGTGAACAGGTAAGGTTTTCGAGGTTTTTGCGTGCCCGGAGCCCAGGTGCTGTCCGGATGAGGGGGGAGGCCATGCTCGACCTCCCCCTGCCATAGATCGTGATTTCTCTGTTTAAACAAGCATGTAACCGTTCGCGTTTATCAATAAAGTGTTTGTTTTTATCTTTGATCTGTGGTTGAAACCTTCCGTCCCGAACCTGCTCGGATCGTCACCGGTCCTACAATTGGAAGGTCTAACAACCGATCTAGCAAGCCGAGCTCTTGATTTTCTGCGTTCTGGACGTTAAACTGTTGGTGTGTTCTTCGTGTTCTTCGCGTTTTCTGGGCTGGCGTTGAAGGAGTCGAATCAGTACATTCGATCGAACGAGTTCCCCATTCGATCGAATAGGCCTATTCGATTGACTGATTCGATCGAATCAGTCTTCCCGCTCAAAAGTGTCAAATTCAAACGCAAGTTTTCCCGCCCAGACAGCCTGTTCATTCGATCGAACCAGATGTCTTCATTCGATCGAATCAGTTTGTATTCGATCGAACTGGTTTTCCCGCTCAAAGTGTCAAATTCAAATAGCTGATCGAACCAGTTCTTCATCCGATCGAATATGTGCTTCATCCGATCGAATCTGTGGTTCATTCGACCGAACCAGTTCTCATTCGATCGAACGTGTTCCAGACCAAAAAAAAAAAAAAAAAAAAAAAAAAAAAAAAAAAAAAAAGAGTCTGGAACGCCCGCTTACACGAAAATTTGCCCAAGCCATTTTTATCAGTCGGGAAGTCTTCTGAAAAAGTTTGGCAAAAATAAAATTTTTTCGACAAAATTTCCGGGAAATTTTCGGTTAATTGTCGGGTCAGTGATGAAGATTTTTCTGGACATCCTATACATGTTGATCACATTCCAGAAAAAGTTTGGTGACAGTGAAATTTTCACTGATATTTGCCGGCAAAGTCAGAGCGTTTAAATGTTTAACGGTTAAAGCGGCAAATTTGAAGATGAACAAAGCACAATTACCTGAAGGAATTATCGTCTACAAGTTTAATGGATAACCCCTTGTTCATTGAGCTTCTACAGTGGTGATTGTTATAAGAACACAGAAGAACAGAGAAAAGTGATTACTGATGAGGTATGATGTTATTGTGGGGTAGTCAGGAGCATCTGACTATTTATGGGCCAACCAAGTTTAATTTATTGTCCGCATTCTGAAGATTCTGCTTTGTGGAGAGAATCTGAGTTTGAGTTATTGTGGGGTAGTCAGGAGCATCTGACTATTTATGGGCCAATCATGTTAAATATTTATTTTCCGCATGTGAGAATTCCGCTTTGTGGAGGGAATTCTGTTGAAAAATTGGTGATTCGCAATCACGAAGTTAATGATGTGTCTTTGTCTCCGATGATGAATCTGCATACAAACTAATCTGTTTAGGGGGAGTAGCTGTGGATTGGAAGCCTCTGTCATTTGTCCAATACATGTTGGTGAAGTAACCGTGTGGGTGAAGATTCGCCGATAGTAAGTCGCGCAGCGGAAGCGTGCATGTATTGTCATGTCTATATATTGGGATACACGTCAACGTCTGAGGGGGAATTTCTACAGTTGGTTGTTTTAAACAGATTATTTAGTCTGAAGATGTCAGCAATGGAGAACACTTTGCATCATTAACCGAGAGTTCAGTCTAAGGGGGAATCTTGCTGCAATGATGGTATTCTTCAACGTGATTATCAAGATAAAGCAGAAGATTTGACTGAAGATTGCAAGAGGTGTCTACAGCAATTCGCAAGCAACGTCCAAGGGGGAATTTGTTGGTGCACATTTTGTGGCCGTCGCTTGGCGAATAGTTTAGAATGTTTATGTTGTATGCTGTACACCTAGGTAGTGGTTCACGCTGAAAGTGATCCATTTGAAAGAGCATTTTCAAATGGATACTCATTCGATCGAACCAGTTTCTGATTCGATCGAATGAGTCTGCCATTCGATCGAATAGGACTCATTCGATCGAATGAGTCTGCCATTCGATCGAATAGGACTCATTCGATCGAATGAGTCCTGACCGAATGGCAGCGGGTATAAATACCAGCTTTCAGTCGTGAACAGGTAAGGTTTTCGAGGTTTTTGCGTGCCCGGAGCCCAGGTGCTGTCCGGATGAGGGGGGAGGCCATGCTCGACCTCCCCCTGCCATAGATCGTGATTTCTCTGTTTAAACAAGCATGTAACCGTTCGCGTTTATCAATAAAGTGTTTGTTTTTATCTTTGATCTGTGGTTGAAACCTTCCGTCCCGAACCTGCTCGGATCGTCACCGGTCCTACAGTATGTGTGTGTGCAAGATTCCAATCAAGTCCAAAAGTCTCCCACATGAATGCTGTTAAAAGAATATTCAGATACTTGAAGGGAAGACCAGACTTAGGGATTTGGTATCCAAAGAACCAAGATTTTGATCTGATTGCATATACAGACAGTGACTATGATGGCTGTAACATGAGCAGAAAGTCAACATCAGAAGGATGTCAGTTTTTGGGTGAAAGGCTAGTGTCATGGCAATGCAAGAAGCAGACTACAGTATCAATCTCCACTGCAGAAGCTGAATACGTTGCTGTATCTGCCTGCTGTGCACGAGTTCTATGGATTCAAAATCAGATGCTGGACTATGGTTTGAATTTTCTGAACACCCCTATTCTTATTGATAATACTGCTGCATACTTTACTGTTAAGAATCCTGTTCAACATTCTAAAACTAAGCACATTGAAATCAGACATCACTTCATCAGAGAGTGCAGTGAAAAAGGTTTGATTAAAATGCAAAGAGTTGATACAAGTGACAATTTGGCTGACCTATTCACCAAACCACTTGATAGAACCAGGTTCAACTTTCTTTTGAAAGCTCTGGGAATGATCAACTCTGATGAAATCTGATTAAGGATGTGTGCCTGGTTGTGTACTTCTATGTGCTAACTGATTACTCTATTTAGAGGTTTCACAAATTGAATGTTATGTAAATATGCATGAGTATGTTACTGATTATGCCACTGAATATGTGAATTGATATGTGCTTTAACTGATGATAATTGCATAGTCTTGACATGATTGATCTAATTGATATGCTTGTTTGATTATCAGTTAATGTGCATTTGTGATGTTAGGATAAGTGTTCTTGATATGATCTAGTTGTTAGAACAAGCATACCTGATATCATGGCTAAATTGCTTGAATATGTGCTATATCTAATCTTCTGATGTTATTAAGATAGGTTAGACTTTGAATGTTAGTACTGTCTACTTGTCTTGGTGATATCATGTGTGATTAAGATTTGATTATGTTACAACTGTTTATGTCAAAATGAGTCTTATGTCAAAATTGAGTGATTAAATGAAGTTTTCTAATGAATTTTGCATAAATTCTTTATTTTGATCAAAACATGAGCAAGTTGTTAATGGTGTTGAGATATGATAAGATTATTCAGTTCAAGCTTTAAAAGAAGCTTAAAAGAAGGATTTTTAAAGAGAAGTCTCAAATAGTTATTTTTGCTGAAAATTATGTCATTTGCCCAGTTGGAAGGACATGCACTTGTGTATGTTTGGTCCTTAAATCTCTACAGATTCAAAGGATAGCCATTGACCTGAAAACTGAATGCATTTGGGGCAATAATAACTTGTTTCTTATTCCTTCACTTAAAACTATGTCTATAGCTCTGACTTTGAAAGGACATATATTCACATGTATGTTTGGTCCTGTTGATCACTTGTGATCAAACAGGATAGCCATTTACCTGCCAATGAAGAGAAATTGGGGTGATTGAATATTAAACTGTTAATATGGAAAATGATAGTACATTGACTACTTAGCTGATCATATGGAATTAATAGGCTAAAAAGACCATAGTATAGTCATTAACATGTATGGTATCTTTCCCATGATGATGTAAAATCTAAGGTGATATAACATAATGAATATGCTAATCTTTATGTAGAGATACATAGTTATCTTTGCATGTCTCAGTATAAATCTCTCCAAATGATAGGCGAAAAGTGATTACCCAGTCATACACAAGCCTGTTGTTATTTGGTCAACCAAAAATGAAACATCTTTATATATGACAAAGAACATGCTTTAAGAAAATTTGAGAAAATATCAAAAACAAGGGGAAGAATGAATAAATCAACCAAAAGTTGATAACTGTTTTACATATTTTATCAAACAAGAGGGTTACAACAAGAACTACAAAGATGTTGACAAAATCTGTCTCATCTTGAATGAAAGGCCTGTTATTTAACTGTAAGTCCAACGTTCAACCTCTATATATGCTTGAAAATCAAAAATACAAAAAGATCCAATAAGTTCTGTCATACAAAAACAAGTTTTTGACCAAATACAAGAGGTTGGAGTCAAATTGGGGTGATCTGGGGAAAGCCAAATAAGCTTTGAGAAGAGATATGAGGCATCATAGCACAGTGTTGACCATTAATGTATTATGCTTAAATTGAACCTTAATCATATCACCAAAGAGATGAAATTCATGTTAAGTTTGTACCTGCTGTTAACCTATCTATGTTGTCATAATAATGCTGAGAGTGAAGTATTGAGAAAGCTACTTAGTCAATATGATCCCATTCTTGAGATCTTTTCAGTTAAAGAAAGAAACTATTTTGAAGAGAAATACAACTGAAATTTGATCTCTAAATGCACCATTTGCTTTTAAACTATGATCTTTAATGAAAGATATAAATTTGACAAATGGTTTAAGTCAAAAAGTGTTGCATTTTGCCTTTAATTGGCTGAATATGTAAGTTTGGGTAAGGTTTGATGTTTTATAACATTTCCGGGCACAAAACAGTTGAATATGTTTGAATATGTTATTTCGGGTAAGGTTTGATGATTTATGACATTTCCGGGCAAGCTTAGTCATTTTTGACTAAGTCTATGATTTTTGGGCATGCTTTGAAGTGTTTTACACTTTCCGGGTAGAATACACTGTTGTACTATTTTCCCGAGCAAGCTTGAAGTCTTGAGATGATTATGTGATATAGCTACTTTTAACAATAAATTCTTGTTCCGGGCAAGCTTTGCATTTTTTTTATACTGATTGTTATTCCAAGCAAACTTTGTGAACTTAAGTTAGTACACCGAGTAAGCTTTGTGATTTGTGTGAATATGTTGTTAGGAAAGATTTGTTAACCTTTCCGGGCACACTTAGATATTGTTATTTAAGTTTGTCATTTTCGGGTATGATTTGATCTGTTGAAATCCCTTAGGTAAGGGCATATCCGATGATTGAATATCTGTTTCCTAGTAAGCTTATTGCTAACTTTGGTGTTTCGGGCAAGCTATTTTATGTGTTTTTAATCTCATTTATATAGCATGCTCTGTAATATTTGTTTATGATTTCTTTGAAATTACAAGTGTTTTCGGGTAAACTTTGTTTTCCGGGCACACTTTATATTCTGGGTACACTCTTGTTCCCTTAATATACTTGGTAATTCCAAAACATGACTTTCCGAGTCACTGTTTGCATAAGAATGTTGTTCGGGCACACTTTGTACTATAGGAAGGTTATTCGGGTATACTTTGCATAAGAATGTCGTTCGGGCACACTATGTTTCCAAGTATACTTGATTGAATATGTCTCTTAGTATGTTTGTTTGAGTATGATTTTCATGTTGATAGGGTTTATGCTAGATTAAGCGTTTTAATTTAAATTTGAGAAATTTATACGGGTGTCTTGATTGATTCCTAGTAAGGATGTTTATTTGATGTTCATACTTGATTATTTGTCTTGTGATTAAGTTATCAAGAAATCTAATATTTCGGGTAAGCTTTCTTCATTATGTCTTAACTTTAAATTAATTAAACTTGATCAAGCAAGATTTATAAAATGGATGTATTCGGGCAAACTTTGTAAATTAAGTAATGAATATGTTCCAAGCAAAGTTTGACCGGGTAAGCTTTGTAAGTGGATGTATACCGAGTAGACTTTGAAAAGAATAATTCCGAGTAAGGTTTTATTAACTTAATAGATAAATATTGTTTTTAATATCAAGTGGATAATGTCACTGTTTGACAGCTAATAATTCACAAAATGACAAAAAGCATTTAAAACCCACTTTCAAAAGATATATAAGAGGGAGTTAGGCAAAATTTTCAACATTATTTTTCCCTCTCTCTCCTTCAACTGCAACTGCTTACTCGCAAAGAAACCCAAACCGACTTATCATTCTATTATTCCTAACCCTAACTTTACCAGCCCTCTAATTCCGACTTGGTAAGCAATAATAATGTGTTTTCTGACCACGATTAGACTATAATGGGCTTTGATTATGTATCTGATTACTAATACTCTATTTATGTGTTTAGGTTATAAACTTGTCGAAGAACAGGTTCTTGATGATTTTTTCTTTCTCTTTCTTCTTCATCTTTATACCTTGAAATTACTTAAAGTACTGAACTTTATGACTAATTTCACTTTGAATATGTTTGATTGTGATGTTCAGATATGGCAGAAGAAGAACAGCCCAAGTACTTCTTTGAAAAGAAACATAATATGTGTGCACTTCTGCAAGTCACACCTGACAATGAGCCGGTGGCACCAATGATTACATGGAAGGCTCGATCAAATGTCAGTTTTGCCTTTACTGAAAGTCCTGTCATATACAGAAATCACTCACTTGATTTCTGGAGATCTGCAACACTTGTGGATGACATAAATGGCTGAAGAATTGAAGCCTCTGTTGCTGGCCATGAGATACATGTGATTGAAAGGATGATCAGAAGATGTTTGCGATTGAATGATGATGATCATAACCATATAAACTTCAATACAACATACCTGATGAGAATATTTGAAGAGACGTTGGGTTATCAGGGAACTGTACATGATAGGCAGTTTCAAAAGGGGATGTTTCCTATGATGTATAGATTCCTCATTCATCTTGTGATACAGGGATTTGCACCAAGAAAAGGATTATGGACTTTGATGAGTCATGATTTGGCAAATGCTACTGTTGGGATTATGTTTGATCTACCCTTCAATTTTTCAAAAATGATATTTGAAGGATTAGTATTAAACTTGAAGAAGGCAGAGAAGGACATATTCTTACAATATCCAAGGTTCCTGCAGATAATCTTTAACAGAGAATTACAAGATCTACCCACTATGGGAATTACACACCTACCGCAGAACCCTGACACTTACAAGAGAATTAAGAATCCAGGTGTTGCCAATAAATTCAATGCTGAAGCTCCTTTTGAGATCCTGCCATGGTTGCTAAACCATGACTTGTAGGTGATGCCAGTGCTTGAGTTAAGCTCAGAGGATGAAGGAGTTGATGATGTTGAGAGTGATGAAGGAGACTCTGATGATGAAGATGATGATGTGAACGGAGATGATGGAGGAGCTGGAGTAGCCATGGACATTGTTGCACCTGATCAGGGGGAGAAATTTGAGCAAATTGAACAACCAATTCCAACACCACCACACATTGACCAACCAATTATACCATCACCACCACAAACTCCACCACACCAAATCACTCACACACCACCTCAAATCCTAACAATAAGCCAACCAGAAACATCAACACATACATCTCCACCACCATAAACACCACCAACAACAAGCCCAATTCATACTGATCCATTCATTACAAGCCCACCTCATACACAATCACCACCACCATTCTTATTTCAAACCCACACCACAAACACAGAACAACCTGAACATGAAACATTCTTCACAACAACACCCACAACACCACTCACTTACACAGACCTGTTCCAAAGAAATCTGGATTTGATGTTAGAAAATGCTAAATTGAAGAGGAGGAATGAGGAAGTGACTGATGAAAATGTGATGTTGATTGAGAA
Source organism: Bidens hawaiensis (assembly GCF_021521415.1). Lineage (NCBI taxonomy): Eukaryota > Viridiplantae > Streptophyta > Magnoliopsida > Asterales > Asteraceae > Bidens > Bidens hawaiensis. The sequence goes on along the minus strand of NW_027491405.1, from coordinate 29,036 downwards.
GTTGGTACAAGCTAAAATGAGAATCAAATCCTTGGTGCAGGAGGTTGAGAAGACCTCAGCTGCCCCAAAACAGGGGGAGAATGAATCTATGCCAACTGTCTCAGGTGTGAATGTTGAAAAAACTGTAACAGTTGTTGAGACCGCAGACAGTGTAAAACTGATTATGAATGTTTATGATGATGGAGAGGAGACTAGTGAAGAGAGGAGAGCTGAAGATAATGAATATGAGGGTGACAGATCAGATGTTGGAGAGCAAGATTATGATTACAATAAAGAAAGAATTGACGAGGAGAATTTTGAGAGAATGGATGAGGCTGAAAAGACAAATGTTGAGGAGAATGTAGAGAATGTAGCTGCAACTGATATGGCTACTGATGTCTTAACTGACATGCAAATTAGAGTTGAGACAACTGAAGTGTTGAATGAAGGAGATACAGCTGTTGAGGAGCCCATCACTCAAACTGAACAACCAGAAAGCTCCAAGAGGGCAGACTATGATCCTGAGTTAGAAGCATAAGAAAAGGAAATTTATGACTATGTACAGTCTGAGGATGAAGAGGATATGAGGAGGAGGATTGAGAAAGGTAAGGCAAAAGTCATTGTAGAAGAGCCTGTTAAGGCATATCCAGAAAATGATGTGGCATTTAAAGATGATGATATTGCCAATGAAGAGGCCTTAAGAGAACAAGAGAACATTCTGAGTGAAACAAGAGATAGATAGATATTGGCTCAATCCATGACTCCTGAAGAAATAGCTGAACAGGAGATCTTGATCAAACAAGCCGAACTTGCAAAGGAAATTATTGATGATGTGGCTGATCAAGAAGCAATTGAAACTTTGATTATGATAAACAGAGCTGAGGAAGCTGACAATTCCCTGGCTATGGTGGTCAGCATGTTTCAACCCCAAAGTCAACCAGAAAAGAAGTCAGCTGAAACTACTGAACCAACCAATATGAATACAGATATGATGACTGAAGAAGAAATTGGTGAGTCCATTGCTTCAATGGCTGCCAAGAAATGGACTGAACAGGTAAGAGAAGATTTGAAGAAGAACCCAACTGACAGCTTGTCAGAAAGGGTGAATGTGACTGAGCCTCATGAAACACTTAACCAGAAAAGAGAAAGACTTTCTAAACTTCATGAAGAATTTGCTGAAAAAGTCAATAGGTTTGCCAAGACATACATGAGGAGAAAGAGGACATATGAGAAGACTGAGCATGAAAGAGCTGCTAAGAGGGGCAAGTGGGATGATAAAAACAAGTATTTTGTTGAAACACCAGAAGATGAAGCTAGTCCTATAAGGGCTGTCCCACTACAAACCTTGCAACCAGGTGAAAGAGTTCAAGGTGTTCCTGATGTGCCAATCAGAAATGAACCAGATCATCCACCTTCTGATGAACCAAATATTGATGCAATGAATGATTTAACTGAAGGAGAGGATGAGTCTGAGGATTCAGATAATAGTGATGATGACCCTGAAAATGATCAAGGAAAAACTGTCAAAACTACTAATGTTGTGTCCCCACAAGTTGTAATGACTGATGAACAGAGGGAAAACATTGAGTTGAGTATGAGGGAAGCTAAAAGGAAAAATCCGTTGGTTGTGAAGTTGAGAAGATATGGCATAAGCTTTGAGTCTTTGGCTGATCTGGATGATTATCAGTTGCAAAGGAGACTTGATAAAGAGAGAGATGCCTTGAAGAAAAATATGGAAGAGAAAAACAAGGAGAGTCAAAAGTTCAGAGAGTATCTAAGAAGACACACTTATTCAGAAAAAGATCTGTCTCACTTCAACTTTGACCAACTTCAATATTTATATAACAGTGAAAGAGAAAAAGTAATTGAAAAATGTGTAAGGGAAAATGAAAAATTGGAAAATATTGAAGCTTTGAAGAAGAAGCTTGGAGGCATGTGTGGTTATTTACTGGAAAGAGGGTTAAAGCCTAATGTTGTAGAGAGCTTGAAAAAAGAATCAGTGTTGGACCAGTACAACAAATTGAAAAGAAAAGAAAAACTGAAGAGGGTCCAAACTGAGAGCTCTAAACAGTCTGAACCAACTGATGAACCTCAAGCAAAGAAGAGAAGAATTCAAACTTTGAGGGAGAAGACAAAAGAAAAAGTCAGATCAGTTGAAACCCCTACTCCTTAAGAAGTGAAGCCTGAACCTGAGGATGAACCATTTGTTCCTTGGGTGAATGAGGAGATGATCAACATTCTGAGAAACATAATGATCAATCAAAGGGGAATGAGTGAAGCAGACTTTAATGTCTTGGAAAAGGAGGATCTGAAAAACCTTTTCTATCTTCAAAAGAGTGAATGGGAAAAAGCTTTAAGAGAAGGTGAGAACCCAAGATACTATGCAGATGGAAATGGGAAAAAGCTTTAAGAGAATGTGAGAACCCAAGATACTATGCAGATGGAAGATTTGTACCTGCTGTGTTGGCAAACACTCCTGGAATGGAAAAAATGTTGCTAGAACTTAAAGAACATGGAGGAAATGTTGTTGAACTTTCCAATCTTCCAACTGAAATGGTAGAGGCCATCTACATAAAGTTTTTCAACTTAAGGTCTGGGAAACCAAAGAAGTCTATTCCTTTCAGGCCTCCAATTTCAAGAAGATTTCCACAAGGTGGAAGCGGTCAAGGAGAAAGAGGTGAATCAAGCAGTTCTGCACAACAAAGAATGATAAGACCACAGTTTGATATGGATCTTCCTAGAGAACTCTACTTTGATTCTGTTACTGAGTCTTTGAAAGTGATTATGGAAAGCCGATCGTTAAGAGACATAGTTGTGAGAAGAGATTTCTATGAATACACTAAGGAACAACTAGAAAGAATGGCCATACTCAACTTGTATGATTACCGAAACAGAAGTAGGATGGCTGGAAGGAAGATGAATAATCTGTCAAGGTTTTTACTGGATGAAGCTGAGAAGGGGTTCTCATTCTTAAAAGAAAAGAGAAGCTGGAGAATGATTCAGCTTCACAAGTCAAAGAGGACAGAAAAGTTGAAGAGAATGGACATTGCTGAAAGAGACTTTGTGATGAATGTCAGAGATAGGAATCCCCTATCAAATATGAACACATGCATAAGTCTTGAAAGAAGAATGACACGGCCCAACTACACAGTGCAAAGGAATGGTATCATTGCTGAACTAGAATATAAAGAAAATGCCGGTCACTATGTACTGAAAAATTCTGATGGAAAAGTTCTGGCTATAATCAAGAAAGATGCAGATTTGATCTACTTGCATAATGAAGACTTGATGGATATAAGAGATTTGGTGATTACAGAAGGGCACATTCACTACCAAATTCTCAATATCTTTAGGGAAAGAGCTGCATCTGTAATAGCAATGAGAAGACAAGCTGCCTACAATGAATGGAAAAGACAAAATTCCTAGAATAGGCTTTCTTATGTAATGTCTACGGACAGCTTTTGAATATGTAATTTGTTTATGTCATTTGAATATGTAATTTGACTTTGAATTTGATGTGTATTTTTGACTAAGTGTAAAGTAACCTTAGAAATGTTTTGGGTCAGCTGAAGTGTTCCAATCTAGGGGGAGATTGTTGAGTCAAAGATTTGACCAAAACGAAGTACATGGAAGATTGGAATCTTCTCAACCTCCTCAGAATTCTCTAAGTATGGATCCGGGCACACCTTAGACATCCGAGCAAGCTTTTACTTAGCTGGGTACGATATTTTGTCTATCGGGCAAGGTTATCTTCAAGTAGTCTTCTTTTGTGGATATCCGAGCAGGGTTTTAAAATTAGTGCATTGCCGGGCAAGGTTCACTAATTTATGTAGATCCGGGCAAAGTTCACTTTATCAAGCAAGTCTGCTCTTCATAGCCAAGTAAGGTTCACTCCCGAGTAAGCTTTTGGCTAACCAAGTCCATGAAGCCAAGTGATTGGAAGACCGGACAAGGTATTCATTAATAATATTGGTCCGAACAAGCTTGATGATATAAAGGAATATCTTTAAGAGACATCGGGCAAGGTTCAACTCAAGCATGGTACAGTACTCCCGAGTACACTTTGCTAATAAGTTATTTTATAGTAAAGTGAAATGGATCAATGAACAACAAGGTTGCTCGTAAGAGTTTGTCGGGCAAAGTCTGGCAAAGTCAAGAAGATTGAAGTCTACCCGGTGAATATTTTACTTGGTAAAATACTCTTCAAGTAAAGTCTACCCGGAAACTGATCCCAGGCACACTTCTATGTTACTAAGTCCTGAAGGATGTCAGAGTACACAGTGTACTCGGAAAATGAAGATTGATGCAAAGCCTACCCGGAAGACTTGTTTTACACTTAGATTATTTTGAATATGTAATTTGATTATGTACGTTGTATTTAGGGTTTCTAGAAGGAATGACAGCTGTCCAACGGTGTCAGGCCTATAAAAGGAATAATTAGGGCACCCCTGAGAAGAGAGACACAACACGGAAAAATAGACGGCTGAATACGATAATATTGAGATACTGCCGTTTTTCCTAAAAGAAACCCTAAATCGATTATCCACTTTGTATGATGAAAATTATATAAATAGAAATATTTTGAGTGAATCTTGTTTGTTTTATCTACCTCTAATTATTAATTGCAACTATCATGTTTGTTATTGATTCCGCCTTTAACAAACAGTAATCTTTCTAAATATAGCAACCCGTCATTAACTACCTTGTCGACACATCAATATGTGTGAGTTATGACATGATTAAGTAAGATCCAGCAGAAATCGGGGACCTGACAATATTTGGTGTAAATGTGTATTTATTATTATGATTGCCCTTGTGATGTGCTATATGGTGGCATTCGTATTAACTAATGAATATTTAATTATTATTATTATAGAATGGCCCCAAAGAAAACGAATCGACAAATAAGGCAGACGATGATTCCAACTATAATATTACAAGTCACTGCCAGCATTAACGCTACTACAAACGCTTATTAACCGCCAATCACTAATACGGCTACAAATGCTATTCCCCCGCCGAATACTATTACAGCTACGAATACTACTACCCCACCTAACACTAATGCAGTCACGAATTCTATTCCCCCGCTGAATACTAATGCTACCAACAACAATAATAATAATAATCTTCCACCTAACGTTAATAACACTTCAAACACTAATCCTCAGCCTAATACCAACACGACCACACACATTAATCATCCACCAAACACGAACAATAGTAGTAATAATGCAGATCCCCGTGGCAGGGATACTCATTTAAACAATTCATGTCGTTTAAACCTGTAAAATTCAGTGGTGCTGAAGGACCGAACGAATTATTGAAATGGATTGAAAAGACTGAATCGGTTATTATATTAGCAACTGTCGAGCGGATTGTATAGTCATGTATGCTACATGCACGTGTATAGACCATGCTCTAATGTGGTGGAACACGATTGTACAAACTCTTGGGCAAGAGACAATTAATCGTATGACTTGGACAAAACTTAATACACTGATATTGGAGCACTTATGCCCAATGAATGAAATTCAGAAATTGGAACATGAGCTATGGAACTTGAAGAAATGGCGCTGACCACTTGGGATACACTAATCATTTTAGTGAGCTGTCTAGCCTAGTGCCATGGTTAGTTACCCTAGAACCTAAGAGTATCGAGCGCTAGGTTTGGGATTAACCCCCGAAGTGAGAAGTATACTTAACTCAATAGCCCATCCAACTCTTGGAAGTGTCGTGTCACAAGCTGTCATTGTTGCATTTGTTCTCACTAGTAGAGGTGTATTGAGAATGCCACAGGAGTCACAGGTACCAAAAGGACTGATTATGGATCTGGGGTACAAGGGGACAACAAATTAAGCATAAAAGTCCTACAACCCAGAATTACGCCATGACTAACTCCAATGTGAAACAAGATACAAATAAAGGACCTTAGCAAAAATGTGGGAAGTGTAATTATCATCATATAGGAGAATGTCGATCGATCGTCTACCAGAAGTGTGGGGAGACTAGGCACTATGTCCCTAACTGTAGAACTACTGTACACAATTCAAACCGACCATCGCCGTCCACAACTACCTCAACCCCAACCAATCCGAAAATAGCCAATACAGCAGAACCAACCCATAATATACCGTCGTGCTTTCTATGGGAAGACAAACTTAAGGACATGCATCGACGTCCAACCCGGATAGAGGCCACACTTTTGTGATTGGATCGGGTGAAGCACGACAAGATCCAAATGTAGTAACAAATATATTCCTTGTTTCTAATCGGTATGCTTCAATCTAATTTGATACGGGTGCCACTAGAAGCTTTGTTTTAACTAGGGGTATGCACATTGTAAAACCCGAACAGACCCGAAGACCGAGTTATATGAAAATAAGAACCGAATACATGACCGATGGTGATAATCAGGTATCGGTCTTAAATCTATTCCGTCCTTGGTTCTGTTCACAAAAGACCGACACCCGATGAATATATTTCAATAAGGTGATTTCAATCTTTCAATCAATTGGCAAGGATTGTTGCTTGATCTCTAGATGGAATTAAATTGGCAAGGATTTTATAAAAATTCTTAATCGTATGTTGAATGTGTTCTATTATTGTTTCTTTTTAGTTGATTACTACATTGTGATTTCTCAAATTTGGACCAAAATCAATCAATATAATTTATTGTTTGATTTAGTATGTACTCCAAGTGTTCGATGAAATTTCTTAGTGAAAACGTGTTTGGTAATTGTTTTTTCCTAAGTATCAACTAGTGAATTGTTTCTATGTAATATTTTTGAAAAAAAAGCAGCAACTCAAACAAACCATGTTTTGATATAATCTTATAAACATACCATGAAAACATAAATAATCTTATCGATATTGAACTTAATCACTTAATATTTCAAAAAAGAACAAACATGATCGATAACAAACTTTAAACCAAACACAAAGATAAAGTCCAAGGAAAAGAAAAAATAACTAAATCATTTATTTTTCAATAGTTATCTGCAACCATCTTCTAAGCGACCTCACGATTAGCAAGACGTTTTGGACATCTTGATTTTTTCATGTCTTCCTCATCAGTATACTTCTCAAACGATGTCCAGATTGTTGGGATAGGCTTATCACATGGTTTATACATGATCTTATGGGTTTGGTTTTGGTTAGTATGTAACACCGTAAACGTTTTGTTTTCGGTGGGCTTATGTTTTGGGCTTGGGCCATAGTATGCTAGGCTATATATATATATATATATATATATATATATATACACACACATTGTATTAGGTCATTAGCTGGTGTTGATCATTAACGAAATCACGTGTTTATTTTCAAAAGTGTTTGAACATAATGCCATGCTCTGGCATCATCGTCTTGGTCATGCAAATGTTAAAAACCTAAACCATCTTGCTAAAAATAACCTTGTCCGCGGAAGGCCGGTAAATGATTTCATAACTAAGAAATGTGTGGCCTGTACGCAAGGCAAATATCATCATAAATCACATAAGCCAAAACTGGTTAATACCATTTCCTCAGTCTTTCAGTTGCTTCATATGGATTTGTTTGATCCTATTCCTGTATTGAGTTTCTCTCGTAGTTCATATTGTTTGGTTATAACTGATGACTACTCACGTTGTACTTGGGTGTTTTTCTTGTCAAAAGATAGTGAAACTACAGAACTTATATAGCGCTTTGAGGTGCTAATGGACAATCAACTTAATTTGAAGTTAAAAGGAATTCGATGCGACAATGGCACAGAGTTCAAAAACTCAATGCTAAGTCATTTCTGTGACGAGAAATGGGTGCTCAGGCAATATAGCTCAGCTCGTACACCGCAATAAATGGTGTAGCTGAGAGAAGGAACATAACCCAAATTAAAGTCGCAAAGATAATGTTATGTGACTCGAAGCTACATATGTTCTTCTAGGCTGAAGCAATCAACACAGCATGCTATGTTCAAAATCGGTTGCTGATCTAGAATACACAAATGGAGACTCCTTATGAGAATGTATATGGTCACAAGCCCACTATAGCACACTTATGTGGTTTTGGATGCCCATGCACTCTGCTGAATCTCGAATCAACTCCAAAGTTTGGAGAAAATGCTGATGATTGCTACTTCGTTGGCTATGTTGGTCGCAATGCCTACAGACTTTATAACAATGCAACAAAGTATATTGTGGAATCTTACGATATGAGTTGTCTAGAGGCGAATGAAACTGATGCTCGTGTCGGTCCTGACTGGTTATTTGATTATAATTAATTGTTTAAGGCGTTTAATGTGTTTCTAGTAGTTGATGTAGGGAATTCAGGTGCAAGGACTTCAGATGTTGTTGATGAAGAAGAAGAACACATCTCTGTTGGTTTCCAAAAGTCTCTGGTGCTGGGTGTAGATCCGTTGGGATTTTATGATACTGCCCAGCCTTCGTCTTCAATTCCACAAGAACATGTTCCTGAGACTGATTCTTCACAAAAGTCGCTCGAAGAGTGTGAATTGCATACAGCTGAGACACCTGCATCTGATGTTTCGTCAGCAGAGAGGGAGAGTACCATTCGTCAAATATTTGGTAGCACTCTATTTGCAGATGTCATATCAAACGAATACATTGTTTATACCTCGTACTCGCATAGTACCTCGGCATCTGGAAGACGGAACCCGCTCTCTGAACCCCTTGGAGATCCGACAAATTTACCAACTACCAGTTCTGTTCCCGGTCATTCTGTTCCAACAAGGATTCAATGGGACCATCCAATCTAAAATGTCATAGGTCCCCTTGAAATGGGCGTCTCAACTACAATCCAAACAAGAAACGTTAACAGTTTCTTGTACTCATGTTATATCTATCAGATTGTGCCGAATTCCGTCAAAATGACATTGCAAGAACCAACTTAGGTGGAAGCTATGCATGAAGGGTTGAACTGTTTGAGAAATTCAAGGTTTGGAGATTGGTTGTGTTACCCGTCAGGAAAAAAAGCATTAGATACAAGATGGGTTTTCCATAACAAGCAAAATGGCACTAGAGTTATTGTTCAAAAAATGTGTGGCTTGTGGTTCGTGGTTTTCGTTAGTTTGAGGGTTTAGATTATACCAAAGTATATGCTCCAGTGGCCCTTCTTGAGGCTATTCGAACTTTCTTGGCATATGCTTCCTACATGGGTTTCACAGCTTATCAGATGGATGTCAATACGACATTCAGTATGGGGAGTTAAAGGAGGAGATATACGTGGATCAGCCACTGGGTTTTACTGATTCGAAGCATCCTGCTCACGTATACAAGTTGAACAAGGCTCTTTACGGTCTTCATCATGATCATCAGGCATGGTATGCCACTTTGACGGCCCATAGGCTGGAACATGGGTATAAACGAGGGACCATCGATTTTGCAGTGTTCCTCAAGACTGTTTGAAAAGATCAGATTTTGGTTCAGATTTATGTGGATGACATCATTTTTGGTTCCACAAGTATTGCTCTATGTTCTGAGTTTGAGGAAGTAATGAAGAAAAGGTTTGAGATGAGTTCGTTAGGGGAGATGACAACATTTCTGGGGCTACAAGTTCTTCAGGGTTCGAAAGGAATTTTGTTACACCAAGGAAAATATGTCGAGGACATGTTGGCGAAGTTCGATTTCCAAGATTCTAAGTGTGTGGCGACTCCCATGGCAGAAAGACCTCTTCTTTCATCTCATCCTGAAGGAAAATCCGTAGATTAAACGTACTATCGATCAATGATCGGAACCCTGACGTATCTCACTGCTAGTCGCCCTGACATCATGTTTGTAGTATGTCAATGTGCACGCTTTCAGGCTAATCCTAAACTTTCTCACTTAATTGTTGTTAGGTGTATTTTTAGATATCTGAAAGAGCAACCAACACTAGGTCTTTGGTATCCCAAACACTCAGATTTTGATTTATATGCTTTTGCTGACATCAGTTATGGAGGTGATGATATTGACAGGAAATCTGCGTCTGCTGGATGTTTATTCTTGGGAGATCGACTCATTTCATGGCAATGAAAGAAACAAAAAACGGTGTCCACATCCACTACTAAGGCTGAGTACGTTGCTGCTTCTTCCTGCTGCTCCCAGGTTATCTGGATGCAACACTAATTGCTGAATTACGGTTAGAAATTTCTTGATACTCCTATTTTTTGTGATAATAATGCTTTAATTGCCATTGTGAAAAAACCCGGTTCAGCATTCAAAAACCAAGCACATTGACATAAAAATTCATTTCATTCATCACTATTACGACCGTAAATTAATTCATCTTGAACAAATCCACACAGATAATAATGTGGCGGACCTTTTCACAAAACCGGTCGAAAAAACCAGATTTAATGTGCTTGTTGGGTTCCTTAAAATGTTACGTTTCGACGATTGAGTTTTCATGGGGCTAAATTTGTATAAAAATGTTTTCCTATTTATTAAAACTTTTTGCACAAATTTAGGGGGGAGAAAATACAAAAAGAGTGTGCGTGTGTTTTATTAAAAAAAATTAAAATTATTGTGTGGCTTTTGGTTCTTTTTCTCATTGGGAAGTGATATGATTATTCAGTTACAAGCTTTATAGAAGTTCAAAATGTTTTTAAATGAAAATTTGATCCAACCTTTAAAAAATGATAGATAAATTGATTTTGTGTGCCTAACGTGTGAAGTTATTATGCTAAAAAGGCTTTTGACAGTCATTGATTAGTATGGTAGATTTCCATGGTGCGTAAAATTTTGAAGTGATATAAATTAAATCTGCTAAACTTACTGTGGAGGGTCATTTTGAAGATTTATGCATGTCTCTAAATAAATCTCTCTAGATGATAAGAAGAAAAATAGTTACCCAGTCATACACAAGCCTGTTAGTTTCTTGATCACCAAAAATATTTTGTTCCATAATTGTCTTTTTTAAAAAAATAATTATTGTGATAGTAGTATATAAATTTGAAATTAATTTTTTTTTAAAGCTTAAAGAGTCAAACTAGAACTACAAGGGTGGGGCATTCAAGTAAGTCCTAAACACTCTGAATGAAAGGCTTGTAAGTCCGGACGGCATGTAAGTCCAATGTTCAACCTTAAAGCTTAAATTTTTCTTGTATACTCAAAGTCAAAATCTTTTGAGAGGCATCATAGGTCCATAAGTGATGTTCATCTAAGCCTTATGCCTAATTGAACCTAATGCATATCACTGATGCAATGAACATCACGCTAAGTATCTAACTACATGCTATCATCATGTCATCTATGTCATAAAAATGCTAGAATCATTGTGAAAGCATCTTCTTAGTCAATATGATCACATGTTAGGATCTTTTCATAAAAGTTTTCTCATGTGACAAAACTGAAATTTGATCCCGTAATATGTTTAAACTACTAAAAGCCTCATTAGGTGGTAAAACTAGTTTTTATTTTGGTTTTATGTTTATGCTTTATTTTTTTACGTTTTTAGTTTTAACCTATGTTTACTCTTGTCGAAACAAATGCGTTAAGAAATCGTTTTAACAAAACATGAATCAGTCTTGGTGTTTATTTGTGTTCTCGGCCCCACGGGGCCTGGTCCAGATGATATTGTTGGCCCATCAGTTCTCGGCCCAAATCTAATTTTTGTTTGAAGTTTAAAAGGCTCTTGAAAATGCTTGTGTGATTATTTTTCACAAAACTCAACAGACAAACTGAACAAATTCTCTTATATGAAGTTTAAGACACTATTTTTAAGATATTATCTCATCTTCATTCTAAATCTAATCAACTGTTTTGATTTCGCAAATCATTAAATGTAAATGAACATGATTTGAGATTTGTTCTCGGGTCTTCGTTAAACATCTCCCATATGAATGAGTATATTGGTTTAACTAGGATGTTTTGATTATGATATTTAATTGTGATAATTGATTGTGGTGTATGAGTGTGATATGTAAAGGCTTTTGCTATGGGTTTTAAGGTGTTGTTGAAGTTGGAGGTTCTTGTTAATGGTGGACATGGAGTTTTTGGGAAGATGACACTGTTTCCTGAGGAATTCAAAGGGTTTCTTTGCTTGAGATCGTCGGAGATCTCGGGGCTCCTAGATTCTCAGATGTGGTTGACCGAAAACTAATGGTTCAACCAGAGAACCACTGATATTGACAAAACTTTCAAGGGTTCTCGGTCAAGTTTGACCGAGAACTCATGGTCAACCAGGAAACCCTATTGTTCTCGGTTGTCAAAGTTTTTTATCAACATATATTACTGTTCTTGGCCGAAAACACCCTTTATTGACAAGAAACTCTTAATATAGACCGAAATCTCTGTTTGTTAGCCGAAAATGTTCCTTTTGGTCAGAAAACTCCTAAAATATATTAAAATACATTGTATTTGGACTAAAATTCTAAAAGGGGTTTATAGTTTTATCATTTTAAGTATTGGTCCCTATAATATCAATTACGTTATAAAACTTAAAAGGAAATCAAATCTAAAAGATGAATAATCATGGATATAATTTGATAAGTATCTAACTTGACTCGTTTGTTGTAGTGATGAATGATCAAGCACCTCTCAATTCTGTTGACTTGTACAATATTGTTGGATTCCTGTTTGATCCCCCTCCAGGTCACAAAGAATTCAAGTCTATGATCGTTGGGCTGAAAATGTAGGATTTCTTACGCATTACGAGAAAATCCAGTAATATGCAAGAAGATGGTGACAGACTTCTGGAACCATGCCTACAGTAATCAGCGAGGTGTCGAAGGAGTGGTTACCATTGAATCTACCATACAGAAGTGAACGGTGCTTAATTCTTAGGCCATTATACGTGAAGTGTTGTTGTTTGGTAATCAACCTGATCATCCAACAGAATATTCAAGCGAGGCCATGGCTGAGATTGTGCAACGTATGGGTTATTGAAGAGTATATCCTTTGGCTATCAAGAAGTTATTTCATCCATACCGGAGATTTCTGATTTATACACTCTTCACGTGTGTCTTGGGAAGAAAGGGAGCCTCCGATGAAATAAGTCACACTCAAATGTCGCTTGTTGTTGCTTTGATCATGGACTGGAATTACAATTACTCGAAGTTCGTGTTCAGTGAGATGATAATCAACCTGATGGGGAAGAAGAAGGAGATGTTTCTGATGTATCCGAGGTTTCTGCAGATGATCTTTGATTCTCAATACCTTGAGTTGAATCGATCTGTGGAAACGCTTGATTTGAAAGCCATGGGTCCGAACACTTTTGGTCTAACGAAGCAATCAATCAAAGGGGACAAAGTGGCTTACCAAGGGATTCATCCATTGCAAAAATTCAGTAGATTTTCTGAAACCGAAACAGTTGTTGTTGATAAGGAACATGCAGTTCCTGGTCAAAGGCCATCGACTGCCTTTGAAATTGTATATGATAATGAAGCTGACACTTCTCCTTCTCAACCTTTGGAGGAAGAACAACATGAACAAGTACCATAATACGTTCGTACAACCGAACAACTTGAAGCGTTTGAAACATTTAAAAAAAACTCCAGTCAACTGCGTTGAAACCTCCTCAAACAGTTACCATGACAGATTAGGTTGTTGAGAAAGAATCAGACACCGACCTTGTTCCATGCAAGTTTAGAAAAAGGGATCCAAGAACTGGTGTGCTGACAAGTGATTCTGTGCAAACCACTCAATCAATACCAACTGAGCTTGTTGTTGAGACTCAGCCTAACCAAGCCCATCCACTAAAGCCTAACACACTCGAGATCCAGCTGATGATGGCATACAACATGAGTTTGACTTTGAAGCCCATATCTGTCAACTACTAAACCGTCCGGGTCATTTGATCCAGTGGGTCAAGGAGGCTCGAGTGCTACTAATAAAATTGCCCACATTATCTCTATGAAAGACAAGTTCTTACAATGCAAGGGTAAACGAATTTCCATTGAACCCAAACTCGTTGATGTCCATGTAGGAATCGGTCTGCCCAAGACACATATTAGAATTGATGTGGCTAGTACGTTATGATCCAAGTCGGGTAATACCCAATAACAAGCTAGACAAACACCATAATATTTATTGTAGATATGATCTAACAAATAAATATTAGCACTTATGATATTTAGAAAATGGGTTTCTAAATATTTGCACTTGAGGAATCAATAAATTATATGGATAATTTATTTAGAGAGATTATCTTATGATATTATTTAAGTTAGTTAAATGATATATATATATATATATATATATATATATATATATATATATATATATATATATATATATATATATATATATATATATATATATGATAATGGTTGTGGTATGTTGCATGAAACTTATGGCATGTCAAAAGTGTTAAATACCACAAAGTTTCAATAGACCTGTGACTAACACATGGAGTATTAGTCCTGCGACTGGTATATGGAATATTAGTCTTGAGACTAGTACATGGGGTATTAGTCTGTTTCCATGAAGAAAGAGAAAATAATTTCTGGTAGGACCAGTCCACTTTTGGGGGGGGGGGGGAACTTCCCACTCATTTGTTTGAAAGTTTTCTCTTATTAATATTCTTCTTGGGACACGACACATTTACAACCAACCACATTACATGCAATATTGTTCTCTCAGTCCTCCCTCTCCCTCTCTTTGATTTCGGCTAAGAGGAAGAACACAATAGGGTTTTTCTTTCAAGTGCAATAGTTATTAAATCCTAGCAAGCAAGGTGTTTGTTGAAGGCTTGGAGGGTATACAAGCTTGAGGCTCTTCTCCATTGAAGGCTAGCCATTCAAACCGTCATCTTCTTCATTTTCATGCCTCTTGAAAGGCTGTATTACATAAACCACCTATGGTTGATAGTTTTGGTATGCATGTAATTCGTATATGGATCCGGGGCTTGGGTTTTACATATAAAACGGGTTTTATATATATCGACATAACAAGATTTAAAACAAATTAATCTGCTGCGTTTTTCATATAAATGGGTTTATATGGCTTTGATAATCTTATTAAAACCCAACAATGGTATCAAGAGCCTCTTATACGGATACATACATCAATAGATCTAAAAATTTTCGGGTTATGGTGTGGTTCACCATATGGCCGAAATTTTTGGGGATTTTGGTTACCCCTTTGTTCTTCAAGGTTATACTTTACATGCATGTGATAATCTTGAAAAATTAAGTCATTTGGATGATTGGTTGTTTTGTTTGGACAAAACCCAAAACTTTCGGTTTTTCTTATCCTTGGCAGATAGTTTGAGGTTCACAAGGGGAACCATTTTAGACATGTAATACTTGCATATTTGGATGTGCATTTGGATGTTCATAACCTAGCCATGACCTTGTGTTTGGATTTGTGTTTGTATTGTGATTTATTCAATATTCAATTTGGTTGTAACATTTTTTTATTTGGGTTTGTAATCTATTTATTCATTCATATTGGTTTGTAATAATAAGTAGATTAGTTTTATTTCTTTTACTAGAGAAAAATGTATTAGGATATATTTTTTGTAAAAGAAGATGCAACAAGGTTACGGTTTTGGTTTTGGGCCTTAATGGACCTTATAGTCTAAGATGGGATTTTAGCCCAAAGACCAAAGCCCAAACGTAGAGGCCCAAGGAAGCAAGGAGCTGAAGTTGGAGCCCAATTGGAAGCCCAAATAAAGTGGAAAGGTCACAACGCAAGATGGACGCTTGAAGCATATGGATGCGGGATCAAGTGGGAGTTCACCGATACATGCCTTGTGTCATTTCTCGTCCTTTAGGAGAGACCTTTTGGCACACTTGTTTCGGTCAACAAGTGTGGCCAAGATTAGGTGGCTAAGGTTATGAACTTGTGGTTGTTTATTTGTGCTTTCATGGCTGATTTATATATTTTGTTTTACCTTATTTGGATAAAGATAATTAACAAACTTTATATCAACAACTTGCATAAAATTGGTTCCTTAGAAATTATTAGGTAATAAAATTGGTTTTATTAAAGGATAATGATTTTATAATAAAATTGGTTTTATTAAAAAGAACTTTGAAAATGGGTTTCCAAATATGTTTTGAAGCTTCCAAATGGTTTGGAAGTTGTTTTGAAAAACATTTTGTATGCTCCTAGTTTGACTAGGAATATTATCTCCGATTCTCTTTTAAGACAATGTGGTTATGATTTCAAGTTTGTAGACAATGGGTTTAATGTTTCCATGAATGATGTCTTTTATTTTAAAGCAATGCCGTTTAATGGCATTTATGAATTGGTTCATGATAATACATCCATTGATAACTCGTTGTACCAAGCTAACACCAAAAGAATCAAATTGGATTTGAGTAAAACTTTTCTTTGGCACTGTCGCCTTGGTCACATAAACAAGGATAGCATTCATACACTTCAAAATAATGGTCTTTTGAAATCAAATAATGATTCATTTGATGAGTGCGAATCTTGTTTATTGGAAAAGATGAACAAGGAGCCCTTTAATAGAACTAATGAAAGGGCGAAAGACTTATTAGGTATCATACATTCGGATGCATGTGGTCCTTTTAAGACAATGACAAGGAATGGTGAAAGATACTTCATTACCTTTACCGACGATTATAGTCGCTATGGGTATGTGTTCTTGTTAAGACACAAAGATAAAGCCTTTGAAAAGTTCAAAGTCTTCCAAAATGAAGTACAAAATCAACTCAACAAAACAATCAAAGTACTACGATCCGATAGAGGAGGTGGGTACCTCAATGATGCGTTTCTAGAACATCTTAGGAGTTGTGGGATTGTCTCACAACTTACTCCACCTGGAACACAAAAACATAATGGTGTGTCTGAAAGGAGAAATCGAACTCTATTGGATATGGTTCGATCCATGATGGCTAGAAGCACATTACCTCTATCATTTTGGGGCATCACATTGATCTCCGCAGCCCGTATTTTAAATATGAGACCAAACAAGAAAGTGGAAAGGACACCTTTTGAAATATGGCATGGAAGGGTTCCATCGTTATCATATTTAAAGGTATGGGGTTGTGAGGCTTATGTTAAGAACCATACCCGAAACAAACTGGAATGCCGATCCACTATGTGTATATTTGTAGGATATCCCAGAGATTTGATGGGATATTATTTCTACAATCCAAACGAGCATAAAGTGTTTATTGCTCGAAAGGTTGTGTTCTTGGAAAGAAAGTTCCTTAGGGAAGGAGCTAATAGAATTGTGGAACTCGAAGAGGATCGAGAACCACAAGCCGATACACGTTTGGTTGACACTAGCAATCAACAAGAGGTTGTTGATGATGATCAAATGGTTGATCGAAACACACAAAGCGTTCGCAAGTCTGGTAGAATTAGCATCCCACCTGAAAGATATGGATTTTTCATGGATGGATGCTATGTGGTAGATTCGGATGAACCCACCACATACTGAGATGCAATATCGCAATCTGATTGTGATAAATGGCTGGAAGCCATGAACGTTGAGATGCAATCCATGCATGACAACCAAGTATGGAACTTGGTTGCTCCACCTCTTAATTCCATACTGGTTGGAAGCAAGTGGGTTTTCAAGAAGAAAACTGATATGCATGGAAACTTGGATACTTATAAAGCTAGACTCGTAGCAAAGGGTTTCACTCAAACTCAAGGGGTTGATTAAGATGAAACTTTCTCACCCGTGGCGATGATAAAGTCTATTAGGATATTATTTGCCATAGCCGCATATTATGACTATGAGATTTGGCAAATGGATGTCAAAACCGCTTTTCTAAATGGACATCTTGAAGAAGATGTCTATATGGTTCAGCCCGAAGGTTTTGTCGATCCACAACCTCCTAATAAAGTATGCAATTTAAAGAAATCAATCTATGGATTGAAACAAGCATCTAGAAGTTGGAATCACTGTTTTGATGAATAAGTTAAGAAATTTGGATTCATCAAGAACGCAGATGAGGCTTGTGTGTATAAGAAAGCTAGTGGGAGCATCATTACTTTCCTAGTATTTTATGTTGATGACATACTTTTGTTTGGGAATGACATTCCAACCATGGAAGGTGTAAAAGCCTAGCTTGGGAGTTGTTTTTCCATCAAAGATCTTGGTGAAGCCGCCTATATTTTGGGAATAAGGATCTATAGGGATAGATCAAGGCGGTTGATAGGTTTGAATCAAAGTGCATACATTGACAAAATCTTGAAAAGGTTCAAGATGAACAACTCTAAGAATGGTTTCATACCCATTCAAAGAGGAACAATATTGAGTGCTTCTCAATGTCCAAGCTCAAAGGATGAGCAAGACAAAATGAATGGAATCCCATATGCATTGGCTATAGGATCCATCATGTATGCCATGATATGCACTAGACCGGATGTGTCATGCGCTTTGAGCATGACAAGTCGATACCAACAAAATCCGGGAAGTAGCCATTGGATGGCGGTTAAGAGCATATTGAAATGCCTTAGAAGGACTAAGGATATGTTTCTAATATATGGCTCTGGTGAGGAGGAACTCGTTGTAAAGGGTTACACGGATGCGAGTTTCCAAACTGATCGAGATGATTCTCGATCACAATCGGGATACATTTTCGTTATGAATGGTGGAGCTGTCTCTTGGAAGAGCGCAAAAGAAGATGTGGTAGCCTTGTCCACCAATGAATCAGAATACATCGCCGCCACATTGACAGCTCAAGAAGTTGCGTGGATAAGAAAGTTCATTACCGATCTAGGGGTAGGCCATACCATTCGGGACCCTCTAGAGATCTTTTGTGACAACGAGGGTGCGATTGCTCAAATCAAAGAACATCGTGCACATCAAAAGACAAGGCACATTGAGCGGAGATTCAAAAGCATAAGGGATGAAGTTGAAAAGGGAAAGATATGTATTCGCAAAGTTCACACTGATCAAAACGTTGCGGATCCACTCATGAAGCTCCTTGAAAAGCCGAAGCATGAGGGTCATACTTGCGCCTTAGGACTTCGATATTCTAGTGATTGGATTTGATCTATTTTGTATTTGGATATCGGAACAATTGTTATTTTGACTCATTCATATGATTATGACTTTTGAGTTATGTTCCATTTTAGCATGTTTAAATCCTTGAATAACTTAATTATTCTAAATGTCCGTAGTCGTTCATATTTGTGGGAACAAGTATGAAAGTAAGACTATTATGAACTTGGATTGGTAGATATTCATAAGGTATGAATATAGCAAGGGTTGCTGCCAAGGTTCATAGATATTTATGGGATAAATATTGGACTGACCTGCCCTTAATTTTACTGCATGTAATCCTTGTGATTTGTGATCATAAGTAAATTTGAGTAAAGGCGAACATCATAGTATCCTTTGACCTGAGATACATATTTGGTCTTGATACTCATCGGCTATTATACTTCGACTTAGTTCTTCGCTGCTCTGTAACATGTTAGTAATAAGGCTGAGCTCAAGTGTAGTACAAGGTGATTGTGAGAGACGTACGTAGTTAATAGGGGATTTGTCCCTCTTATTCGTTGAGAGTGAGATGTCTAAGGCCTGTTAAGTTAAATCAATAAAGAATGATCATTCTGTGTCTTTGGATTTGACATGACATCCGTGGCAAAAGGATAAATGATAGATTCACCTAAATCATTTCAAGTAAGAGACTTGAAGGGGATGATGTTATTGAATGGCACTTCATCATACGTATTAGGGGTAGTAAACCGTTGTTAGGCGGTTTTTTCTATTTGCATCAATCTTCTATGTACCTTGTGCAAGTGGGAGATTGTAGGAATAGGTCTGCCCAAGACACATATTAGAGTTGATGCGTCTAGTACGTTATGATCCAAGTCGGGTCATACCCAAAACATGCTAGACAAACACCATAATATTTATTGTTGATATGATCTAACAAATAAATATTAGCACTTATGATATTTAGAAAATGGGTTTCTAAATATTTGCACTTGAGGAATCAATAAATTATATGGATAATTTATTTAGAGAGATTATCTTATGATATTATTTAAGTTGGTTAAATTATATATATATGATAATGGTTGTGGTATGTTGCATGAAACTTATGGCATGTTAAAAGTGTTAAATGCCACAAAGTTTCAATAGACCTGTGACTAATACATGGAGTATTAGTCCTGTGAACTAATACATGGAGTATTAGTCCTGCGACTGGTATATGGAATATTAGTCTTGAGACTAGTACATGGGGTATTAGTCTGTTTCCAGGAAGAAAGAGAAAATAATTTCTGGTAGGACCAGTCCACTTTTTTTTTTTGGGGGGGGGGGGGAGGGGAACTTCCCACTCATTTGTTTGAAAGTTTTCTCTTATTAATATTCTTCTTGGGACACGACACATTTACAACCAACCACATTACTTTCAATATTGTCCTCTCAGTCCTCCCTCTCTCTCCTCTTTGATTTCGGCTAAGAGGAAGAACACAGGAGGGTTTTTCTTTCAAGTGCAAGAGTCATTAAATCCTAGCAAGCAAGGTGTTTGTTGAAGGCTTGGAGGGTATACAAGCTTGAGGCTCTTCTCCAATGAAGGATAGCCATTCAAACCGTCATCTCCTTCATCTTCTTGCCTCTTGAAAGGTTGTATTACATAAACCCCCTATGGATGATAGTGATGTGTTGTAAAACACACTTACTTTCCTTATGATTTTTATGCTTAATTGTTTATTTTAGGAAAGTATTGGGGGTTAAGTGCAATAATTTACAAAGTTTAAATGTTAATTGTAGGTTTATGAAAGATGGTGAAAAAAGAGTTAAGTTGGAAGACTCTAGGGGCCTTTTTGGTCTAGTTTCAAAACTACAACTCAAGGCCCGAACCAAGCCCACAAGTTAGAAGCCTTACATGATATTATATTAAGTTAATTAACTTAATTTTCTGCCATAATCCAGCCACAAAACCGAAATCAAAGAACCCTAACTCCTACTACCTAGTCCGATCGGCAGCAAGAGGAAAAAGAAAGAAAATTTTGTGGTGGCTAGGTGGCGGCTAGGGAAGAAGGAAAGAAGGCTTGGGTGACTTGGGGTAGCAGCTATACTAGTTTTTCATCATTTATATCAGCCATATACTCTAAGTAAAACTCTCATAAACTTTACTTTTTGTTCAAGAATCCTAACTAGTTGAATTGATCTTTTTCTTTGGATTGTTTTGCAAGTAATTGATTGTTTAACTTTGATTTAGTTATTCTTGGATTTTGAATGAGTTTGATTATGTTTATGTTGATGTTTATGATGATTTACTTGAATGTTAATGGCTGTCCAAACTTAATGAGTAGCTAATCTTGTTTGTTCTACCTAGGTTTGATGAATATTGTTAGGTTTTGACTAGTAATATGGATTGTTAATGATCATGGCTTAAATCGTTAATGTAAAGTTTGATTTAACAGTAAATTAGATTGTGTTTAGTGGCTGTGTTTTGTTTGATTATACCTAATAACCTCGTACTTTAATTAATTGAATCGGTTTTGATTAGTTGTTGCATGTTTAAGGCTCTTTACTTTGTGTTTAGGGTTTATTTGCGGGAAGTACAACCGTAGGGATAAGTGGGTAAATTTATTATATAAAATCAGTTGTGTAACACCTTCTTAGAGACCGAGAGGTGATAAGAAGTAAACTCGTCTCATTACTTTAACTTGTTAGAATTAAGATCGCGCGAGAGCGGGTTTTGTTCTTGTCGGGTTTGGGTGTTTGAGCGATTAGTTGGTCTAGTTTAAGTTAAGTTGAATTGTTCCTCTATCCTTGGTTGCGTAGTATTCGTTTCCATTAGGCTAGTGTTTCGGTGAGACCGAGAGGTGAGTCGGCATTAGAACACGTTAATAATGTGTTTTCCCGGTCTGTTCTTAAAATCAACTAAGATAAGTTAGAGATTGTTAGTGAGACCGAGAGGTGATCTGACCTTCTTGAGCGAACCTTAGTTGTGTCATCCTTTAGGGCCGGTGTCGTGAGAGTTTTCAATCCACTTTCTTGTCATCTCCTTCAATACGATTCTTACCTAGGTAGACGTTTTTATCATTGCAGTCAAAGTTTCCGAAGTTTTGTCAAAAGTTTTCATTTAGTTAAGTTAAGTAGTTAAACTAAATCTAAAAAAAATCAATTAAATATTTTGGTGAGTCTTGGTTAGAGTTTAGTGATTTTAAACATTTTCACGTGTCTTCGAGTTCGATCTCCGGACTTTCCTCATCTGTGCTATACGCGACCGGTACACTTGCCGTTTGTGTGAACTGGATAGATTGTTTGGTTTTTAAAGCTTAGTTGCGACTTGTGTTTTATTTATATATATATATATATATTTTCGCACATCAAGTTTTTGGCGCCGTTGCCTGGGACACGGTTTGAGGCGTATTAAGAACGACTCGAGTTAGGACTTGAGTGATAATACGGTCGTCCATGCGCTGGCAGATCTTGGAGCCAATATTAATCTCATGCCGTATTCCGTGTATCGCAAGTTGGGTCTAGGTGAACCGAGGCCTACCCGTATGAGTATCCAGCTTGCTGATCGTTCTGTGAAATACCCCCGAGGGGTGGTCTAGAACATGCTTGTTCGTGTCGACAAGTTCATCTTCCCGGTGGACTTTGTCATCCTGGACATGAACGATGACGATAGTGTCCCACTTATCTTGGGCCGACCATTCCTTGCCACTGCACAAGCATTGATCGATGTCTGCGAGGGTAAATTAATCTTAAGAGTTGGGGATGAGAACGTCACCTTTGACGTTCGACAGTCTCTGAAACACCCCAAGTCTGCTGATGACTCCTTATACTTCATTGATACTATCCTGGAGCATGTTGGGGAGTTTCTCAGCGAAATTTGTGGAGGATTTGCCTCCGACACCCAGATTCTCGATAGGGAGATTCCGGAGATTGAAATGGTTGTCGTAACCAATCAGTCCTTAAATGACGACACCGAGTCGCATACCCCTGAATCTGGCGTGTCTGCTGAGATCGTACGAGACGATCCGATGGGCCGACCTTCGGTCGAGAGTCCTCCTTCTTCCTTAGAGCTTAAGGATTTACCTTCCCACCTTGAGTATGCATTTTTAGATGAAGAGAGGAAGCTTCCGGTTATCATTGCATCTGCTTTGAGCGAGGTCGAGAAGGAGAAGTTGTTGAGGGTGCTACGAGAGCACAAGGAGGCTATTGCATAGAAGATTATCGACATCAAGGGTATCAACCCTTCGTTTTGCACTCATAAAATCCTCATGGAGGAAAATTTCAAAGCTGTTGTCCAGCCGCAACGGCGGCTTAATCCGAAAATGCAAGAGGTCGTAAAGAAGGAGATCATTAAACTCCTTGATGCGGGGATCATTTTCCCCATTTCTGATAGTGCTTGGGTGAGTCCAGTCCAAGTGGTTCCTAAAAAGGGTGGCATGACTGTCATCACCAACGAGAGGAACGAGCTTATTCCCACGAGGACTGTGACGGGATGGCGAGTCTGCATCGACTATCGCCGACTGAATGATGCCACTAGGAAAGACCACTTTCCTCTCCCATTCATTGATCAGATGTTAGAGCGTTTAGCAGGTCAGCAGTACTACTGCTTCCTAGATGGTTTCTCCGGGTATTTCTAGGTTCCGATAGCTCTCGACGACTAGGAGAAAACCACTTTCACTTGCCCTTACGGAACGTTTGCTTACAAACGTATGACGTTCGGACTTTGTAACGCTCCGGCCACATTCCAGAGGTGTATGGTGGCCATTTTCCATGATATGATCGAGGACTCAATGGAGGTGTTCATGGATGATTTTTCCGTATTTGGGAGTTCCTTCGATCATTGTTTATCAAATCTTGAGAGGATGATGTCCCGCTGCGTTGACACCAACCTAGTCCTTAACTGGGAGAAATGGCATTTCATGGTTCGCAAGGGCATTGTTCTAGGTCATCGAATCTCAAGTGCGGGGATAGAGGTTGACCGGGCAAAGGTTGAGACCATTTCAAATATTCCCCCGCCTACTTCTGTGAGATCAATTCGTAGCTTTCTAGGTCATGCCGGGTTCTACCGCCGGTTCATCAAAGATTTTTCTAAAATCGCGAGACCCATGACCAAACTTTTGGAGTATGATACTCAATTTGTTTTTTCTGAGCAGTGTATCGAGGCGTTCGATCTTCTAAAAGAAAAACTCGTTAACGTCCCGATCATGGTTGCTCCCGACTGGTCGTTACCATTCGAATTGATGTGTGATGTGAGCGACTTCGCAGTCGGAGCGGTTCTTGGACAACAGAAGGATAAACATTTCCATCCGATCTACTATGCGAGCCGGACCTTAAATGGCGCACAGGAAAGCTATACCACCACCGAAAAAGAGCTTTTAGCTGTGGTGTTCGCTTTCGACAAATTTAGGTCCTATCCGGTTTTGTCCAAAATGATTGTTTATACGGATCATGCCGTTATTAGATATCTTTTCAGCAAGCAGGATGCTAAGCCTCGTCTTATCCGATGGATCCTGTTGCTTCAAGAGTTCGATATAGAGATCCGTGATAAAAAGAGGGCCGAGAATGTGGCTGCTGATCATCTTTCACGTCTAGAGGGAGTTGATTTAGGAGATTCGGGAGTTAGGATCGACGATTGTTTTCCGACGGAGAGTCTGATGTTTGTTACTGCACAAGAGGAAGGTTTTCCATTGTTTGCTGATTTCGCGAACTATCTTGCTGACGGATACCTCCCAAAGATGCCTTACCAGCAAAAGAAGAAATTCTTTGCTAACATCAAATTTTACCTTTGGGACGATCCATATCTTTTCCGCATTGGTGCTGATCAGCTTATTAGAAGGTGTGTAGATGTCAAGGAAGGATGGCAAATTTTGAGCCATTGTCATGTGGGACCGACTGGGGGTCACCACGGTGTGTGTTCTACGGCAAAGAAAGTCTTTGATTCTGGTTTTTCCTGTCCGTCTATCTTTAAGGATGCTCATCTGTTCGTTAAGAGTTGTGATCGTTGCCAGCGTGTCGGCAACATTTCTTCGCGAAACGAAATGCCCCAGAATGCCATTCAAGTTTGTGAGATTTTTGATATTTGGGGTATTGATTTCATGGGACCGTTTCCATCTTCGCGTGGAAACAAATACATACTCGTGGCCGTCGATTACGTGTCTAAGTGGGTTGAGGCCAAAGCTCTACCCACCAATGATGCCCGAGTGGTAGTCCATTTTCTAAAAAGTCTATTTGCTCGTTTTGGAGTCCCGAAAGCCTTGATCAGTGATCGAGGTACTCACTTTTGCAACTCACAGATGGATAAGACGTTGAAGCGTTATGAGGTCACCCATCGGCTTGCGACCGCCTACCACCCACAGACTAGTGGGCAAGTAGAAGTGAGTAATCGGGGAATCAAACGTATTCTCGAGAAACGGTTGGTTCAAATCATCGGGATTGGCCCGACAAATTAGATGACGCTCTGTGGGCCTTCCGTACAGCCTACAAGACTCCGACTGGTTCCACACCATTTCGGATGATTTATGGGAAGGCCTGTCATCTTCCTGTTGAATTGGAACACCGCGCTTCATGGGCCCTTTAAAGGGTTAATCTTGATTTACTCGCCGTAGAGGGTAATCGTTTCCATCAATTACACGAATTAGAGGAGCTCCGGGATCACGCATACGCACAATCATTTCGGTATAAGGAGCATACGAAGGAACTGCATGACTGGAAATTGAAAGGTAATAAGCAGTTTAAGTGTGGGGATAAGGTTTTACTGTATAACTCACGGTTGAGGTTATTCCCGGGAAAGTTGAAATCCCGATGGTCGGGACCGTTCACGGTCAATGAGGTTTTCCCGTATGGCATGATTGAGATACAAGATCGAAGAGGGAAGTTTAAGGTGAACGGCCATAGATTGAAGCACTACATAGGAGAGCCGATAACTGATCAGACAGTCGAGGTGTTCTACCTTTACTCATTCACCGAGGAATAGGCGTGATGGATGCATCATTCGGGAGACAGCCCGAGTTGTAGAGTTTGTATTATGATTCTCTTTATTATCTGTTTTTATTTGTTTTATTTTTATTTATATTTATAAAAACATAAAAATAAAAAATAAAAAAAAATCAAAAACACAAAAATATGTTTATTTTTTTATGTTTTTGTTTTCTTACATGCGAGCGAGTTTGAGTTTTTACAGGTATTATTATGCGCATGGTAGCTCTGATGGCGTTTTGGAACTGGTTCACCCGAGGTTGCGGCCGCGAATGAAATGCTATACGGTCGTTCGTTTGAGTCATACACAGCTGATGAAGAATCTGCATCTAAACCAGGGGAGTAACCCGTTCTCTATTTTAATTTCTGTTCTTTCAAGTTTTAATTTTATGCTTTACGTTTTATTTTTATTTTATTTCTTTTCCTTGTTCTCATCGAGGACGATTTCGTTCTAAGTGTGGGGATGGGAATTTATTTTACTTAGTTGTAGAAAAAAAATTAAAAAATAAAAAGTTTTCACTTGTTTTTCGTTTTCGTAGGTTGTTTAAGTTAAAAAAAATGTCCCTTGTTTTTAGTTTCTTATGCATTAAAGTGGGAGATGATGATATTTATCGGAAATCGGTTTTTCAAACTACTAATAATATGAGATAAATAAAAGAAAATGCACTTAACTTGGGATGTGTCGGTAGGCTCATCCTTGAAAATGAAAGGGCAAATTTGATAAAACGGTTAAACGGAAATCTTTTGTGGGTAAAGCGTTTTTTCCGTGGAAAATAAGCAATGAAAGGTCGGGCCATACTCAAGCCTCAAATTTTGGTATGAAAAAGTGGAAGTATCGTGAGTTTTTAAAAATTTGAATACGTTATCATATGATGCTTGGGTAGGTTTAACGTTATAGTATGCCGTGTAGCCTGTGATATAAATCTTAAACTGCTAGTTTAGTGTTTTACACCTCATTGGCGTATGGTTTTATAACCTTAAATCCTGTATTGGTGGGATGCTTCGGGTCCGGAGACCATGGGTCTGTATGCAATCTATTCATTTGGGTATTCAAAATTCCTAAGTGGGGTTGTGGATATTTAAAATAAAGCCAAAGAGCAAACCCTTATAAGTCTATATACATGATCACAAAAAGTACAAAAGTACAAATACACTACAGACTTGATCATCCACGCTGTTAGCCATGTGGGGTCCCCTTGCTCGCGTCTCATTACCATTAAGAAACGGACCACAAGGGACACTCTACATGTAAGCCCTATAGATGAAATTTTGCATACTCACCTATGGTGATGGATTTGGGGTATTGCTTGATAACGGGGGTATGTCATGTTGTGGGGAACACTAGCTATTAATAAATTGAACCTTAATCGTATCTAATGGCTGCTTGGTAGACTTTGATGCTTAAGCTTAGGTGGATAAACAATACCCTTTATCGTCTTAACTATTCATAAATATTGAACAACAAAGTTTTAAATCTGCTAACTTTGAGGTTTAAGTCAATTTGGGGTGGTCTGGTCCGGTAAAAGCTGAAAATAAGCGGGTCTTAATTGTGTAAACCACTAAGTAATATTATTGTCGGATCTTATTTGTCCTGGTAAAGATTAAGGCATGGGTTTAGGTGGACAACAATATCGATGATCGCGGTTTTTGCGTTTTTCTGAGCTTTAAAATCTAACCTATATGTTTGATTTGACTTTGATTTTCCGATTCTGATCCAACTGCAGTCAAATCTTTTTCAGGGACGAAAAAGTCTTAAGTGTGGGGATGTTTGATGTTTTGTAAAACACACTTACTTTCCTTATGATTTTATCATGGTTTTTTTTGCTTAATTGTTTATTTTATGAAAGTATTGGGGGTTAAGTGCAATAATTTACAAAGTTTAAATGTTAATTGTAGGTTTATGAAAGATGGTGAAAAAAGAGTTAAGTTGGAAGACTCTAGGGGCCTTTTTGGTCAAGTTTCAAAACTACAACTCAAGGCCCGATCCAAGCCCACAAGTTAGAAGCCTTACATGATATTATATTAAGTTAATTAACTTAATTTTCTGTCATAATCCAGCCACAAAACCGAAATCAAAGAACCCTAACTCCTACTACCTAGTCCGATCGGCAGCAAGAGGAAAAAGAAAGAAAATTTTGTGGTGGCTAGGTGGCGGCTAGGGAAGAAGGAAAGAAGGCTTGGGTGACTTGGGGCAGCATCTATACTCGTTTTTCATCATTTATATCAGCCATATACTCTAAGTAAAACTCTCATAAACTTTACTTTTTGTTCAAGAATCCTAACTAGTTGAATTGATCTTTTTCTTTGGATTGTTTTGCAAGTAATTTATTGTTTAACTTTGATTTAGTTATTCTTGGATTTTGAATGAGTTTGATTATGTTTATGTTGATGTTTATGATGATTTACTTGAATGTTAATGGCTGTCAAAACTTAATGAGTAGCTAATCTTGTTTGTTCTACCTAGGTTTGATGAATATTGTTAGGTTTTGACTAGTAATATGGATTGTTAATGATCATGGCTTAAATTGTTAATGTAAAGTTTGATTTAACAGTAAATTAGATTGTGTTTAGTGGCTGTGTTTTGTTTGATTATACCTAATAACCTCGTGCTTTAATTAATTGAATCGGTTTTGATTAGTTGTTGCATGTTTAAGGCTCTTTACTTTGTGTTTAGGGTTTATTTGCGGGAAGTACAACCGTAGGGATAAGTGGGTAAATTTATTAGATAAAATCAGTTGTGAAACACCTTCTTGGAGACCGAGAGGTGATAAGAAGTAAACTCGTCTCATTACTTTTACTTGTTAGAATTAAGATCGCGTGAGAGCGGGTTTTGTTCTTGTCGGGTTTGGGTGTTTGAGCGATTAGCTGGTCTAGTTTAAGTTAAGTTGAATTGTTCCTCTATCCTTGGTTGTGTAGTATTTGTTTCATTAGGATAGTGTTTCGGTGAGACCAAGAGGTGAGTCGGCATTAGAACACGTTAATAATTTGTTTTGCCGGTTTGTTCTTAAAATCAACTAAGATAAGTTAGAGTTTGTTAGTGAGACCGAGAGGTGATCTGACCTGCTTGAGCGAACCTTAGTTTTGTCATCCTTTAGGACCGGTGTCGGGAGAGTTTTCAATCCATTGCCTTGTCATCTCCTTCAATATTATTCTTACCTAGGTAGACGTTTTTATCACTGCAGTCAAAGTTTCCGATGTTTTGTCAAAAGTTTTCATTTAGTTAAGTTAAGTAGTTAAATTAAATCTAAAAAAAA